>NC_081406.1:63904289-64212310 GCF_030272615.1 Cryptomeria japonica | reverse complement strand
TAGGAATACATAAATTATAAGTCTTTTACATCTTTGCCTCTTAGGCGAACACAACCAGTATACAATAGACACCTCAGTCGGAATTTACATAATGATCCCTTTTGAAAGCGGATCCAACTGAACACTTCAAGCAATTTATAGGTTCAAATGACGGACGCTACTCTATCTAGGGACGTAACCAGCCATGACCAACACAAGTAAACAGATGACAGAGTCCAAACAAACCTAGCAAAGTCTTACCAGTACTTAACACAAGCGAAAACATAAAATAATCTTGCCATCTTTTCCATTATCTATTTCACATCATCGGGGAAGAAGTAACTAAACTATTTGTTTTACTAAAAGGAGGTATCATTTTCTTCTGAACTTCAAATCGACACATTATTAAGTTTCTGATGATCTTGTTAGCATATTAGTTGAGTTTTCAAAATTTCCATGACGAACTTAAAATACTTTAACGTTTTCGATTCCTACTTCTAAGTTCTCAAAATGCTCAGATAAAATCACTATGTGTTTTCTAAAATACAATATTAAATTAAAGATCACCGGTTATTAATTACTATTCGATATATTTATATAAATTTCCTTAAAAATCATATGTATTAAAAATGTTGTTTAATAACATTCAAATCCCAAATTTCATTATTTATTAACACATATATGAACCTTCACTTTAAATATATGCATTAATAAAAAACAAATTAACTTATTAACTAAAAACTATATTGAAAAAGATCATTGTCATAAAAATCATTTTTTTATTATTCTTATTTTATTTTATTATTTAAAAAAAAATAAAAATAATAAAACAAATAAAACTTAAAAAAAAACTAAAATTTAAAAAAAAAGGGAGGGGGCACTGCAGGGCCCACCTTCCAACCCAGAAGAGGTGAAAAACCCCACAGTCCCTTGCTGCCTTGCTGCGCACAGGGATTTCCCTGCGGGCCGTCGTGGACGCAGGGTTTTCCCTGCGGACACTGTGGTCACAGGTTTTACCCTGCGGACACTGTGGTCGCAGGTTTTACCCTGCGGCCACAGTGGACGTAGGGATTCCCTGCGGCCATTGTGGATGTAGGGGATTCCCTACAGAGCCATGGGAGTAGGGGAGAAATGGGGGAGGGGGCGGCAGCGTGAGCCAAGCTTCGGCTCCTCCGCCTGCCAAACCCTAACCCCAAATTACATAATTTTTTTTTTTGTTTATTTTTTTTTTGTATAAAATTTTCTTATACAGTCTAGTTTCGGCCCATGCAAATTTTTTTTTTTTTAAATCACAAAATGAAATAACTAAACTCACATAAATCCTCCATTCATCCATTTATGATAGGCACATCCATTTTTTTTTTGTCCTTTTATTATTATTTTTTTCCAGAATGTTTAAAGCAAGAATGGGGAAGATTTTCTCCTTTCAAAATGTCCAAGAACAACCATGCTTTCAACAAAACTGAAAACTAAATCTTAAAGACATTCATGGGCATTATCATTTCTTTTTCCAGCATTTCATGGAGAACATTCCATCACCAAATTTTTTTGGTTCAACAATAAATAAAAGGGTAGATTGGAATCCTACCTCCAAACGCATTCCGGGAAGAGTTTTGATGAAGAGCTCCACCTGTAACTCAAAGCAAATCTCCCATTTTTCCAAAATTTCCCCATCTCCATTTTTTCCCCAAAAAGCTCTCAAGAAAGAACCCCCCAAAAATATTCAAAAACTAGGTTAAATGAGAAACCTCTTTTTTTGCCCTAATTTTCAATTTCAAATTTAAGCATTTATTTTTTTTTTGAAAATAAAAGAAACATGAAAATGAAAATCATTATTTTCCACTACTCAATAAATCTAACTTGTTTTATTCCAATTAAAATTAACATACTTCTATTTCTTGTTTAATTCTAATTTTAATCTCTCACTATCAATTTAGGCCTACATTTATATTTTGAACTGTTAACAAGGGTGAGGTATTTAAATTAATTTAAATTTCAAAAATCAATCCTTTATACTATATCAATTTTGCAAGTAAAAAGAATAATTTCCTTTTAAATAATAAAATCTACTCTTTCTATTCCAAAATGCGAAAATGATAAATTTATTTCTATTTCCCAAATGACTTTAAATCTTTCCTTTTCTAAAAATGCATAACTAATTGAATTTCGTTATTATTAAAATTAACTATTAAACTAACTCGCTATAACATAATAAAGAGACCTTTTTAACTAAATGACTAATCTCATGAAGGAGATCTATTTATTCTAATTTTCTCAACCACAAATGCGTAAATGAGCACATTAATCCAAGTTAAATACCTTAAGCTTGCTACAATAATAATTAAAGCAATCTCTTTAAATTAACAATTAATTGTATAAAAGAAAACTACCTATTTTAAATTTCTAAATTACAAATGCACACATCCACACATTAAATTGAATTGAATATTTGGGATAACAAACTCCACTTACCCCGTGCTAGGCATGCAAATCGAGGAAGTCCACCAAATCACACGACGCTCACCTGACCATGGTTAAGGCAAGACAAGAGTTTTATGACCACCAAATCTGAATTCTAAGGATGAAGGAGGCATACTCAACCTTGCAAATCCCAAAGGAGATGAACCTCGCCCTAAGCGGTGTTGTACCTGCAATCTCCTACACCCATGAATTCATACAAGCATACATATACATATACATATTCAATGAGGGCGTTAGCTCAAGATTTATCACAAGAGTTAGGAAACAATTACATTTACACAAGAATCGATGCAAGAGCACAATAATAAGTATGCACAATTATTTATATTATCTAAACTACACATTGCATCACAGTTAACCTACCATTCAAGAATGCCACATAGGAAGTCAACCAAGGTCAAACGGGTTTTACAAGTTTGACTAGGGTAGGGCATTACAAGGTCTTGAGAAAACTCCCAAAAACACAGACAAAACATAATGCAAAATACCAAATGAAATTCCTAAAAAGGACATACAAGAAAACAAATTTCTTACACCAACATACTTTCAAACACATGCAAAGAAAAGAAGTCATTTTAAAGAATAATGAAACCAACCTTAATCTACCCAAAGGTAGGATAATATTTGAGGAAGAGCTGCCCGATTCCATGGATCTTTTTCTTCTACCCTTAGCCAAATTTTGCTTTCCAATTCTATTGTATTCTTTTTCAAAAAAAAATTCTCTTGTCTCCAAAAATGGAGAGTGGGTGATTACCCTCAAATTTTCAATTTCTTTCTTAAGAAGCTCATTCTCTTAGTTCTCACAAGTTTCTAAAAACTAAAGAGGAAAGTAAGACAGAATGGGAAAAAGAACTCTCATTCGAACTGGAAAGTTTACAACTAGGTTCAAACTTCTAATTTCAATTTTCGTACAACTCAAAAAAGCCAAAGTTTAGAATGTCAAAAAGGTCACTTAGGAGTAGAAACTTGCCTAAAATTACCCCTAACCCTTAGGTATACCTTATGGGCTTTAGGAAACCCTATTAAACTACCCCTAGGTGTTCATTTAACCCATTTAAAACCTCTCTGAAGTTTATTTTCGGGTCAAACATATGTTGACCTTTCCAAAGATTCTTTTTCCAAGGTATTTATGACATCATGTTACATTAATTGAAAAAGCTATAGTTGAACACTTTCTCACCAAGAGACAAAAATAAAACTTTTAAACTTAAATTCACACGTGTCAAGTGACACAAAGAAAACACTTATACAATTTAAAACATAACAACGTCTCTTGTGGATTTTACACGATAAATTTAAATAACACTTAACACACATGCAACATATGTTGTTATGAATAAAATACAACATAAATGGGGTGTTGCCTCTCCAAATAGACAACCCCTGGCTTACGAACATACATAAGTCTAGGTTTGGTTCTCCATAATTTTCCATGGTCACATGGTCAACTTCCTACGCATCTCAATTTACACATTAGTACTTTCAAATATCCACATATAATATAATTTCAAAAGAATAACAATACACCTTATTACTTGCATACAATTTACATCTGCACAGATTAAATACATCTCTTATCAAGCAATATCACATAAGCAATTTCATCCTAATTCTCATAAACTTAACCATACATCATAGTTCTATTATCATAGTAAAGTCTTGCAAATTCAATAACGACATCTATCATCGCAATATCATCTTATCTAATAATCATGTAGTGTTCTATCTCATAAAGCATATAAGTAAATCATCAAAATATAGCAATGTTATCCAAATCCTGAAACCATATTAGTACTAAGTTTCAATATGCATCAAGATAAAGTATCCATGATAGTCAATATATAAAAATCACTGAAATGTCAAACTGATTCGAGGTGAGGCCTCACACCCTCCCCCTCTAGGCATGAACTTCCTCCTAGAGTTCATCAAAGAGGTGGGGGTGCTCTGATCTCATACGTGTTGCATTCTCCCATGAAGCCATGACCTCATCATAACAATTCCACTGGACCCTAACTTGGTGTAGCTCTCGACCTCGAAGGGCCAGCATCCGGTGTGCCAAAATGCAAATGGGCTCCAAAGCTAGCTGCCCATCCGACTCCACCTGCAAGGCATCCTAGTCTAAAATGTGAGACTCATCATAGATATATTTTCTTAAAAATGATACATGAAACACATCGTGGATGCATGATAGGCTAGGTGGCAATGCTAAATGGTAGGCAACTGGGCCTATCCTCTCAAAAATCTCAAAAGGTCCTACAAAGCGAGGTGCGAGCTTAGAACCCTTTCTGTAATGGATTGGACTCTTATGCGGTCGCACTCTCAAGAAGACTCTATCTCCAACCAAGTAGCTATGATCTATCCTCTTTGCATCAGCATATTTCTTCTATCTATCCTGAGCCTCTCTAAGACACTGCCTAATCAAATCCACCTATTGTTCCATATCCTGAACTATCTCAGGACCAATAGCTACTCTGTCCTCTATGCGATCCCAACTCAAGGGCGTCCTGCAAGGCCTGCCGTATAATGCCTGATAGGGTGGCATCCCTAAAGAAGTGTGATGCCCATTGTTATAGGCAAACTCCACTAAGGGAAGATACTCCTCCCACCAGGTCTGATGATCCATGACGTACATGCGAAGCATATCCTCTAACACCTAATTGACTCTCTCTATCTGACCATTTGTTTCCAGGTGATAGGCTGTACTGAAATTGAGCTTAGTGCCCATAGCTGCCTGCAATGACTTCCAAAAGGAAGAAGTGAAAAGAGAATCCCTATTAGAAATAATCTTGTGAGGCAAGCCATGAAGTCTAACAATGTCTCGCAAGAACACCTATGCTATTGTTGGAGCTGTGAAAGTAGTACGAACTAGTGAAAAGTGAGCTACTTTGGTCAACTTGTCAACTGTCACCAAGATAGCATCATGGCAACGAGAAGACATAGGAAGACCAATGATGAAATCCATGGATATAGTATCCCACTTCCACTCTAGTATAGCATGAGACTGGAGCAACCCACCTAGATGGTGGTGCTCCACCTTTACTCTCTGACACTTGAGGCATCGAGCTACTATCTCAGCAA
Organism: Cryptomeria japonica; assembly: GCF_030272615.1. Taxonomy (NCBI): domain Eukaryota; kingdom Viridiplantae; phylum Streptophyta; class Pinopsida; order Cupressales; family Cupressaceae; genus Cryptomeria; species Cryptomeria japonica. Next base: position 64,206,772 of record NC_081406.1, on the reverse strand, counting down.
TGAGCTGCCTCATTCTTGGCCAATGATATAACTACCTCAAGTCAGCATGCAATTTTTTAACCATAGGATGTGCTACATAAGGAGCTCTATGAGCCTCCGTGATAATGAACTCTCACAACCCTTCAGAGGAAGGTACATAAATGCACCCTCTATGGTGTAACAGTCCATCGGACTCCAAAGAATAATCCACATATTTCCCTTCTAGAGTAACCTAAGATCGTATTACCTGACCAACCTCTGCATACCATCCATCCTCTAGCAAGTGCTGTAGTATACAGTCTCTCAAATCCATGCCCATAGATATGGTGTAAACCTCATGACGTCTCCTACTCAAAGCATCTGCAACTATGTTTTCCTTTCCTTTGATGTAGTGAATGTCAAAATCATATTCGCACAAGAACTCCATCCATCTCCTTTGATGTACATTAAGGTTCAGTTGAGTGAAGATGTACTAGAGACTCTGATGATCTGAATGCAACTCAAAGTGATGACCTAAAAGGAAGTGTCTCCACCTCACAAGTGCATGCACTATTGCTACGAGCTCAAGGTTATAAGTGGGATAATTAAGTTCATGAGTCTTAAGTTTCCTAGACTCGAAAGCTATGGCCCTACCATCCTGCATAAGAACTGCTCCTAAACCCTCTAGTGAAGCATCTGTACAAACCATGAAGTCAGCTATAGGATCTGGTACAACAAGGATAGGAGTGCTAGTAAGTGCCTTCTTGAGTTCCTGAAAGGCCTTCTTGCACTTCTCTGTCCACTCAAATTTCTTCCCTTTATGCTGAAGAGAAGTAATAGGGTGTATGACTCTGGAGAATCCCTCGACAAAACGTCAGTAATACCCTGCTAAGCCCATGAAACTCCTGACCTTTGTCACACTGGTTGGCACTAGCCAATCCATAATAGCCCTAATCTTTGATGGGTCAACTAAGCTCCCATCACTAGAAATAACATGCCCAAGGTACTTGACCTCTAACCAAAAGAAAGCACACTTCGACAAGTTGCCAAACAACTGGTTATCCTGCAAACACTGCAATACCTGTTTCAAGTGCTCCTCATGCTCCTTCTCATTCCAAGAATATATCAGTATATCATTGAGAAACACAATAACAAAATGGTCCAGAAATTTATGGAACACCCCATTCATGAGGCTCATAAAAACTACTGGGGCATTCGTAAGTCCGAATGGGACTACGGTGAACTCATAGTGACCATATCTAGTGCAAAATGCAATCTTGTGGATATCACTCTCCACTATTCTCAGCTGATGGTATCCTGACTTCAGATCTATTTGGAAAAGACTTTGGCACCCTAAAGTTGGTTGAATAAATCATCAATTTTGGGCAAAGGATATCGGTTCTTGATGGTTACTTTATTTAGCTACCGATAATCCATACATAATTAGAGAGATCTGTCCTTCTTCTTAACGAAGATGACTGGTGCACCCCAAGGAGATACACTAGGATGAATATGACCCTTCTCAAGGAGTTCCTCAAGCTGTATTTTGAGTTCATTTAGCTCATTTGTGGTCATCCTATAAGGTGCTCTAGAAACTGGCTCGGCTCTTGGTACTAGATCTATATGAAAATCAATCTCTCTACGGGGTGGCATTCCTGGTAACTCTGAAGGAAATACATCTGAATATCCCTTAAGGATAGGATGGTCATTGAGCAATGATTCTTTTTCTTCCTCTTCTCCTCTATCACTGATAGTGATAGCAAATAGCTGACATCCCTTCCACATGCTCCACTTAAGCTGCATTGTGGAGATCATACGAAGAGACACGGGCCTCTAAATCCCGGTGATAACTATGGGCAAACCATGATCATCCTCACACTTGATCTTTTTCAGGTGGCAATCCATCTTGGCTCTGTGGGCATAAAGCCAATCCATGCAAGTATGATTCTGTAAGATCCAAGTGGGGTCACTCTAAGGTCTACTAAAGTGGTGGTCTTGCCAATCTGCAGCTGACATGCCCTAACCTTTGATTCCACTGACACTCTAGCCTTTGAAGCTAATTCCTCTTCCCAACTGACACCCTATCTAGTTGCCACTAGCCCACAATGCTCCACAACCAATGGAGATATAAAGGAGTCAGTAGCTCCTGAATCAAACAAAATAGATAAATTGTTACCTTTGATCATACCTGTAGATTTGATAATCATGGCCTGATGCTCAGCCTGGCGGTTGTCAACCATTGCGAATACTTTATGGGGCCTGCCCATTTCACCAACTATCGGCTCTGAAGTGGCCATCCGCTGATTCCCTGCCACCTAGCCCTGAGGGCAATCCCTCACCATATGCCCCATGGCTCCACACGTAAAGCAAGCACCCCGTGCCTAGAACTAGGCGCCCTGAGGCCTAGAGAAAGCTTGACCTCCTGTCCTATTGGATCTGTTGTACCCACCCTTGGAGGACTGCTGAGTCCTCACCGACTGTGTGTACTACCCCTGTGCTCTCTGATCACGTCTCTGTCCTTGAGTCTGCCACTATTTGGGCTTGGAGCCTTGCTGATACTATGGAGGCTTCTGGCTCTGGTTCTATGGTGTCTATTGCGGAGGAGGGGGTTTGGAGAACCCCTGAGAATTTTGGTTGTTTCCTTTCCAATGTGGTTTCTGGAATCCATAAGTTTGAGGTGTGGGATTTTGGTTCTGAAATCGATCCTTATTGTCCTGAGGTCTGACCTAAATGTCCTCGGCAATTAGTGCCTTCTCCACAGCAACCCAAAGGCTCTCTGGAGTGGACATCCTAACAGGCTCGGCTATATTGGCATTTAACCCTCTGATGAAGCGGTTTACAAGAAGTTTCTCATCCTTTAGATAATCTACATAGGGAAACAACTCAAAGAATTTGCTTTCATACTGGGTTACTGACAAGCCTTTTTGTTGGAGATCATGAAATTCATCTATACGACGCTGTCTAAAGTGTTCTGATAGGTACCTCTTGCGGAATCTCTCTGTGAATATCTCCCAAGTGAGAGTATCGGGAACTAATCTACATTTGTACTCTTCCTGTCTCCACCAAGTGGAGGCCGACCCTCTCAAAAGATGAACTGTGACACGTGCTTTCAGGTTGCTCTCATAAGAACGCAATGCAAAGCACCTCTCAAGACTCGAAAGCCATGCCTCGGCCTCTACCCCGTCGGTAGAACCTTTGAAGGATGGTGGCTGGAGGCGCATGACCTCCCTGATAAGATCCCCTAGATCTCGACGAGCTCTCTCAAAATAAACTGGTTCCACCACTAGAGGTGGTCCTGGCATATGCACAAACTCTAGCTCATTTCCACCCTGACTCTCTACAGGAATGGGAGCTGGGCTCCTGCTTCAATCTCTATCAACAGATCTATGACTCCCAGAGTCATGACTTCTAACCTAAGGGTTCTTTGCTGGGATCCTTTCCTGAACTATGCCAATAAGATTCTGTATTGCTGCTAAGAGGTCTCGGTTAGGTTCATTTGGCTATTCGGGAGGTGCTCTTGGGTTCTCTTCTGGAACCAATGCCTCCCTTACTACCTCTTCACGTGCTATGTGCACATGTCTAGGACCTCATCCGCGCTTGCGAGCTTGTTGCGTTATCGGAGGCATCCTAAGAGGAAAATAAGGCAAAAATAATTAATTAATTTCTTTTAGAATAATATTAATTCAATTAAATTCAATTGTCTTATAAAATCAATAAAAAAAAATAATTTAAATAATCTAAGGCAAAACGTAAGTGGAGTAAGGTTCCTAGAGTGGAAACCTTGCTCTGATACCAAAATGTCATGCCCAAAATTTAGGGCAAAAATGGAATGATTTTTTTTTTATAATACAAATTAATTAACAAGTTCGCTAACATGGCATGCACTAATGTATTTGCCATATCTATATTCGAGCTAATTCTGATACAAATCAAGTATCGAAATTAATTAAATTTTATTTGCGGAAAACTAAATGATTTAATTTTATTTTCACAAGATACCTAGTCAATAGATTAATTAAATCAAACTCATTAAAAATAGAAGATGAAGATAAATTTAGCCTCCATTAAGACTATATTATCTAAAATCCATTTTTAAATCCAAAATTAAAATAATCGTTTAAAGTGTCATTTAATTTAGATAATTTAATTTACATGGGCAAAATTAATTACGAGTAGCTATTAATCGACTTTAGAAAGCTAATTAAAAATTATTTTTCTAGCATCCATTCTAACCTCAAATGAAAGGTGTTTAAATTAATCCCTTTTAAATCCAAACTTAAAATTTAATGCTCTAATTAAATTAACTAGGGCATAATTAAGTATTTATCACCCTAAATACATTTAACAATATAAGATTAGGCTTTATTCTTTAAATATCTATATTGTTTTTTAACTTCCTATTTGTATATCATATAGGGGTATTTAAACACTTGAATCTACATATGAAGACTTACCCAAATATATATATATATATATATATATATATATATATATATATATATATATATATATATATATATATATATATATATATATATATATATATATATATATATATATATTAGCCTTTTAAAAGGTTTTTCAACTTAATAGCAAAATAACCCTTCAAACCCTAATTAGGGATTTTCAATTATAAAATGACCCTAATCTAAATGGGTTACCATTTTATTTGATTTGTTTATTACCCTAGCCCTAACCGGGCTAGGGTTTAATATATATTTTTTTGACTTCCATTGTGATGCAGGGTCGAAAGCCATCGAGCGACGGCCATGGATGAAGTTCACAGGTCAAGGGGCGACGGGGGCGCCACTGTGTGTCCACACAATGGCGGTGCAGCACCACTGTGTGTCCACACAGTGGCGGTGCAGCACCACTGTGTGTCCACACAGTGGTCGTGCGGCACCACTGTGTGTCCACACAGTGGGAGCCACTGGCGGCCCACACCACTGTGTGTCCACACAGTGGCAGCCGCGGCCAACACTGTGTGCCCATACAGTGGGAGTCGTAGCGGCCCATACTGTGTGACCACACAGTGAAAGCCGCGGCCCGCATTGTGTGTTCACATAGTGGAAGCTAGGAGGCCCACACTGTGTGTACACACAGTGGGGTCCACGACCATTCAAGAAAACCCCCCCTTTTTTTTTAAAGTTAAATTTTTTTTTTTAAAATTTTTTTTAAATATTTTTTTTTAAGAATGGATATATTTTTATATATATATATAAATATATATAAATATATATTTATATATATATATATAAATATATATTTATATATATATATAAATATATATAAATATATATTTATATATATATATATATATTTATATACATCCTTTTTTTTATGTATATATTTAGATAAATTTATATTTATTTATATATATATATAAATAATCCAACTCATTTTATTTTATATATATATATTTTTTTTAAAAGAAAACAAACTTAGTTAAAATGAAATACATGTAAACTGCCCTAAAACTATATATTTGTATGAACTTATAAATTACATGTGGCATCCATTTAAAATAAATAGGCTTTAGTATTTAATTTAAATGAAGTGGATATAGATGGGAAAAATGATTTCTCTCCAAAACTTCATTTTACTATATTGTTTTTACTTATGCCTTTTCTATTTAAATCTAACTTATGCCTCTTCTATTAAATTTCATTTTGAATGCCTAAGAATAAAATAATTTTCTTACTAATCTATTCATCATAGCACATCAAATACACCTTATTTCTGAACTTAGGGAATCCTAATTTAGGAATACATTATTCTGTTCTGCAAAAATACATTTACTGATTTTGAAATTTCTACTGTATCTAAACAGATAATTTTATTTAAAATCTAACAACAACTACAACTCAACTTTCTACAATTAAAATGAATACAATTTCACAGCTAAAGCAAAACACAGAATTAAATAAAACTGATTTTTCATATTACAAAGACTATTGTATGCAAATTCAAAAGTAACTCTTTCCAAAACAGAAAATAGAAATATATCTAGTTTTTTTTTCAAAACTAAAGATATTCTGCAAAATTTACAAGATGTTTCTTTATTTAACTACAATAACAAATCTCATGTCTATATTTCAAATTTACAACTTGCTTCCCATTTCAACGAATGAGGGTGAATTTCTCCTATTAAAACTGATAACTACAAATGAAATTAGATTTCTTCAACAATAATCTTCTACAACTTTTCACTTGTCCTATTCTTTTCTCTCGACATTCCTGCATAATAAATCACAAATATGACCATGGAGTGCTCACCTCACAGCCTAGGCTAACTGGTAGCCACTCCCAAGCTCGGAGAACCAAGCCCTAGATGAGTAACAAACATGCAAACACATAGAAGACAGGAAACACACAGATTTCATACACACTCCCAACTTGGCTACGTTGCACCACACTTTGGTGATGACCTTTTTTCAAGGGTGGTAGTGGACCAATACCTTGAGGAGAACTGCAAGTATGGAAAACAAGTAGCCACCTCATGGCACAATAAATACATCAAGAATTTCAACCCCTTATTCCTTATGCCCCCCAAGGCATTCTAGCCTTATATCCCTCCTTATGACCCCCATTGCACAAACAGGCCATGCAACAAGGGTCACACAAAAATCCCTTGTGATCGCTCTTAGAACGAGAGTCTCTCACTCGAGGGTTGTCACTGCTACCACCCACAAGATCCTCCTCTCTCCCAAGAGTAAGAGGTCTTGAGAAAACTCCCAAAAACATAGACAAAACATAATGCAAAATACCAAATGAAATTCCTAAAAAGGACATACAAGAAAACAGATTTCTTACACCAACATACTTTCAAACACATGCAAAGAAAAGAAGTCATTTTAAAGAATAATGAAACCAACCTTAATCTACCCAAAGGTAGGATAATATTTGAGGAAGAGCTGGCCAATTCCACGGATCTTTTTCTTCTACCCTTAGCCAAATTTTGCTTTCCAATTCTATTCTATTCTTTTTCAAAAAAAAATTCTCTTGTCTCCAAAAATGGAGAGTGGGTGATTACCCTCAAATTTTCAATTTCTTGCTTAAGAAGCTCATTCTCTTAGTTCTCACAAGTTTCTAAAAACTAAAGAGGAAAGTAAGACAGAATGGGAAAAAGAACTCTCATTCGAATAGGAAAGTTTACAACTAGGTTCAAACTTCTAATTTCAATTTTCGCACAACTCAAAAAAGCCAAATTCTAGAATGTCAAAAAGGTCACTTAGGAGTAGAAACTTGCCTAAAATTACCCCTAACCCTTAGGTATACCTTATGGGCTTTAGGAAACCCTATTAAGCTACCCCTAGGTGTTCATTTAACCCATTTAAAACCCCTCTGAAGTTTATTTTCGGGTCAAACATATGTTGACCTTTCCAAAGATTCTTTTCTCAAGGTATTTATGACATCACGTTACATTAATTGAAAAAGCTATAGTTGAACACTTTCTCACCAAGAGACAAAAATAAAACATTTAAACTTAAATCCACACGTGTCAAGTGACACAAAGAAAACATTTATATAATTTAAAACATGACAACGTCTCTTGTGGATTTTACATGATAAATTTAAATAACACTTAACACACATGCAACATATACTATTACGAATAAAATACAACATAAACGGGGTGTTGCCTCTCCAAATAGACAACCCCTAGCTTATGAACATACATAAGTCTAGGTTTGATTCTCCGTAATTTTCCATGGTCACATGGTCAACTTCCTACGCATCTGAATTTACACATTAGTACTTTCAAATATCCACATATAATATAATTTCAAAAGAATAACAATACACCTTATTACTTGCATACAATTTACATCTGTACAGATTAAATACATCTCTTATCAAGCAATATCACATAAGCAATTTCATCCTAATTCTCATAAACTTAACCATACATCATAGTTCTATTATCATATTAAAGTCCTGCAAATTCAATAATGACATCTATCATCGCAATATCATCTTATCTAATAATCATGTAGTGTTCTATCTCATAAAGCATATAAGTAAATCATCAAAATATAGCAATGTTATCCAAATCTTGAAACCATATCAGTACTAAGTTTCAATATGCATCAAGATAAAGTATCCATGATAGTCAATATATAAAAATCACTAAAATGTCAGACTAAATCGAGGTGAGGCCTCACACTCAAATCATAAGCCACCCTAGGAGTAGCAAGAAACTCTGCTCAAGCAATCTCAAATGACAAAGAAGGTCCCCAATCTCGCCTATCTCTATACCGCTGAGCATATATCGTGACACTAGTAGGCATAGGCTGAATGATACAAAACTGTCTAAGAATGTGACTCATCAACTGTCTCTCAACAGTGTATGGAGTCTGACCAATGAGATATCTAGTTTGCATAATAAATGGTAATGTCTATGCATCATCTATCCATGGCTCACAATCAACATATAGTCTCCAAATAACACTATCCAATGAATCAAGAACCCAACGTCGATACTCCATCTTACCCAGCTTATGCTGAGTAAGGATACCTGCATACAGATAAAAATATGGCTGCCTCTCTCCATGAACTCTATGATGGATAGGCCGAGTAATAGCAATGTGCTCCCAACACCAGATCTGCAAAAGTGTACATCTCGTCGATAAACTAGCACTCTCATCATAAACAACCTAATGAAGATCATGATATAAATGAGAAAGAATACAAACACCCCATGCATATTGGGTCTGATGCTACATCATGCTCTGAAGAATCTCACCCCACCCAACAACAAAACCTCAAGATCTCCTATCTAGACAAATAAATCCCCCAATCAAACCTGCAAGAATTACAAGGAGAGTCTCGTAATACATAATCATATCCTCCCATCAGATCTCTCCTCTTGAGATGCTCTCATCACCAAATATGGCTCTGCAAGCCTTTTTCCCTACATGATCTTGAAAATCATACTGAAATAGCTTGCCAGTCATTGGGATATGAAGAATCCTATTCACATTCTCAAGGGTCACACTAATCTCACCCATGGGCAGGTGGAAAGTGTTATGCTTGCTATGCCATCTCTCAGCTAACGTTGTCAACAATCCCCTATTATGGGTAATTTCAAGCATGTATAACAGATGGTGTAATCCATAGGCATCTATATGTCTCACCTCTACATGTGTAAGCTCTGGTACTAAGTGTTGCATCGCCAAGAATTTCTCCCGACACTAGAGAACATCATGTTTCTCCTATTTACCAAGAGAATTAAATCAATCATCACTTATCTATCTATCAAATCAAAGAGATCACTAATCTATCATATCAATCTTTTCAAAATGAAGCAAATTAGGCTATCAAATCATTTTAAACCTATATAACATGGTTTTCTATCAATCATTGAGTTCAATCAAAACTCTGTTATGCTCTTAAATTAGAAACTAAATCAGTTTCTTAGAGATAATCCAATCAAATCAAATCAATCAATCATTTATCCTATCAATCAACATCATCAATCAATCAATCAATCAGGTACCTATTCATCATAATTGTGCATCAGACACACCTAAATCTAATCAACAAAGTGATTTTAAGGCTATGAAATCTATCAAAAACATTCATCTAGAGCATATGCGCTACCCTTTTTAACAAAAGCACCATCCTATTGACCGCATGCACTAACCAAAGCATGTGCGCTAATTGTTTTAACAAAAGTGATAACCCTAAGAACATATGCGTGAAACAAACCAAATGCACTAACTTTAGATGCAAAAGCTCAAACACACAATGTAGAAGCGCTCATCTAAGCAAATGTGCTTACATTCCTAACACATGCGCTACCAAAATGAGCACATGCGCTAAAACTAAATGCAAATGCGCTAAACCTAAATGCAAAAGTGCTAACCAAATACCAAAAATCACAAAAAAAATAAAAAATCAAAAAATGTGCCCAAAAAAATGAAAAATTGTACAAGTTGCAAATAAAGCTTGGGATAAGATACATACCGGATACCCATACTCAGGAGGCCGCTAATATCATCGAATGTGCTCAAATCGAGGGTTCTCCAAAGGAATCACCATTTCACAACCTCACCAAGACAATTTTCTTCACACGCTGACAAGGACGAAAATGAAATTAAAATTAACCTTGGTTAATTTTATAATTACCATTTGAAAGGGTAATTAATGATTTTCAATGGGGCAATTTAATTTGTTTTTTAAAAATGAATTTAATTGATGGAACTTTTCAATTATTATGAGATCAATCGTTCAAACCAAATTTTTCAACAATTTCATGATCAATCTCCCGAGGGGGCGCACAATCAGGATTTTCATCTTCATCAGGTGCACTATTGAGACTTGATTTAATCTTTGAAACAATGTTGTCTCAACATCATTTCAAAGAGGGGCAAAATGTATACACATAAAAATGGCTATGAGCAATTAAATAAATATTTTATATTTATTTAATATTTATTTAATATTTATTCTTTTATTAAATGGTTAATTTGAAAAGATTAATTTATTTAATTCATTTCATGTCTTTCTATTAATTAATTTAATTAAAATATTTTATTAATTAATTCATCTATCCTATTCCTCTAATTAATTAAATATCTAATATTTAATTATTCTTTTAATCAATTAATTGAATATTAAATATTTAATTATTGCCTTCAATCATTTGAATATCTAATGTTTAATGATTATTCTTCTATTCTATAGTCTCAAAATATTAAATGATTTCCTAAATTATTTAATTTCATTTCCAACTCACCTTCCATCTCCACTTCATCTTCCCTTTGCCAACTCATCCATCATGTGGCTAAGGAAATTAATATTTCTTAAATATTAATTCATCATTTATCTTCAACCTCCAAATTTAATGAAATATTGTGTACGTACACATATTTTATAACCTCCTTCTATATTCTCTCCAACATCCCTACATCTTAGGAAGGACTTGAGTCCACTTGTCCTCTCATGCCTAAATTTTCTCCAACCATCCCTAGATTCCCTCAGTCAGCAACCCAGTCAAGGTGAGATGAGTGACACTTGTCTTCTCCTTCCACCTTTCTCTCAACCTTCACCTTTGCTCATAGCCATCCAAACCTATAGATCTGATCATGACAATTGATTTGAGCCACATCATCTTATCCTCTCAAGGTCTATAAAATCAGGAGTTTGAGTTGAGAGAGAGTTAGTCTTCAAGTCAGTTTTCAAAGCTAATCATTTGTAAAAATTATGCATCTGTGAGTTTTAATCTTGAAGAAAATAGCATAATCATATAACATAATCATTTAGCATAGTCATTTAGCATTGCATATCAAAGTATCAGTTAACTACTAGTTATCAGTCCTTTCTTCATATGCCATCTTGGAAGCTATCAGTGCTTGTCTGAGAGCACACCATCTGCAACTAGGAACAATGGAGTTAGGACACAATGAGACTTAAACCATGAAGGTAAAAATAATGTTTTATTTTAATATGTATTTCCTGTAGTTTCATTGGTTGAATTTGGATTTCTTGTAGCATTTCCTTTTTATTTTGTGAAACTAACATAACTAAGGTGAATTGATTTGCATCAGTTATGTGCATTTCATAGTCATATCTTGTGATTCGGATTGATGAGGTGGATGCTACTCAGGGGGAGTAGTTAGATGCTCAGATTTGTGAGATTTTATATTTGCAAATATGTGTCTTTGTCATTGATGTCAAAGGGGGAGAGATTCATGTGAAAAACTATGTAATGATTTATTTGGGTGATAATATTTTTAGTGGGAGAGAGTTATCTAAGAGAATTGTTGATTTCTTTGACATTGATTGTTTTTCACATGATATGTTGCCATCAATACCAAAGGGGGAGATTGTTGGATATTTCTTTTGGTGTGTTGCAAATATGTGCTTTAATGATATCTGAGAGATGTGTTGTCATTGATGTCAACATATTTCTCTATTTGTGGCAGTGTAGCATTAGTATTCAATTAGTTGGTTTATGTTGTATGTTGATGATCAATGTTTGCATGAAGGTTTGAGTGAGTTATGAGTATCAGTGTTGTGGCTAGTTCTTCAATCGTTCAATGATGCCATTGTTTAGTTTTTTTATCTACATTGCTTTGCATTGTAATATATTGATCTACAGAGTTGGAATTATGATTGGGACATTGATGTGTGTCCTCAATTCAGATGGTTCATGATTTGGAGCACCGCAAGTGAATTTTTTAGGTTGACAATCAGTTCAGTTAATGTTCTTGAAGTCGGTATGATGATAACGATGATTCTAGTTGTAGACGTCTAAAAATAGTCAACGCTTGTGGAGTCATACTATAACATTTGCGCATTGCCTTATTTTAGGGTTCTTGCATCGCATTAACATTTCTTCTATGTTGCGCACTTGGTCTTTATCATTTGCGAGCATCGAGTCCTTCTTCTACTTTCCTCATTTTTATTGCTTTCGAATTAGGTCTTGTCGATAGCAATCTTCAATCATGATTTTGGTCGATCTTATCCTGTCGCATCATGGTGTGTGCTCATTTATCATCATTTTGGACATCGTCAATCCTAATCGATGATAGAAATAGGGTTTTGTCCTCTTGTCAATCTTTCAATCATCTTTAGCTTGTTAGTAATCATTTGTGATTATCAACTTATCAATCTCATCATTTTGCGAACAATTCGTCATCGATCCTTGTCCTTGTCAATCTCGTCATTTTGTGATTGATTCATCATCAATCCTTGTCCTTTTCAATCATGTCAATTTGGATCGATTAGTCATTGTTCCTCATCAATTGGCGCCTATCAATTTGATCTCCTTGTCAATTTTGGTTAATTTGTCATTGATTTTTGTCAACCAATCTCAATCATTTATCAACATTGGTCCTTTGTCAATCAGAATCATGATTGAACCTACATTAATTTCTTGTTATCTTGACCTAATTCCTTGTCCTCTTATTTCTAGGGTTTTATGATTTGTTCATTTAATCCTTTTCTTCTTCTTTGTGGGTTAAATAAATCTATTTATTTAGTCCTAGGTCTCTTTCATGAATTAATTAATGGATGAAAACCTATTAATTAATTCACCTAATTTCTATTTCATCTTTTTCCTCAATTTTCTAATTTGCTAATTTCTCCTAATTCCTAATTTCTATTTCTCCTATTTTCTTTATTTTTTCTAATATTTACCCTAACTTCATTCCCTAATTTTCTCCTATGTTTATGCTTCCATTTTTTGCAATCATGGAGGCTATTTTTTCTCTTCCCTTTTGTCATGGGAATGGCATTTCAATCTTGTCATAATTTGTCATACACCTTGCATAGAAATTGTCATACATTTATCATAATTTTGCAATTCTTGATTTGAATTTCCTTTCAAATCTCTTCATGCTAATCTTGTCCTCTCTCCAATTTGTCTATAAATTGGATGATTTTTTTCAATGAAAGGGGGAATCAATCACATTTTCGAGTAACCTTATACTGCGAATTTCATCTCCCAACAACTTGCTTTCCACTTGCATTTTGCACTTGTAGGTGAGATCCACATCAAATTTGAAGGTGAAAGAAGAACAATGGAGCCACATGAAGGAGATATCTACGTTGATTTGCTTCGATTTTATTTGATTTGAATATCTTGTCTTTATGTCTTCATTGATTGGATTAGGATTGCTTTCATAGTAGCTTTAGGTTTTGTGGTTGTCCTAATTGCCATTGTTTTGATGATTTTCAATTTCCTGATATAAATTTTTTGGTGAATCTGACATGAACTAACCTGAGGTGAACTAACCCCTTAAGCATGTTTTGAGTGCTTTTGAGCTATTTGTAGGTGAAAAACTCAAGAAACAGGGTGACTCGAAGCTCTCTGGACGCTTCTGCGCCTGTGTTGAAGTTTTTTGCACTTGTGTTTGAGTTTTCTACACTTGTGTTGAAGTTTTCTACGCCTGTGTTAATAATTTTGCACTTGTGTTGATGTTTTATGCGCCTGTGTTGATTGGTTCTGCGCCTGTGTTGAGGCATTCTGCACCTATGCAAGGCCAGAAATAGAAGTGAAATTAGTTGTTTTTACTTGCAAATTTGTTTGTTTTCATTCTATTTCTTGAATTTTGGTTTTTCTTTGGTTATACTAATTCTTTGTGTAGCATCTTGCCGTTACGTGTGACGAAGACTAAAAATGCAACTACTAACGAATCTTATACAGGACGCGGTCAAAGACTCATGAAAACATCTTGCTTGCGATTTTTAAAGTAGTTGCACATTTCATTTCTTAAAGGTTAATGAAACACCATGCATGCTTTGTCTTTTTTAAATTTGATTGCATGTTTAACCCTTATAACTGGGCCTGCCTCTCAATTTGCCTGGCACTTTGCATAGGCATTGGTGAGAGGGAACAACCCAAAGTGGTGATGGGCTAAAGCCAAGCTCTTTTGAACCACTCTAAATAACTGTGGATGCAATGAAAGTTGTAGACAATGGGTGTTAGAATGGTATTGCGACGATTTATTCACCAGATCAATACCCACCTGAACGGATGCCCTTACTAGAATCTCTTATTTTTAGATGCCAAAATCCTTCTATCTGTTGGCTCAGGCATTGTGATACGCACATGTTGAAGACACCTCTCATGTACTCCTCAGTTAGAGATAGCAAGTTCTTGGGAAGTGATGCCCCTTGAACTCAAAGTTTGGTATGCCCGAGAAGTGAGTGCACTGTAAGGGGGAGCCAGTGCTACCAAGCGTCTAGCTATTCGGCCGAGTGTTGTATTTTATGGTTAGAGGATTCAACAGATATTGCCCTTGCCAGCCATAGGATTTGTTGTGAATGTGCTTGATTGTCTTGAGTCAAAGTCAAACAAACATTTTGTCTTCCATGATTGTCAAAGGTTAAATCAAAAACAAACTTTCAAAAGTGCTCATAATCAACTTGGGTTTTCAAAATCAACAACCTTCAATTCAAAACAAAATCCAAACAAAAGTCCAAATTTGTCTAAGTATTCATCCAACATTTGAACATGGCTTGTCAAAACATTGAATATCTTTGTTTCAAAATTCATGTCACTTTAGGCTAGGTTTTGTATAGTCCAACTTAGGTCCTAGGTCATATTGTCATCTCCCTTCATTTTAGTCATTTTGATTGCAAGCGTCCTCATTTTGCACTTAGGTTCAAAATCATTTCCCTAAGTTTGCATTTCATTGTCATATCTAAGCTAGGTTTCCATATAGGTGACATTCGTGCATTATCCTTGTCATGCTAAACTTAGGTCTTGCCTAGGCTGCATTTTGCATATTCCAAGTCATTGGTCTTTGCATATCCTTATCATTGTATTGTCATCTTGTCTTGGCTTCATCTTGTCATATCATATCCTTAGATCATTTTCATGTCATATCCTAAGTCATTGTCATAATCATTACCTTCTAGCATTTAGTCTAAAAAATTTGGTTTGTCAAACTTGAAAAATCAAAACTTTGGATGATACCCTAAGTTGTTGTTAAGGAGTCTTGACCTTGTCTAAAATTTTTCCTTTCATTAATATCATTTTTTGTCAAACCTAGCTTAGTATCCAAGCATATAGGTGAGACATTGTCAATTTGTCCTATTTTCATTTGGTCCTTTGTCCTTTAAGGTCTTCGCTTCATTTCAACTTCCCAAGGTTGAGTCTTTAGGTTTGTATTCCAAAAAGTTTGTCCAAATCTTGAAAAACAAGAAAAACATAGGTTGCATTCTTTCCATAGATTATATTTTCATCTATTTAGGTTTCATTTAGTTGCATATCATACATCATCCTTTTAAAAAAAAAAAAAAATCCCAATTACATTGCATTTGCATAGTGACATGCCTGTTGAAACAAGGTCAAAATCTAAGAAGATGGGCGAACCAACATATCAACCCATTGACAACGTATCAAACTCATAGTTTCAACCTAGTCAAACATTACAAATTGAAGGTTCATCAAACACATCATTACCACAATATGGAATGGTTCAACTTGGACCACCTCCATTATATGAGCCAGTGTTTGTACCCATGAAACCGGGATATGGGAGTGTTCCACCAACACCAAGGGAAAATGCACCTTTTGACTGGAATCAACTAAACCTGCAACATGAAATTCAAACTCAAACTTTTTATGATGAAACAAGTCTCCAAATACAAAAACTAGAGGAGAAACTAGCTCGAGAAACAAAGATCATTGAACAAAAGGTGAAAAACAGTGAGAAGATTAGATCCCAAATGTCCAAAACATTTCAAAAATTTCAAGGTCCAAACCCAAACTTTGAGCCAATTGATGTAAGATCTCTTATTGAACAATCAAACATACCAGCTCTCCTCTCACAAATAGAGATGATGAAATAATTTCAAGAAAAGAGACAACAACATTATGTGCCTCCACAACAAGAACAAGAAGGTGTTTACTATCAATCACATTTTCAACCATCACAACCAATTGTTCAACAATTCCAACATTTCCAACATACACAACCAATGGTCCAACATATACAACCAATGGTCCAATTTCAACAATATGTCCAACCAACTATTAATTATCAACAACAAACTCAGTATCAACAACTACAATCACAAATTCAAAAACAAAACTTGTAACATGCACCAAGCCAAATTTTGAACATGTCAAACCAATTTGATCAACATCTAGTTCGAAATCAAAACATGACATTAGACTAGAACCAACTCTTTTCCAAACAAGTTCAAATTCCAGATACAACTATGTCAAAACCTCGAAAGAAAGGTGGCCTTATTGCAAGGATCTTAAGGAAATTACCTAGTGAGTTCTTTGAGGAAGATCAAGATAATACACTTATGTCTATCAATGTCTCATCCCCCCATAAACAAATTGACTCTTCAGTGGCATCTATCCCCACACCTTTAGAAGTTTCACAAGAACCTTCCATATTGTCCTCATCAAACAATACACCCAAGGATGAAATTATCCAAGGGCTATCCATAATTGATTGCCAAGATAATCCAATTCATGATGCACATCCTTGTCATGTTTCATAAATACAAGACCTAATGCCACCATGCACTTTATTGCCATTACCTATTTTAGAGGACCCCATTCGAAGTCCCTCTTCCTCATGTTCAAGCATTGATTCCTTCCCAGAATCCATCACAAATGTTCAAAGTGCATTTCCTTCATGCCAAAGCATTAATCCCTTGCCAAAATCCCCCATGCATATCCAAAGTCCAACCCCATGTCAAGAGGATAATTTAGAGCATGAAGAAACGTGTCTTGAAATAGATGAAGATCAAGATCTTGAAACCTTATGATCCCATCCAATTGTTGACCAAGATCCCATTTCCCCAGACACTCGCAATGATTCACTTATTCCTGTCAATTCTATCCAAGAACACAATGTCCTTTCAAATCCCATTGACATTCCACTTCCTAAGAAAGATCAAGATATCCCTTCCATCCTTTCTGATGATCCCATTAAAATTCAAGAGCAAAGCAACTTTAAAGAGGATTCCAATGATCTTCCTCCTTGTCAAGATCAAAGTATCCTTCCAAATTCATTTCCAACACAAGACCCTATCATTCCTTCAAATCCTCCACAAGATCCACTTGTTCCTCCATCTCCTTGTCTTAATGCTCCATATACACTCCAAGATCTCATTTCTTTTAATGATCCCATTATTTCTCCCATTCCATCTCTTGAAGAGCCTGTCATTGAACCATGTCCACTACACAATCCTAGTTCCCCTCATGATTATAACGTGTCAGTGCAAGATGTTCATGAACCCTCAACATGCATAATGGGTTCTTCCACTTTGGTGCAATCCTATCCACTTCAATATCTCATTATTTCTCTAATATCATATCCACCTCATAATGGACCCGCATCTTCTTCCCAAAGAAAAGAGTATCCTACAAGTCAAGATATTCATAAAGGCAAAGGAGTAGATCTCCATAAGCGAGAATCCCTTCATGTTAAAGAAAATATTAAGGGTCATGGCCTCAAAGAAATTATTCAAGATGTGGGTACCCCTACTAAATCCAACATACCTTCAAAATCCAAACATATCCCTTCCCCTTTATCCCTTCCATCCATCTTAGGTCCTTATAATATCCCTGCACCCTGTGTGAAAGGTCAACAAAGGAACACATATTTGAGTAAATTTCATCCATGCAAAAGACCTCCATTTCATTCATATCCATCCATGCATTCCTTTCCCCCTCCAAGCAATTTGGATGCCAAGTATAAAAGTCATAAGTCTAGAAATCCACATGTATTCAAGGATCAACATGTCCAATATAATCAACATGTCAAAACAAAGAAAAATTTGATCTATAAAGAAAAGGAAAAATCCAAAAGGTCACAAAGGCCCATTGCTCAAAAACAAAAGTTAAAATCTATATGGGTTCCTAAATCCCTTGTGTTGGCAATGCACTCCAAGGAACCACAAAAGCATGAAAAATCAAAAACCATGTGGATCCCTAAGTGGCTCCTTGAAGCACAAAAGCCCAAAGAAAATTCCAACTTGGCATCCAAAGTTGCTATTCCTCCATCCAACCCTCTCAAATTTGTTCCTCCGTCACCTTCTTCATCCATTTTGGCCCCTTATGTCCCAAAATCCCAAGCTATTCCTCCATCCAAATCTCACAATCTGAGATCCATTTTTCCTCCATCAATCCACCACCTATCAAGGTGTG
This sequence comes from Cryptomeria japonica, assembly GCF_030272615.1. Lineage (NCBI taxonomy): Eukaryota > Viridiplantae > Streptophyta > Pinopsida > Cupressales > Cupressaceae > Cryptomeria > Cryptomeria japonica. The sequence continues at coordinate 64,188,186 of NC_081406.1, read as the reverse complement.
TTCCAATGTTGATCTTGCCTTCATTTCCATCCAGTGAAGCCCAATTCTTCTAATACCCTATACATTATCCAATGCATATTTTCCATCCTTCGATCCCTTTGATCCCATCCTTTGCATAAATCCTTGCCTTAATTTCATCTCTTTTTCCATGTCCTTATACTACCAATGTCTTTGAGCATACTTTTAAAGGTCATGGTCCATTTTTTTCAAGGCTACTATCAAAAAAAAAAAAAAAGATGCTTGAGTCCTTCTTCCATCCCCTATCATGTGTCCATATTCTATTGAAAAAGTCAAAATACAAAAAGAAAAAAAAAGTGAAAAAAAAAAAAGAAAAAAAAAAGTAAAGCAAAAATAATTCGTCCACTGGTGAAAACTTGGCAAATAGGCACCTTGGGAAAGTACCATGATGAAAACCTAGCAAACAGACATCATGTGTAATCTATGAACTTCTTGCATACCGTACTTGGGTACAAGTTTTATCTTGTCATATCCTTTTGTCCTTCATTGTTCCATTATCCTATCGAACCCCTGTCATTACCCTTCATATCCTATTGTCCCTCATGTCCAGTTTCCCTTTCCACCTTTGATCTTGACAAGGCTAAGGATCATCATGAGCATCATGCATCTTGTTTATATCTTTTAGTCTATCATAGCTTTTGGTCTTTATCCATTTGCTTATTACAACCTTTCATCCATATTCCCTATCTTATTGCAACTTTCTGCCACTATCCCTTAGCCAATCCCGACCTTTAGTCCATGTCCCTTATCCATTCTTGGTCTTTCTTATCCTATCCATACACTCTTTTTCATTTCTTGATCTTGATTTGACATGAGGACGCAAAATTTAAACATAGTTTCAAAAACCTCTTGACATGTCTCTCATGCCATGTCACTGCTTTACATTGTCATATCTAGTCTCTTGTCCCATCACGCAATAGCCCTTGAAAATTGCATCTATATTGTCTCCATGATAAAAGGCCTTTGTCTTCCCTCTAACCACCAACATTTCAGAAAACCTATTTATTCACCTGTCATATTCCTTGCCTTGCTAGACACTGGGGGCAAAATCATAAAACTTAAAAAATGTCTTGAAATAATCCAAAAACATAAAAAAAATCCCTAAAAATCAAATAATGTCTTGAAAAAAAAATCCCTAAAAATCAAATAATGTCCTGAAAAAATCCCTAAAAATCAAATACTATCCTAAAAAAATCCCTAAAAATCAAATAATGTCCTGAAAAAAAATCCCTAAAAATCGAATAAGTCCTGAAAAAATCCCTAAAAAATCAAATAATGTCCTGAAAAAAAATATCTAAAAAGCAAATAATGTCCTAAAAAAAAATCCCTAAAAATCAAATAATGTCTTGAAAAAATCCCTAAAAATCAAATAATGTCCTGAAAAAATCCCTAAAAAGTCAAATAAAGTCCTGAAAAACGAACAAAAAAAATTGTAAAAAACTCAAAATTCCTACAAAGTGAAAAACATCAAAATCCAAAAACAATTTCTTTGGCATTTTGCATTTTGTCAATAAATGGTCCCCTTTGTGCATAGACGGGTCGCTGAGCATACATCCAACAACAATCAATCAAACATTGTGCTTTACTGAAATCACGCATTAACAAATAAACTGTTCGACCAAGCAAGCATTCAACATGATCACAGTTGTCACATCAATCAAAATAGCATCAACATTACCATTGGTCCTTTTCAACATTATCATGGGTCTTATACAGGGTGTGGTATACTCAAAACCAGACTGTGCCCTATCTTCAACGGGGTACTGCATTCCCTGAAACCAGACAGCATGATCATTCTTGTTTTCCACTTTTGACAATGACGATCAGATTGTTTGTTTGACTTGGTTGAATTTGTGTGTCTTATCTTTTTGCTGATTTATCTTTGGCTTCGATCATGTTCCTATGTTGCTCGATGATGTCACTGAGTGATTTAGAGTGACTGGGATGGTTCATGGTCCCTTTCTTTTTTTTGTTGTGTTTGTTGTTTTTGGAATGTTTGTCATAAATTGGGGCAACTATATCATTGGGTGTCTGTGATAAGTATGTTTGCTTTGTGAATGTTGCACATACCTTGACCCTTGATGTATGCACCCTAGGATGCTTCACTCATTCCTTGTGTGCGATGTGTCTATCTTTTGCAAAAGGGGTTGTGTTCCAACTCTGGCCTTCAATGCCATGATGCTTTGCATCCACTTTGCTACAATAAATAAAGGTTCTCACCTACTTATGTGCATTTGTAAAAGCATGTTTTCCTTCATCTCTAACTATCCTCTGTCTAATTTCTTCTTACTAACATTTCTTCCATCAGTCTTGGTAGTCCGTTCGAACCTATCATCTTCTATCATTCTTATCAATCACTTGGCCTTTTTTCTAGATTTTTTCGGCCAATTCCTCGAGGGGGCATGCATATGTCATTGTTATTGTCTGGGGCATTTTCATTATTGCTCTTTGAAACAACGCTTAGAATCGCATTGTCTCAAAGAGGGGCAAAATTCAGACGTCTAAAAATGGTCAACACTTGTGGAGTCATACTTTAACATTTACGCATTGCCTTATTTTAGGGTTCTTGCATTGCATTAACATTTCTTCTATGTTGTGCACTTGGTCTTTATCATTTGTGAGCATCGAGTCCTTCTTCTGCATTCCTCATTTTTATCACTTTCAAATTAGGTCTTGTCGATAGCAATCTTCAGTCATGATTTTGGTCGATCTTATTCTGTTGCATCATGGTGCGTGCTCATTTATCATCATTTTTGACATCGTCAATCCTAATCGATGATAGAATTAGGGTTTTTTCCTCTTGTCAATCTTTCAATCATCTTTAGCTTGTTAGTAATCATTTGTGATTATCAACTTGTCAATCTCACCATTTTGTGATCGATTTGTCATCGATCCTTGTCCTTGTCAATCTCGTCATTTTGCAATCGATTCATCATCTATCCTTGTCCTTTTCAATCATGTTAATTTGGATCGATTAGTCATTATTCCTCATCAATTGGCACCTATCAATTTGATCTCCTTGTCAATTTTGGTCAATTTGTCATTGATTTTTGTCAACCAATCTGAATCATTTATCAACATTGGTCATTTGTCAATCAGAATCATGATCGAACCTACATTAATTTCTTGTTGTCTTGACTTAATTCCTTGTCCTCTTATTTCTAGGGTTTTATGATTTGTTCATTTAATCCTTTTCTTCTTCTTTGTGGGTTAAATAAATCTATTTATTTAGTCCTAGGTCTCTTTCATGAATTAATTAATGGATGAAAACCTATTAATTAATTCACCTAATTTCTATTTCATCTTTTTCCTCAATTTTCTAATTTGCTAATTTCTCCTAATTCCTAATTTCTATTTCTCCTATTTTCTTTAATTTTTCTAATATTTCCCCTAATTTCATTCCCTCATTTTCTCCTATGTTTATGCTTCCATTTGTTGCAATGATGGAGGCTATTTTCTCTCTTCCCTTTTGTCATGGGAATGGCATTTCAATCTTGTCATAATTTGTCATGCACCTTGCATAGAAATTGTCATACATTTGTCATAATTTTGCCATTCTTGATTTGAATTTCCTTTCAAATCTCTTCATGCTAATCTTGTCCTCTCTCCAATTCATCTATAAATTGGATGATTTTCTTCAATGAAAGGGGGAATCAATCACATTTTCGAGTAACCTTATACTGCGAATTTCATCTCTCAACAACTTGCTTTCCACTTGCATTTTGCACTTGTAGGTGAGATCCACATCAAATTTGAAGGTGAAAGAAGAACAATGGAGCCACATGAAGGAGATATCTGCATCGATTTGCTTTGATTTCATTTGATTTGAATATCTTGTCTTTATGTCTTCATTGATTGGATTAGGATTGCTTTCATAGAAACTTTAGGTTTTGTGGTTGTCCTAATTGCTATTGTTTTGATGATTTTCAATTTCCTAATATACACTAGTAATTTGAGTTGGTGTAGAAGTTGTTGTGGTAATTTATGATGCTTGTGGATGTCTCTAGATCATGTGCTATTCGTGTTGCTGGTCTGCATTGATCGGTGAGTGTGTTATTGGTGATTTTCTTTAGTTCGGTGGTGTTATGCATGTTCTTGGCCGACATGGTGATTGTAGAATGTTGTTGATGTTTGAGGCATAATTCTTGGAGGTGTTTCATATTCGAGGTGGTGATTTAGGTCCATTCTATGTCTTATCCGACATTGTTTTGGTAAGCATGTAATATTGTAGAGTGTATGGTTATATTTTTGTAATGACATGATATGTGTTGAATCAACCTTGATGATCTTATGATAGAGTTGATGTCATGTATAAATAAATGTAATATTCATTGCGAGAGGTGTGTGAGTGGGCAAATAATGTATTATTCTTTTGATAGAAGAGTAGAAGTGTGGAGAAGTGTGAGATATGTTTATGTACTTTACCAAAATTTTAACCAAGCATTGGGAGATGACATTTCTTAGTTCATGATTTTTCGGAAGTGATCTAAATTTGTTTGTAAGGCAGTGAGCCTTCCCAGGGTTGTTGCCCTCTATTGTTTTTGAGTAGTGAGCTCTTGGAAGTGTGCCTGAATGCATGTGCATTCCCCATTGTAATATTTCATATACTTCTAATAGGGTATCATCATATTATGGGTAGGTTCCCACCATGGTTTTTCCCTTAACCAAGTTTTCCACATAAAAAATCTTGCTGTTATGTGTGGTCATGTTGTGTTGTTGATTTATGCTTTCACTATTAACTATCAAATCTAAGATTAAAGTTGTTATAAAATTTGGTGACAATTGATTCACCTCCCCTCTTAGTTGTCTTCCATATTTTCATCATAGGTTATCCTTATAGAGATTAGAATGTTGGGATTATTTCTTCGTATATCTATGGGGGGGGGGTGGTTTCCACCTCTATTGAACACTTTAGCTTAACTCTAGTTGCAATTTTACCCCTCAGGCTGTTGTAAGATAATATATTATTTTAGGATAAAGATAACAGATTGATCCCTCATGCTATCACCTTGTTGTAATTTTACCCGAAACCTCTCACTATTTCAATAATATTCAGTGTAGTGACTATTGTAAGGGTTGGAACTAATGGCCACCTACCAAACTTTCTATCTTAAGTACTCTTTACGTTGTCTTAGTTTTTCTCTAGTGTTGGTACTGTAGTGTAGTAAATTGTAATCCTTTACAATTTCATGTACTCTATTTGGGGCCCCTACTTTAGTGCACCTTCTCTTATGTCCTTTTAAGCTTATTTCGACCCTATCCTATCCTTTTATTATCACATGGTAATGTTGAGAGTATATTGTGTTGGCTTGATGATGATTGTAATGTATTTATCACTTGTTGTCATTGATGAAACACTCTCACACACACACATATGATTACATTGACTACCAGTGTAACTTCATTGATTTACACTATTAACTAGTATGTTTAAGGTTCATATCTAATGGATACTATATGTCAATAGGTATGTGCATAAGAGATAACCTATGACTACACTAAGTCGGCATCAAAATGAAGATGAAGATGAAGATGGAGATCAGGCGGAAGATTCTAGGACAATGGATCACATGTTTTGTTCCAACTGGTATTGACTGTTCTAACCGGTATCTGATTTTGTGATGAGTTACCAACACTGACTTCTTGGCAGTCATTTTTGTGATGAGTTTTGTTCACTTGTTTAGATACACTACACCTAGGAAATTGTGTTTTGATTTCCTTAGGCTGACATAAGATTTGAATGTCTATATTAAGACATCTTAGTGAATCATTTACTAGTGATAGAGAATGATGTTATGTGAAACTGATATGCATAAAGAGTGAAAGCTTTTGTTGAAGAGTGATAAGTTTTATCATGAAGAGTAGTGTTGAATGTACTTAGAATGATCTGATCAAGAAATTATTATGCTACTCAGAATAGATCAAACCATTCTTGTTGTTTTCTAATCATTACAATAGAATCAAAATCCTCTAACTAGGTAAGCTCTAGCAGGATTCATTGTACAAATCCTCTAAAAAGGTAATCCATTAGTTTGGATTCTCAAATCCTCCAGTGAGGTTACTCCTAATAGGGTAGTACTCTTAACAAGGTATAAGATTTTAATCAAGCTTGGGATCTCTAACAAGATTCACTTCTAGTAGAGCACTTTGTAAGGCATTAACTAGTTAGTTATCTATTACTGCAGATAGTTAACTTGTGAGTTCCAACTCACCGTGGTTTTTACCTATTTGGGTTTTCCATGTATAAACACTTGTGTTATGGTGGATGTTTTACTTTTTGTGGATGTTGTTATATCATTTTGGATAGCATGCATTTTGTTTAAATGCTTGATTAAGTTCATCTACCGGTTAGTGTTTGAAGTAGTGTTTTATTTGGTGTCGTTGATTCACCCCCCCCCCCTCTCAGTTCTTTTCAAGTCCATCAATTGGTATCAAAGCCTAACTTTTTTGAAGCCTAACCACTTAGAAGGGAGTCTTGAAACTACCATGGGAGACAGGAGCTACTTCGAGATGGTTAGAGAGCTAGAAGCTAGCAGAAATGAAGTTGAATCCCTTAGGGGCAAACTGAAAGCTTCTCAAGTCAAAAGGAGAGAGTTATCTGAAAAACTGTTAGAAATATCTGATAATAGTTCTTCAAATGAAGTTGATAAGGTGAACGGTGAGAAATTGAATCTAAGGAGGGAGATAGAAGGTATAACTATCTGCATGAGTCAGGAACTGGAAGCTAGAAGAGCTCCTGAAGACCTTATCAAGGAAAGAGATCAAGAGATTATAAAGATCAAATGGGAAAAAGATACTATGCATGAAAACTTGATTGCTAAAACAAAAGAAAAGGATAATCTAAAGCTAGATCTTGAGTTGGCATCATCTCTGAAAGAGAACCTATCTAAGCATAATGAAGATCTTGTCAAAAAGCTTACTGAAGCTAATGAGAAATTGGAGAAGTTTGTCAAAAGATCTACCATGCTGGAAGAACAAATTCAATCACAGAGAATGAAGGGTGATATCTCTGGACTTGGTTTTCATACAACTAAAAAAGGTGAATCCTTTGGTTCAAAGAGAAACTATCCAAAGAACAAAACTGCTCCTAGAGTCAATAAGACTATAGGTAAGAAGGTTTTTAAACCTATCTACTTTATTTGCCATAAGCCTGGTCATACTGCAAATGTCTATAGAGACAAACCTAATAGAAATTCAAATTACAATGCTAATTCTAGGTGTGTGTCAAGAAAGTTAGAAGGTCACTGCTTCACATGTGGAATGCATGGGCATAGACATGTTGAGTGCAGATATGGAGCAAACAATCCTATACCACACATGCATCCTAGACCAAATGGTGACCGGATGAGGAACTTTGATAATCGGGTAAACCTGAACTGGCAAAGATCCTATGACAACTAGTTTAGTCCATTCAAGATGGAAAAGGTAACAAATGTTATTTGCACCTTCTTTAATATCTTTGGTCATGTGGCTATGAATTGCAGAAGAAGAATAGGAAGAGGAAATGCAGGACCTTGGAGATCATCTGGTATGGTCTGTTACCACTACAACAAACTGAGGCACTTAGCAAAGTTTTGTAGAATAAGAAATAGCAGACTGGTCAACTCTTTCAAGGATCAGAAAGGAAATCAGAAAGTTGATGTTGAGGAAACCAGAGATGATATGAATCAGATTTGAAAAAAGAAAGGTGATGACTCGCCTAGAGAAGAAATTGTTCCTTCACCTAGTGAAAAGAACCCAGCACCAGTGACTTAAGCCTATTTAACATGGCTAAGGGGAGCTTAATGGTAAAACATCTCCAAACCCCTTCTAAAATGAGTGGGAAAAAAATTTTGAATTATGAATTTTGGTGATTTTTTGTTGACGTGTTATCAACTGATTTTTCACTTAAGCGGTGAAATTAGGGTTTGTAACCTAAAGTACGAGCATTTATTACAGCTGGTAAAAATGATAAAAACAAGTTTTACTTTATCATTTTTACCCTAAATATTTTGAGAAAGAAATTTGAAGTGATTGCAGAGCCGAATAAGATTGTCAATTAGCGAATTATTTCATGATTAGAGGAATTAAGTTGAATCGAAAGTTGCAGAGAGGAGAATGGGTGTGCATTTGGGTATTTGAACTAGGAAACAAAGCAACATGCAAGAAACAAGGTATTTTCTTGAGTTTACCACTTTGAAACTTGCTTATCTAGAATGGCATCTACTTCTACGTCTGTAGAGAGGTTGATGAACACTGCTGAGCCTGAGGAAGCTCTAAAGGTAGACCAAATTATGTCTTATAATGTATTGTCGCAAGTCTCAAGTGGTGTTGAAGGTCAAAGGTGACTTGTCCAGCTATATAGATTGCAAGATAGAAGATTTAGGAACATTACATATTTATACATAGCTAAAATCACTATATGATAAGAGCAGAAAGATTGAAACAAAATATGCTAGGGTTTTTGAAAAAGGTTTTTATAATGTCGCCTATTTTCTTGAAGATTTTGAGGAAGAACACATCAGGATCATTTTGAGTTGAGTCCATGAAGAGAATATGTATTTGGAGAGGACTCACACAATAACCAAGGAAGCTATTTAGGTTGTAACGGGTTATTTCTTAACCGATGAAATTCCTGTGCTAAGACGAATTTCAAAGGATATTGTCATCAAATTAACTGGTTCTACATCTGATAAGTGTGTTTTTTCTATCAACAATATTAGAGACCCTGCAGTGAAACTAGCAGTAATGGTGATAGGCTACCAGGTATTTTACTCTAGTAGTTTTAATAGTGTACCATATGCAGCAATTCATACAGCACATAGAATGATTGTTGATAATGTAGATTATGATATCTGTGAAGCCATCAGAGTGCAATTATTTCAAAATTTGCAATCTATTAAGAAGGAAAACACTCAAAAGTTCAAATATGGTCAGCTATTAGCCAAATTATTTTTCTATTTCTAGAAATTCCTACCGGGAATTGAAGATATTTAATGGTCCAAAGACCTATCGGTCAATGCATAGATCAAGAACAACATTAAGGTTGTGAAGAATACTTTTTCAGCTGCCTTGAATAAGTATTTAATGAATTTCAGAAAAAAAGATGAGCATGAGAATGAGGTTACCTAAAGATGTGGTAAAACACTTTGCAAAAGACATAGTCTTCACTTTTACCACTAACTTTTTCTTAATGCAAGCAATTGAGCCTAAAAAGGAAGAGATGGAAGACATGAGCTGTGAGGTTAATCATGATTTACTAGTCAGCTATCCTAATACCCTGCTAGCATCACCTAAAGATAAACAATAGGTAAAATTGGACATTGTGGCAGTCCGAGTTGCACCAACAGAAACTGATACTATACCTCTAGCAAATGTGAAAGGAAAGAAAAAGAAGTCTGATGAAACATCTCTTATGAAAAAGACCACAAGGGTGACTTAGAGTGTCCTAACCAAAAATGAACTGGCACCTAAAGTATATGTAAAGAAGGAGAGTGCACCAAAGAAGAGAAATCAAAAATTAATTTTGCAACTAGAGTTCAAGGGAACAAATTCTGAAGGAGAACCAAAGAAGGAAAAAGCAGTTGGCAGAACACCCAAGAAGGTAAAGGTAGTGCCAAAGGCAACTACACCTATAGATATTGCTACCTACAAACCTGACACAGTCTTTAAGAGAACTATGAAGACACTGGGAAGAAATATGTTTGACAATGTCAAAGAATATTTTGATTCTTTCACTGAAGATGAGCAAAAACAAGTCATTCAACAGGTAATAACTTATTTGGGTCATTACAATAGAATTCTGCATGACTTGGAAAAAGATATTTCAATCTCTTTGTATAATACTCTTTTAGATAAATGGGAGGAAGCTATTCAATTGGAAAAGAAAATTATTAATGAAATATTTGTACAATATTTTCCCAATTTAACTTTGGATGGAATTAGTGCTTTGGTTGAGAAATACAAAGTACATTTTGATTTCAAAATGATAAGATTGAAGCTTCTTAATGCAATAAGGGTATTTATTGAAACTGAGACACATCAGGTAGCCTATGTAATCAAATAAAGGGAATATTTCATCCACTCTAGAGATAAGGATAATACTACAGATGATGTTCCTCGACCGGAAATGGATGAAGAGGAGATTGTTCAATTTGACATAGTCTATCCAATCAAGAAGAAGGATGATTCCATTATTCTTGTTGATGAAGATGATCAGAACACAGTGGACCTATTTGGAGACAATAATGCACCAGATATGGAGCCTCCTACAAGTACTGAAGTACAGGTTACATTAGTTGATAAACCATCTATTCAACTAATAGTGGACAATGAACCGACAACAGAACAACTAGAGAAACCCCAATCTCCACCGGCCATTGAAAATACTCAAAAGGAGTCTACTGAGGAAGTTGTCACTCAGTTACTTGGAGAGATAATAGAGTAGAATACAGAAAGAGCTATCATTAAAAGTGTACCTCCTAAACCAGCGAAGTAGAAACTACTTGAAGATGATGATGATGATGATTCTTTAAGTATTTCAGGACCCACTGACATGAACACTTTGAACGCATCAGAAATGATGAAGATTGCTAATGTTATGCAATCTAGAGCACATAAGAAGAGACTGGAAGAGAAAAGGATTGAAGCAGAGACAATCTTGAATGCAGTAGAAATTTTGTCTGGTTTACTACCAGAAATAGTTGTTGCACATCTTCCTACACCCATTAGCAAACTTAGTTAGTTAGTTGCAGGTGCCTCTGATCAAATCAAGTCGCTTGAAGATGTTTCTCAAATTTATGTTCAGAAGAGCCATAAGAAGAAATATGGAGATAAACTAGCAAAGAACATTGAAAGTGGCAAAAAGGCTCTATCTCATAATGGAAGTCTGTTGAAGAAAGCTATTGAATCTAGAGGAAAGTATCTTGCCTCTACCTCCAATGTTTCTTTCTTTTATTATGACATTTCTAAGAGTCAAGTTGAAACTGAGCAAGAAATGGAAAGGATATGCAAGGCATATGTCCCACTCCAGGATTCCATTCACGCCTTTAACCGGTCTGTAGATGATTTGCATGACATGTTGGTCAGGAATAATAATGAGAAGGCTAAGAGATTCTGATCTCTAAAAGAGCTAAAGATTTTGCTTACATTATAGGTTGACATTCTTCAAAGAGCCTACTCCAATGCAAAAGCTATTCTTACTACTCCTAAAAGTTGCATGCTAGACTCAATGGAAGAATTTCATTCCTAGCTGATGTCAACATTTGAGTATACTGCTAACATACTGGAATCATGGGAAAATGCTTTATCCCAGATTAAGTAGAAATTCAATGATATTTTTATGAGATTAGCCAATGCATGAAAATTTTTTAAGTTGTAAATATATGTTGAACACTTTGATACAGATTTTCTATATATATATATGTATATTTTACTTTTTCATTTTGGCATTGTTGTCAAAGGGGGAGTATACATATGTATGTGTGTTTTTGAAAATTTTGTATTTATGCAAGCATTAAGGGTGGGTGGGGGGGTATTGCATTAAGGGGGAGTATGAGTATATGTGTAAATTTGTTGTGTATGCACACTTAGTGGTATTGTATTACTCTAAAATTTTCTAAGTGTTGCCATCAATGCCAAAGGGGGAGATTGTTGGCTTGATGATGATTATAATATATTCATCACTTGTCATTGATGAAACACTCTCATACACACATATGATTACATTGACTACCGGTGTAACTTCATTGGTTTACATTGTTAACTAGTATGTTTAAGGTTCATCTCTAACCGGTACTCTATGTCGATCGGTATGTGCATAAGAGATAACTTGTGGCTACACTAAGTCGAGATTAAAATAAAGATGAAGATGAAGATGGAGATCAAGCAAAATATTCTAGGACAATGGATCACATGTTTTGTTCCAACTGATATTGAGTTTTCTAACCGATATCTGATTTTGTGTTGAGTTACCAACACTGACTTCTTGGCGGTCATTTTTGTGATTAGTTTTATTCACTTGTCTAGTTACACTACACCTAGGAAATTGTGTTTTGATTTCCTTAGGCCGACATAATAATTGAATGTCTATATTAGGACATCTTAGTGAATCATTTACTAGTGATAGAGAATGATGTTATGCGAACACTGATATGCATAAAGAGTGAAATCTTTTGTTGAAGAGTGATAAGTGTTATGATGAAGAGCAGTGTTGAATGTACTTAGAATGATCTGATCAAGCAAGTATTGTGCTACTTAGAATAGATCAAACCATTATTGTTGTTTTCTAATCATTACAATAGAATCAAAATCCCCTAATTGGTTAAGCTCTAGCAAGCTTCATTGTATAAATCCTCTAACAAGGTAACCCATTAGTTCAGATTCTCAAATCCTCCAGTGAGGTTACTCCTAACAGGGTAGTACTCTTAACAAGGTATAAGCTTTTAATTAAGCTTGGGATCTCTAACAAGATTCACTCCTAGCAGAGCACTTTGTAAGGCCTTAACCAGTCAATTATCTATTACTGTAGATAGTTAACTTGTGAGTTCCTTCTCACCGTGGTTTTTACCTATTTGTTTTTTCCACATATAAACACTTGTGTTATTGTAGATGTTTTACTTTTTGTGGATGTTGTTATATCATTTTGGATAGCATGTATTTTTTTTAAATGCTTGATTAAGTTCATCTACTGGTTAGTGTTTGAAGTAGTGTTTTATTTGGTGTCACTGATTCATCCCCCCCTCTCAGTGTTTTTCAAGTCCATCAGATTGAATATCTTGGTTCTTGATACTTTTCCACCACCTTCTCTTATCTTTAATTGAGAGGACTAGGAAACCCAAAAACCAAGTCTATATAGACTAGAGCACCTAGTTCCCCAATACCTCTAAAAGGGGCCCAAATTCAAATGTATGCAAGTTTTAGCCTTTGTCATTTATGATTTGATCCTGATATTTTCATTTGACCATGTTGGTGTTTCCAATTGATTGCCCAAGGATATCCTATGGGATATGCAATTCCAATAAATAGACCCTTGGATGAATGGCCAACAAATGAAAATCAATTAAAGACTGATTGAATTCTCCTACACTTCAGGCTTTGCTAAACCTAGGTGAGTATACCTTGCAATATTTAAAGTTCTAGCATAAATTATTGGATATATAATAGATAAATCCCAATGAAAATATATCAAGGAAAGGTGATTTATCTTGAAGTGTGGCTGCACCCTTGGTTTATTATCATTAACTCATCAATTGGGAACAAATCCTAAAGTAATTCTACTCCTACAACAAAAAATTAAAAAAGATTTAACATTTTGAATTTTATTTTAAATATAAAGTGGGCTCTCAAACAAATCAATGCCTAAATCCTAGGGAGATGGAGTTTAGATGCAAATCACAAACACATCCATATAATAGTTTTAACTCTAATCATTTAGAATTCAACATTTATGCATTACATAAATGTATCCCTATACATCTGTACAAAGTTCTACTTACAAATCTTAATTATCCTTTCGATTTCATTACAATGTGCGTATAGAATTTAATATTTTCATTAAAAGAAGCCCATAGACACATTACATAATCACAAGAAAACTACAGTAACAAATCAATACATGTTGGATATATTAAATCATATGTAAATTGAAAGTACTAATAAGAGACAATTTTTCACCATATTCATTGACATTCAATAAACAAATTGACTCTACTACATAGACATACTAGTTCTATGCAACTATGTTGTATTGGCTCTAGCTTACACACTACTTTCTATCTATCCACCCAAATCAAAATTTCCAGGATCCTATAGAAGTGGTCTTCAATTTCACTTGTCAGTGCTTTATTTGAACAAAAAAATAAAAAACATGGAATATACCTAAGGTATCCTTCCTTTCACATAGGAGAAAAACCATTTACAATTTCCAAAGGGAAACTTTGAAAACTTAATCCTTGATCCTTGAAGGTGATTCAACTCCACTTAACCATGTTTCTAATTTGGACAATTTTTTATCTAAACTTTACTTAAGAGGAATCAATAAACTAAAAAGTGATAGGTGGAAATTAGGAAGAAGGTGGTCAAGGAACTAAAATCTGATAACCCATTGAAATGCAAATCGAATATTCTTTATCTTTCCCTTTATGTTCCAATAGACACCTATGGATTTTTTCTCTACAAGGTTCCACATACTTGAAATTGTTTGGCCATTAATATCTTTGTAATTATTGTACACAAGATAGGATCTCTCTAAATTTGTTGTCTAGTATGAATTTTGTGTCTATCACAAACTTATAATATCCATTCTCTATAATAATAACCCTATCTAGAGCAACATTAAAAATTGGCATCTGCACTTTCTTTTCATCATCAACTATCAACAAGACTATTGGCATACACATCTCAAGTTATTCCTTCCATTCTTCTGAAGGAACACAATAGGTCATTGAGAGCAGGGGGGGGGTGAATCTTTAAATACTTTTAGTGTGCAAATACTAAAAATGAAAATCAGATAAGAACACACACACACAAATCAAATCACAAGACACAAGATTTACAAGGAGAACCCAATGTGGGAAAAAAATCAGTGGGAATAGCTGTTGGAGTTTATTGCTCCAATCCAACCTCACAATAAAATCACTAATTACAATATATTTAGGGCACCAACAAAAGGAGCACCAATCCCTGATGTTTTTGAGCACCAACCTCTAGATTTTGAGCCCCTACTCAAGGAGCACCTACCCCTTCTTTGAGCACCCACTCAAAGAAATTGAATAAAGAAAATTTATAGCTACAAATTGAGTACCTTGTTACAAATGATCTTTTGTAACACATCATGTTTTCTACACCTGGGAATGATTTTTCACTTTACTACTCATAGGCTTTGTCCCCTACTCTCTAGTCTCTACTTACAGTCCCTTCTCTCTACCTTTTGCTCTCTTTTTATCTCTACACCCAACTCTTTGATCTCTACTCTATACAGTCTTCTTTCTCTACCTTACTCTATGTGAAAGATCTTCTGTATGTCCTACCTCATCTCTCAACCCTCTGGTCTCAGCTCTCTACTTTTCACCTTTGTACTCTTCTCTCTCTACTTTCTAGTCTTAGTTCTCTGCTCTAAAATTTTCATGTTGTAGGATTCTTGACTTGCACACCTTGCTCGCCAGTATGTTTTGTGCACCTATTAAAGCTACTTCTCTGTGTGTCATTTCTGTTTAGTTTTGTATTCTCTATTTTTCTTCCCTTCTCTACTTCTTTGCCCACCTATGACTCATGCTCACGTACTTTCTCACCTTTTTTAACATCTTTATAGCTTCACACACTTCACACATCCACTAACTGCGCTTGGTGGTTATCTATGTACTCTCCATATTTTCCCTCGAAAAAGATATTTAAAATTATCTTCTCTAGCCCATAAATATATGTTGTCTCCTCTCCATTTAAATCTAGTAGTTTCTCACATTAAATTTCCCCATTCTTCTTATTCACAATAACCTCTTTGGACTAGTATAGTCTTGTACACAAATCCCATATTGGAAATCTTCATAATTGTCCTTTGTCGATATTGACTACATTTTAATTTATTGTTCAGACTGGGAACATGTTCTTTGATACATATCCCTTTCAGATGCAAAGATCTATCTTCAATATGGATGGTGGGACCCATCTTTATTTCCCCATTCTAACAAATGACCCACGTGTAGCAACCATCCACGATGGACTTGCGGGTGAAGTGCTGAACTGGCGATGACATGGTGACAAACACAGTGTCTTGTTTGTTTCCCTTATCGCGAAATCGTAGCCACCCTGGTCAAAGTCGTCTGATAACCTACACAACAAAAAAGCACATTATTCTCTGTCTTCACTATGGTGATAAACATGATGTTTTATCTACTTCATTTTTCAAGGTTTCATAGCAGCCTTGGTCAATGCAAACTATTGATTTGCAAAATAGTGATGACCCCTCTTTCTCCATCTTTACTATGGTGATAAACCTACTATGTCATTTGCCAATCTTGTCACGGTTTCACAATCATCTCAATTAATGCAGAGTGTTGAATTGTGAAACAATGATGACCCTTTCCTTCTCCAACTTCCCTATGGCGATAAATAAAGTGCATTCTCTACCTCTCTTGTTGCAATTTTGAAACAACTTTGGTCAACATAGTCTATTGACCCATGAAACAATGATAACTCTCTTATCTATGTTTTAATTGTGGCGATGAACACAGTGTGTTATCCCTTGCTTCCTATAGAACCATAGAAGGCTTGTCATGATTTTGCAACAAATTTGGTGGCAGTTATTATTTCACCTACGATACAACAATAACCATATGGTGATAAACATGATGCGTTCTACACCATGCCTGAGACAACCATCATTCTGCATTTCTATCCCATGCATCCACTCAATTGTTGACATCAATGATAATATAATACCAACAATCTCCCCCTTTGTCATTGAAGTCAACAACTCTCATATTCTCTCCCTTTGACAACAATGGCAAAGGGCGGGGTAACTAACTGCCAACCACACTCAACTTATCCTTCTTCTCTCAGCTCTAAATATATTTCACTCCCCCTTTTGCAACTGTACTATACACATGGTTGACAACACATCATGGACACCAATTTTCTCCTTCTATAACACCTACACATCTACAACACCTGTTATCAACTTTCTTGCATTGATCTCCCCCTGAGAACCATGCCTTTTATACTACATCTCCCTTAGAGTGCACACAGGTTCAAGGATGTATGATTTGAAGCTATGATCTCCCCCTGAACCACATCCCTCTACATTCATCTAAGTGATGAAGGAGGGAGGAACAACACCCATCCTCAATCTTAGATATTCAAAAAGTATCATTAGACAGAGGTTTTCTAAAAATATCAACCTCTTTCTCACCAGTACTTACATATTCAACTTTGACTTCTTTCTCAACCACTTTCTCCCTTAATAAATGATACTTAATTGCTAGATGTTTTGTTCTTGAGTGCATGATAGGATTCTTAGAGATGTTTATGACATGTGAGTTGTCACACATAATGGGAATGGGGTCTGAAAATTGTACCTAAATGTCCTTGAGTGTCTGCATCATCCATAGTACTTGAGAGGAACAAGTTGCAACTGCAATATATCCAACTTTAGCAAGAGATAGGGAAATTGACTCCTACTTCTTGCTATGCCATGAGACCAAACTATCACCAAGGAAGAAGGCTCCACCACTAGTAGTTTTTTTATGATCGATACAACCAGCCTAGTCAGCATCAATGTAGGTTTGTAGAGTAAACTAACCATTCTTTAGATACCATAGGCCATAACCTAGTGTCCCTTGTAGATACTTGAAGATTCTCCTTACAACATTGATATGTGATTGCTTAGGAGCTACTTGAAATCTTGCAACCATGCACATAGCTTGAACTATATTTGATCTTGAGGCTATGAGATACAATAGGCTTCCAACCAAGGATCTATACAAAGTTTGATCTACATTGGGTGACTCATGATCCCTACTTAGTTGGTATCCTATAACCATGGGTGTACTAACCAACCCGCTATCTTCCATTTGAAATTTCTTCAACATATCTCTATCATACTTAGTTTGGGAAATGAATATGCCTTTGTTCAGTTGTGATATTTTCAAACTAAGAAAATATGACAACTCTCCTAGTAGTGACATCTCAAATTCAGATTGCATTTGATCAACAAATTGTTTGCATAGGGCATCTTTATTTCCTAAAAAGATAATATCATCTACATATACAACCACTATGATCATAAGATTGTCAATAATTTTGATATACAAGTTTCTATCAACACACCCCTTTTTGAAACCTTGATGATGTGGGTACTTATCCAATGGAGAATACCATGCTCTCGGTTCCTATTTTAACCCATATAAAGCTTTCCTCAACCTGTAAACAAAGTTTTCATCTTCCTGTAGCTGAAATCCTTTAGGCTGCTCAATGTATACTCTCTTCAAGATTCCCATTTAAGAATGCAGATTTGACATCCATTTGTTAAACTTTATATCCCTTGTATGCTGAAAATGCCAAGAACATCCTAATAGCTTCAAGCCTGGCAACAAGAGAAAAATTTTCTTCAAAATCAATCCCCTCAACTTGTGAGTATCCCTTGCATACAAATCTAGCCTTATTCCTTATCACCTTGCCTTCTTCATTTACTTTGTTCCTATAGACCCATTTTGTCTTAATGACATTTTTATCAGCTGGCCTTGGTACTAACTTCCATGTCTTGTTCTTCTCCATTTGCTACAACTCTTCTTCCATTACCTTCATCCATTTTTCACTCTTGATGGCCTCATTATAATTTTTTGCTTCTAGTTCAGTCAAGAGACAAAAATTTACTTGTTCATTGTTTGCAGCATGCTTCCTTCTTGTTTGTAAATCTCCATCCTTTCTACCTATAATCTAATCTTTGAGATGGTACTTTTGCACATACTTACTTGGAGCTTTGCTAAGTACTTCTTCTTGTTCACTTTTAAATTTCTCTTCATCTTTAATGTATGGTTCTTCAATTTGATTCACCTTATCTGTCTTCCTTTGTGTAAATCCTCATCAACTTTGACATTAATACTCTCAACTACTCTCTTTAGTCTTTTGTTGAAGCATTTGTAACCCTTGTTGTGAGTAGAGTACCCTAAGAATATTCCTTCATCATATATTGACTCAAAGCTTCCCAAGCCATCCTCATCTCTTTTGATGAAACACTTAGTACCAAACAATTTGAAATTCTTAATTGATGGTTTTCTATCATAGCATAACTCATAAGGTGTTATTTTGTTGTTCACTCTTAGCTAAACTTTATTTAAGGTGTATACAGTTGTGTGGACTACCTCTTTCCAATAAACATTAGGCAGATTTGCTTTATTTAACATCATTCTTTCCATTTCCTTGACTTTCCTATTTTTCCTTTAAACAACACCATTTTGTTGTGGTGTCCTAGGGGTTGAATAATGTCTTCTGATTCCCTATCTTTCACAATAGTCTTCAAATTCATTTGATGTGAATTCACCTCCACGGCCTGATCTCAGAAATTTTAGTTTATAACCACTTTCTTTTTCAACCAATTTTCTAAAGATTTTGAATCTTTCAAATGTTGATGACTTGTCTTGCAAGAATGTGACTGATAGGGAGATTGCTAGGTAAGTGCTCCAAAGGCCAATTTTGGTCAAGAGGTTCAATTTGTTACCCAAAAACTTGTTTGAGGCTGCTATATGTGTTTACAAAATCATTCTTGTGGTTATAGTGCCAAGCATTTCATGTATCACTTTCCTAACAAACTCCCCTTTTTGGTGATAGCTCACACCCATGCTCAAACCTACTCAAATTGCTCACTCCACCCATCTACACATCCTCAATCTCTATTCTTTTGGCATTCAACCTTCTATTTTAGATTGCATTAGGAGTCTTCAACATGGACATTTAGGGGCAGCAAGGTTTTTTTCAAGTTTGACAACCAAAATTAGTTCTAGGCCCATAGACTTGGCTTGCTCAATACACCAACCAAGGGTCAAAACCTCAGAAAGGAAAAACACACTATCCAAAGGCCTATATGTTTCTTATTTCATTATTTTGGGAACATCTCATGAAGTTTCTTAAGACCCCAAATCCTCCTTGCAATCGGGTTCTAAAAATTGTGTGTTATGCAGTCAAAAGGGCTACTAGCCCATGGAGGCTTAATTGGCACTTTTTTGCTTATCTTGCTCTATGATGGGTATTTCCTCCCTCAAACTTGATTTTTATGGTGTCTTAGGGGTATATGCTCATAGATTTTTAGGTTTTAAACCACTATTAATGCAGATTTAGGATTGTCCACTTTTTGTGGCACCTTTGTAGGGTTTGGTAGGGTTTAGACCCAAACTCATTGGGAAAACATTGCATCTCCACCAATCAAGCCTCCAAACTGGGTTAGAACCTCTGCCACATCAAAATGAAACCTTCCCCTACTGCTTCCCTACAAACAAAATGCCAAACACATGGCAAACAATTGAAAATGTCACTGTCACTATTAAAACTGCCCCTTTACCAGTCAATTTGCTACTACATCTTTGGGCCTGCATCACAAGGTGTTTGAACTGCAAATATACCTCAAGGAGGTCTGAAAAACACTAATCAACTTTCCTATTACATTTCCTTCTTAGTTACAAGGCTTGGATGATGCTTTTGAAGCATTCCATGAGCATTTGACAAATACAATTCACAAAAATAGTGAACTCACTGTTTTGTTTACAAAATGAGAATGTTTGATAAGAACAAGCTAATCTAACAAACCAAGATGATGCTCAACACTCTTGGACATATGTCCAGACCTCTGCCTCATTCATTTGTTCACTCCAAATTACTTTTGGGTGCAAATCTTGAGTTTTTGTTCATGCTACTAGCCAAATAACCAATACTTTCCTAGTATTCACTGAAGTCCTTCTTCCAACCACACTTTTGGATTAAAGAAAAGAATATGTATAGTATATAAATGAATTCCAACTTGACTAAATCCATTTTGTAGAATCCCAGACCTGGATTAGTCAAGTGGTGGCATTTTGGAACTTCAAACCCTTGACAGGGCAGTGAGCACACAGAAGTAAAATAAATTTGTAAAAACTAATTGCCAAAGGAAACCAGTACTACAATCAATTAGAAACCATTGTACAACCAATATACACTCTTTCCCAAAGGTACAATAGAGACTATGAAGCTACAGTATGGACTATTACACCAAAGGAGGAAAAACCAGTGAATAAAGCCAAAATATCATATTTTTATTAGGAAACTCTTGCTCATACAATAAAAAACCCTTTCCAAGGAAAAGGGAGGAATTTTATAGTTTTTATAGCTGGTTATCAAGCCTTAGTATGGACATGAGGCTTCCATAACTTCATTTTGCAAGAAAATGACAATTTTGACAATTTTACAAGCCCAAATGACAACTTTTCTTGCTCCAAAAGACATTTTTGACACTCTAACCTTATCAACTTGTCTAAAAAACTTTGATATGCCTAAAAACACTTATCAAACATGTTTCAATTATTTGGAAAGCATTAGAAGACCTTTTTGGCAATTTTGCACATTTTTGCCAAAAATTGTCAACTCAAAGCCTGAAAGGCAAAACTTGATCTCTTGAGCCCAAAATGAGATCAAAAACACTAAACATGACACATAACAACCTAAAAAAACATTATCAACCTAACACAAGACATTACAAACATGAAAGCATTAAATACTCAAAAATGGGAGTTTTACTCAACTAGGTACTCCTGCACCAGTGACCCATGTCATTCTTGAAAAATCATCTATGAGAAGCATAAATTACTTCTTACCATTGAGTTCTCTTGTCCTAGTAGGACCATACAAATCAGTATGTACAATCTCTAACGGTCGTGTAGTTGAGTACTCCTTTGCCTTTAAACTCACTTTAGTTTGCTTTCCTTTTTGACACTCATAAAAAAAAGTGTTTGCTGGTTTGATAATCTGAGGTATGTTCCTAACATACCCTCTCTTGCTCATCTTAACAAGATTATCAAAATTAATGTGACCTAATCTTCTATGCCACAACTAGCTCTCATCAACTTGTCCTATCATGTATTGTGATTGAAAACATTCTTTTAAATTGTAGACATTTACATCAGTCCTTTTTCCTTCTACAACCAATTGACCATTGATTTCCTTTCTGATTTCATATCCTTTTGAGTCAAATGTAAACTTGTATCCCTTGTCACATATTTGACTTACACTTAGCAGGTTGTGTTTTAGACCTTCCACATAATATACATCATGAGATTTTAATTTTCCATCTATACTTAGTTTACCCTTGCCTTTTATTTTGATTGAAGAGTTGTCTCTAAACCTTATTGAGCCTCCATTCCAATCTTCAACCTTAATGAACTTTTTCTTGTCACCAGTCATTTGGTTGGAGAAGCCACTATCTACTACCCATAAGTTATTTCTTTCTACATGTAGGGCAGTTTGGACAATCAAACTTGACTCATTTTTGTCCTCCTTTTCAATCCAAAATTGTTTTGTTTCTTTATTCTTCTCCACTATCACATTCTGATTTGATTTTGTCTTTGGTTCCAAAGATGACATTTTCTTCTTCATTTTAGTTATTCTAAGTTTACAATGCTTTTATATATGACCTAAGTTTTGACAATGATAACATTTAACATTCCTATTGAATGATAAACTTGGAAAAATGCTATAAGACTAAGACACTTTTCTTCTACACTCATAACTTCTATGACCAACATCATTGCAATGATAACAAATGATATCAACATTTCTAAGAGCATCAAAAGGATTCATAACTAGGAGGAGACCTACACATAAGCTTAAAATCAACGATTCTATGACCATAAGTATTACATTTATAGCAATAGCCATGGAATTGGTGTACATACCAGCTATTATTGAATGTGTTTCTCATTGGTCTCCTTGAAGTGACATAACTCAGTCTTCTTGAATTCTTCCTTGTGTCTTTGACCTTTGTGAAGCCCCCACCATTTACCTTGCAAGATTTTTCTTTTGGATCCTCATGTTTTTTCTTTGTACCATCAGTATATGTCTTCCTCTCAGTGGGTTTGTTGACTATAAAATTTTGTTTGTTTTCATTTTACCTTGATGAGGTGAAGTGTATTTCTTTATTAGATGAGTATTGAACTTTATAGCATTGACCAACATTAAATCCAACACCCTTTGTGTCTTTGGAGTGCTTTTGTTCATTCAAAATTTTATCCAATGCATCAGTGTTTCCCTCATACTTGATTCTCACCTTGAGTTCATCTTTGCACTTTTCAAGTTCCTTTTTGTGATTCACAATTTCTTCCTCCATCTTTTGATACCCCTTATCCTTATTCTCTAAATATTATTTAGTTACCTTATACATTCTTTTATCTTTATCTAATTGGGTGCTCTAATTTGAAATTACTTTCTTAGACTCCTCAAGACATTTGTTCAATCTGTCTTGTTCTTCAGCAACAACATACTTAACCTTTTTGTATTTTTTCCTCACTTTTTTGAGTTCTTCAAGTGCACTCACAAGTTCATCTTCAAGGTCTACCTCAGCTTCAACTCCCTCTTCCTTATCATCAATAACATGTTCATCATACACCTCTCCTTGCGCCATAAAGAGATTGACTTCTCTTTCATCCTCACTACAACATTCATCAGACTCACTTTATTCATCAATGGAATCATCTTCAATGGTGTAAAGACTATTATTCCTTCTAAAATCTCTTCTCCTTGGTTTGTAGGATTTCTTCATATTTTCTTTACGAAGGGTCTTCATATGGACATTTAGAAGAAAAGTGTCCTATCTTACCACAATTGAAACATTTGAAATGGAGCTTACCTTTGTATTTCCCTTAACCCTTTTTTAGCTTCCTTGCAAATTTTTTTATAGCAACATCAAAATCATCTTCCTCCACATTGACAACTTCATCTTTTCCTTTCTTTGCTATATTGAAAGCAACTTCTTTCTTTGAGGTTTCACTACCAATTGTCCTCATCTCATAAGTTGATAGGGAGTCAAATAATTCATCCATGGAGAAAGATTTTAGGTCTTTAGCTTCTTCTATTACAGAGACCTTTGTGTCATACCTAATGGTTAATGATCTCAAAACCTTCTTAACAATAACTTCATCTGTCACATCCTCTCCAATTCATCTTAATGGAATTTACAATTTCATCTACTCTTTGAATGTATTAAGCTATTTTCTCCTCTTCCTTTATTGTTAGTCCTTCAAATTGACCTCTAAGATTTTGCAGGTTGGCCTCATTTACCTTGACATCTCCTTCATTGATTCTTTGTAGTTTGTCCCATGTTTCTTTTGTAGATGTATAGTGCATAAATTTGATAAACTTTGTATCAGATAAGTCACTAAGGATGACATTATTGGATCTAGCATTGTTCTCATATTATCATTTAGCATCAAGATTTGTAGGGGGTACTTGGAGAATGGTATAGCCATTTTTTATTGAAATCCAAACATCAAATCCTAAAGAGGATAAATAATTTTCTATTCTTCTACTCCAGAAGGCATAGTTTCTGCCATCAAACATAGGTTCTTTAGAAGATGAGGATTCATTCCTAGCCACTATGTTCACTAACTAGAATCTACCCAAGCTGGAGAAATATTTTCAAATAGGGAACCTAATGCTCTAATACCAATTGAAGGAAGGGGGTGGATTAGTGAATCTTTAAATACTTTTAGTCTGTGTGTACAAATACTAAATATGTAAATTAGATAAGAACACACACACAAATCAAATCACAAGACACAAGATTTATGAGGAAAACCCAACGTGGGAAAAACCTTAGTGAGAATAGCTATCAGAGTCTAATGTGTTGGCCATATGATGGAATTGATTATGTGTTGCATTGATGTTTTGTCATTGATGTCAACTTGTTTTTATGATTAGTTACCAGTTTCTGGTAGGTGGATTGGATTGGGAAGATAATTAGTTGATTGTCACCAGTATGTTCTGGATGATGGAATATGTTTGTATAGATGGTTCATATACTTCTGAAGTATGTTTCAGTCAGTTAGTATTGACTTATTGATCGGATGCTATCTTATGTTCTATTAAGCTTGCTTTACTAGTTCGGTAAGGGTTTCACTGACAGAGCTTTATTGAACATATTTGATGTAATGCATAAGTGGTGTTGGTGCAACTTCTAGAAGGGATTCAGGATGCTAATGGTGATTGTGTGTGTGCCTCAACTGATTGGTTTCATTGCTTTGGCATGTGTGAATCTAATTTAGGTCTGATGCTATCTAGGTTATGGACCGGTTTGCATGAAACGTGTTGGTGGATCCTTAGATACGCTTCTAAGATGTTTCATTGATTGGATGTTGTTTGTTTAGCCTTAAGTTGATATGTGTTATGATTTTATTTCAAGATTATGTAATGGATCTATTGTATTATCATTTGTGTGGCCGACCTAATTGGTTAGGTCCCAAGTTGGTATAAATGTATGTAAGATCTCATTGTAGATGATTTAGTATGGGCAAGGAGCGAATAATGTAATAATAATTTATGCAGAGGATTTGGTCAATAATAGGTGATTGAGTTGGTTTTATGTAATGGGTTTTAGACCTCTGATATTGAGCTTAAACGAAACTGTAATCTAGCATGTTTGATGCTATCATTGACAATTCTTTTTTCTAGATTGTAGTCCAAACATCTTGAGATGGTTGAGATCTCTATAGTCAGTGAGACTCCATTGTGATGAGCAATGTAGTATAGGCAGTGTGCTTTCCTACATGTGCAAGCTCCTATTGTAATCATATACTTGCTACAAAAGTATCATCTGAATGTGGGTAGGCTTCCCATCATGGTTTTTCCCTTTACTGGGTTTTCCTCGTACAAATCATGGTGTTATGTGTTATGGTATTATTTCTATGATTTTCATTTATGCTTTAATGGTTAATCGATTATATCAGGATAAGGTTTTAAGTGTTTTAATTTACATAATCTATTAACAACTACATCACCCCCCCCCTCTCAGTTATTCACCATTTAACCTAACAATTGATATCAGAGCTTGGTCCTATTTTTGGAGAAGTTAAATTGTTTGAGGAATATCCTATGGAAACTAACAGTTCAACTCAAGTTTTCCAAAAGGACAACCCTAGGCTTGATGGAACAAACTATGGAGTATGAAAGATTCAGATGGAGACTCATTTAAGATACATTGGAAAGGAAATTTGGGAAATAACTCAGAATGGTTACACTCCTCATAATCTGGTATCTAGCCTTCCTACACCAATGAACTTGGATAAGAACATTGAGAAATATTACATAGATAGAGAAGCCCTCTTAAGCACCTTATCAAAACATAAAATCATGGGACTATCAGATAAATCATTGACAAAACCTATGAGGGACAAGTTGGAGACTCTGGATGAAGGTGCTCTTACTGTTAAAATTGCAAAACTTGAAGATGGAAGAAGATGAAAGAATTTTTGCATTCATAGAAAGGGTTAATGAAATTGTATTGGGAATTTAGTGTTGTGGTGGGTCTCTAAGTGAGGAAGAGATTGTTTCAAAAGTGTTAACGGTTTTGCCATCGGCATATAAGCTGAAGGTAACTATAATTAATGAGCTAAGAACCATGCCTAATGATTAATAATGATGAACGTTTAGTACCAAAATAGTACTGAGAGGGGGGGATGAATCAATATAGACAAAAAACTTCCCTGAACCAGTTTGATTGCAAAGACTGCACTTAACTGGTAAATAGTATCACCGGTCTAAATTAGGGCACTATCAGTAAAACATAGTGAGAATGTGAAAGACATAAATTGGTAACACTTAGATCTCCACACAATCTAATATCTCATTTCCACTTCACCCATATGCATAAACAAGTAATATATTATCAAAAATATAATGACTACTGTTTCAACATGCTTTACCACTTGACAAAAAATATTAAAGCATCATATTAAAAGCATCACACATGACACACTAATTTTTCACATGGAAACCCAATTGGGAAAAACCACGATGGGGATGAATATCCAAAAGATATTCTTTGAACTCTTCTGAAGTCCGCTCTGTTAGGAGCCTAGTCTAGTTAAAGACTTTTACAATAGGTTCTACTCGAAACTAATCCATGTAGGGATCACCCGGTTAAGGGATGGCTAAATACCTAGTTAACGGTTAGAACCCTGTTAAAGGTTACCTCACAAGAGGATTTGAAGAATTCATTGAGTTGAGTCACCCTATTAATGGATTTACACAAAAGCCTATTAAAGCTACCCGGTTAAGGGATTTTCCAAATGTTGAAATGGTTAGAAGTCAACAGGTAATACACTGATCTGATAACAGCACACAATACCAAGGCAAATCCTCTTTAGCTCCTTTGCTTCTGCAATCACACTCTACAGGTATCCACACACTTCTTCGGTCTAGCAAGAATCAAGTATCTCTTTACTTGGACACTCACATAACATTTTCCAACAACTTCAAAATGAAAAACACCATCAGCCTTATAGGAAACAGATAGGTCGGTAGCATAAACCCTAAACCCTAAACATTTAGGTTTAACAATTCAGTCGGTTCAATCCTGACTGTTCAAACACTTTGCATAGTATAAAAAAATCTTGAACACATCTCAAGACGTTCTCCATCATTCATTCTTGCTGCTTCTAGAAGCTGATAACCCATCACATGCTCTCCATCATTTAGAGAGACTACGCACATTCCTGAGGTAGATAGGATCAATCTCCATGCAAGATCCTCAAGGAAATCCTTCACATGCATGAGGCTTACATGGCAACATGATCTGCTCTTCATTTCAATGCTAACCCATCATAGGATGTCATCGGTCGAATCACACATACTTGATATGCATCAACCAAAAACCCTGAAGCTAAGACTACCAATTGGTAGTCATACCAAATGAAACCCCAATATAAAACTTACCATTTTTCTGGTTCACTTTGAACAAAAATGCCACTTCACTTTTTCACATAGACCAGTTCACATCATCATACTGATTCCCTTGCCAATTTGCTTACTTCAATATACCGGTTCATACTTCAGCATATTGACATCAATGACAACATACAATATCATCATGTCATCAAGCTCTGCACATATGCCAACAATCTCCCCCTTTAGCATTGATGGCAATATACAAAGATATCTCTCTACTTCACATCTTCTCCCCAATACTGCAGATATCTTCTCCATTTCACATCTTCTCCCCCTTTGACAACAATGCCAAATTGGAGGCACAAACAACTATATTCCACTATGCTGCTCCCCCTAAGGAGTAGCATCCTTCAACACACCAATCCTAAAAAATATTTATCAATGCAATACCTGACCAATGTGGAGCACACACCTTTAGTTCACCTCTTGAAGGAGCAACACCCCTAATTCACCTCTTAAATAGGTAAATGTAGCCTTCGGTAGAGGCTTGGTGAATATGTCTACTAACTGCTCCTTACTGGAAACATGTTCCAATACAACCTCTTTGTTTTGAACCTTCTCCCTCAAGAAATGATACTTGAGCTCTAAGTTCTTGGTTCTAGCATGCAAAACCGGATTCTTGGAAATATTAATTTCACTTGTGTTGTCACAGAATATACTCACCAGTTTAGATATAGGAAATTTAAAACCACTTAATACATACTTCATCCAAATTTTTTGGGTGCAGTTCATAAATACTACAACATATTCCACTTCTGCTGTAGACTGAGAGATACAACTTTTCTTCTTACTCATCCATGAGACTAGTCTACCACCAAGAAAGAATGCACCACTGGTTGTGCTCTTCCGATCGTCCACATTACCAGCCCAATCGACATCTATAAACACTTTCAAGTTGAAATCATTACTGTATGGATACCATAATCCATAGTCAATAGTTCCCTTTAGATATCTAAGAATCCGCTTTACTTCTACCAAGTGGGATTCTCTTGGAATTTTCTAGAACCATGCAGTAATGCCCACTGCATGTGCAATGTTTGGCCTGCTATGTACTACATAGTGCAACTTACCAATCATTGATCAGTATTCCTTCTCATTCACCAACACTGAGTCATCCTCTTTTGACAATTTACAACCGGTCACCATCAGTGTACCAACCAGTTTGATGTCTTCCATGCCAAAGGTCTTCAACACCTCTTTGACATACTTGGACCGAGTGATAAAGATGCCATCTTTCATTTGTTGAATCTATAGTCCAATGAAGAACTTAATCTCCCCTATAAGTGATATCTCAAATTCCTTCTTCATCTCATCTGCAAAATCATGACTCATCTTATCATCTCCACCAAAAATTATGTCATCAACAAATACTTCACAGATCAAAATCTGATCTCCTTCTGACTTCAAATAGATATTGCTATCTTCACTTGTTCTTTCACATCAAATCTTCACAAGATGGGAGTTTAAGCATTCATACCATGCTCTAGGTGCCTACTTCAATCCATACAAGGCTTTATGTAGCCTACACACCATGTCACTATCTTTTGATAGGGCAAACTCATCTGGTTGCTCTATATACACCTCCTCTTCAAGTATTCCATTCAGGAATGTAGATTTTACATCCATTTGATATACTTTGAATCCCTTGAAGGCTGCATATGCAAGAAGCATACGAACTCCTTCCAATCTAGCTACTGGAGAAAAGGTTTCTTCATGGTCTTCTTATTCTTGAGCATATCCCTTACACACTAGTCTGTCTTTGTTTCTTACCACTGTGCCATCTTCATTCAACTTATTTCTGAAAACCCATTTGGTGCCAATGACATTTTTATACTCAGGTCTGGGTACCAAAGACCATGTACCATTCTTTTCTATCTGGTCAAGTTCCTCTTCTATTGCCTTGATCTAGTCTTCATCTTTATGTGCCTCTTTAAAAAATTTTGGCTCAAATTCAGAGATCATGCAAGAGTTTTCTCTAACCTTTCTTCTTGTAAGAATTCCTGCATCCTTGTCTCCTATGATCTGCAATGGATCATGATTCAACTTTACATACCTAGGAATGATCTTAATAGATTCCTCTTGCTTTTCTTCTTCATCCTCATCTTCATCAGCATCAGCATCTACCAGTGTAGAAGCATTGTTATTGGTACTAGGCTATTTTGCAACTGGTTCCCAAAAGGTTACAGCCGGTTCATCTACCACTTGCTCACTGTCAGTTTCCTTAGGTTTCTCAGAAGTTTCATCAACTCTAACATTCATACTTTCAACAATTCTCTGAGTCCTATTGTTGAAACATTTGAGAGCTTTGCTCTTGGTGGAATACCCTAGAAATATTCCCTCATCACATTTTGCATCAAACTTGCTCGGATGTTCACTCCTCTTGATATAACATTTTCTACCAAACACTCTAAAGTAGCTTACCACTGGTGTCTTACCGGTCCAATACTCATAAGGAGTTTTATCCTTACCTTTCTTGATGAGTACTCGGTTCATTGTGTAGACTACAGTGCTCACCACTTCTCTCCAAAAATTGTGAGCAACTTTTCCTTGAATTAGCATGGTTCTGGCTGCTTCAACTATAGTCCAGTTGTTCCTTTCTGCTAGGCCATTCTATTGTGGAGTCCGGTAGATAATTGCCTCTTGATGTCATTCTCTTCACAGTACTTGTTGAATTTACCAGAAGTGAATTCTCCTCCTTGATTAGATCTTAGGCACTTAATCCTCTTACGGCTTTCCTTTTCAACTAGTGCTCTAAAAGCTTTGAACTTTCCAAAAGCTTCAGACTTATCTTTCAAGAATGTGACCCACATCATTCTTGAGTAGTCATCAGTGAGAATCATAAAGTAGCTATCTCCCTGCACACTCCTAGTTTTCATAGGAGCACACAAATCAGTATGCACAACATCAAGTAAATTGTCTACAGTGAAAGATTTACCTTTGAAGGTTGAGGAAGACATTTTCCCTAGTTGACACTCTTTGCAAAAAGGATTCTTTGGTTTTCTCAGCACAGACAGTCCTCTAATTGCCTTGATCTTACTAGCCTTCACAATATTATCAAAGTTTACATGGCAGAGTCGCCTATGCCATATCCAGCTATCATCAAACTTAGCCATTATACATGTACTAATATTTGCATTCAACTAAAATAAGTTACCTCTGGTCTGCATATCGGTGGCCATCAATTCACCACTCTTTCCTTTTTTTTTTCACACTCCATCTTTGAATTCCAGAGTGAGTCCATTATCATTCAGCTGGGCAACACTCAAAGGTTGTGTCTAAGACCTTCTGATAGTTCTGATACTTAATATAAGTACAGATCCAATAGCCAACAAGATGAGAGGGGGGGGGGGTGAATCATACAAACTTAATCATCCATAAAAACATCAAATTCAACCTTGGTAACATATATATCATTAATATAACCAAAAATTGTTAAACATGCAAACTCAAAAGCATATAAACATCATAAACCTCATAACACCAGATTTAACGTGGACACCCAAATACAGAAAAACCACTATGGGATTTTGGACCCACTAAGAAATATACTCTTCTAGAGTATGCTCGGTTAAAAGCAAATCTTGTTAAAGATTACAAACACATTGCTAGATGTGACCCGGTTAAGGGATTTCCCTTAGATCTGTTAGGATCTTCACCTTGTTAGAAGTGACCTTGTTAAAGGATTTCAAACACTCAATCAGAATGTCACCTTGCTAGAGGGTTTTACAAATAAGACTGTTAAGTCCACTCGATTAAGAGATTTTCTGTCACTTTCACAAAATAACAGTAATAAAAATCTATCTGCAACTTCACATCTAAAATGCTAAAGTAGATTCCTATTTGTTCAATACAATCTAGACATAGAACTAATCTTGTCTATCTGCTAGGCTTCTATACTCTATTATTCAAATAGGTCTTCAAGCTTCTGTGCTTGGTAATCACTATGTAGCATCCCTGTGCATACACTTGCCCGCATACATTGTTTATCAACAGTTTCCTATTTATAAACAATTAAGTAACCGCTTAATCTCCTTGATCACATTTCCCATGATCAATCATAGCCATTAGATCTTCAATCTTGTCCAAGTTCAATGCATCTTTCGATCTAAAAATGTTTTAACCTACCTTGGAACTT
Source organism: Cryptomeria japonica (assembly GCF_030272615.1). Lineage (NCBI taxonomy): Eukaryota > Viridiplantae > Streptophyta > Pinopsida > Cupressales > Cupressaceae > Cryptomeria > Cryptomeria japonica. Next base: position 64,156,595 of record NC_081406.1, on the reverse strand, counting down.
GCATACATTTCTTGGAACTTGTGCCAGGGTATTGCGGTTCAATCTGCACTGTAGATCTTCATGCCAACTTTCCATTGCCTTAGATTCATTAACAAACTTCATGAACGGCTTACCAATCATTAAATCAGTTCCAGCTCATCAGCTTCCTTCATTAAATAATGCATGCAAACATTTAATGCATTCTGTTATAGCTCAGTTACAACTCGATTATAACTTGGTGAATACTAAACTTTACTCAGCTGACATTCTGCCTTCATTAACCGATAGTGATAACCTTAGGGTTTACTGACTAGGTTCTTTGCTTGGTAACATAGTATAGTATTAACCTTTACAATTTACAACATATGTATGATGTTAAAACAATCTAAACATCATGATCTCATCATTGTCTGACTCGATAATAGTTGCCCATTGAATACCTTATTCATCCCCTTATTCATCATATTCTTTCCTGTGTCTTTTACCGACATCTTTATATTCTTTAAAATCATACTTCTCAAGATATGGAAACATCATACTTAATTATAAAATCAATTTCTTGACATCAATGACAAAATAATAATAGCAAGATAGTCAACATCCTTAATCAGTTATATCCATAATCATCAACAACCTTCTCAATATCTTTATGAAATGCCAACAATCTTTCATTGTCTGTTATAATGCAATATTGCCAACACCTTCTACCCAATACACATTATTAGCACTACTTTTTCCATTTAGAGAGATGGAACCTTTTCCTTTTACCATACATGGTGCATCATTACCAAATCGGACCACACCACCATCATACTCTTACAGAGACAGAAACTTACTCTGGTCACTAGTCATGTGGTGAGAACAACCACTGTCAATAATCCACTCATTGGAATTATCAAAGTAGGAGACAAGAGCCTTCTTGTTTGACACATCTTCCTTAACTACTACAAACACAATGTCTTCACTTTCTTCATCTTCTGATTCCTCATCAGTGACACCTTCATCAACTGCTACAAAACAGTTTCTCCTGTTTCCTCCTTTGAACTTCTTGAACTTCTCCGATTTGTCCTTATTTTCACCATTAGGATAGTTTACAACAATGTGTCTTATCCTATTGCAAGAAAAGAATTTCAAAGGGAGATTACCTCTGTATTTACCATTTCCCTTAGGAAGTCTCTTGGGAAGAAGAGCTTCAAATTCCATTAGGATCTCCTCATCATTAATTTCTCTGCTTTGTCTTGGTTCACAACTGGTACTAGCTTCTTTTCCCTTTCTAGATGGTGTAGCAGATGCTCTAAAGGATAATTCAGTCTTCTGAATACTGCCATCATAATTATTTAGCTCATATGAAGTCAACTTAGCAATGATGGAGTCTAGGGATACCTTTTTCTTGTCTATAGACCTCAACTCCTAAATAGCAGCAACCCTTATTGCATAGACTGGTAATGAGGATCTCAAGACTTTGCTAACAACAGTGGAATCATCTATTTTACCTCCTACACTCTTGATGTCTCCAACAACAATTTTGATTCTTATTCCATATTATTGAATTGTGTCTCCTTCAACCATCCGCATGTCTTCAAACTTCCCCCTAAGGCTCTCTTCCTTAGCTTGTTTCACATGCTCATCACCGGCATAGATATTCTCTAGAGAATCCCATACTTCTTTGGGATTGTCTTTATCCTGAACATCAATTAACTCAATTTTAGATAGACTGCTAATTAGGGCTTCCATGACTTGCCCATTCTCCTGAATCTCTCTTCTTTGATCATCGGTGAGAGTACCAGTAGGGATAACATAAGCATTATCAACATAGCTCTAGTGTTGAGCACCTATGCTTCTAATGTAGATCTTCATTCTATCCTTCCACATCTTAAAGTTATCTCTATTTAACTTTGGACCTTCCCTCTTCATCATTAAAGTAGGATCTTTTCCTCAAGCGGTTAAGCTTACAACATAGAGGACCTAGAGGATGCTCTGATACCATTTGATGAATAATGATGAATAGTTAGTACCAAACCAGTACTAAGAGGGGGGGTGAATTAGTATAGACAAAAAACTTTCCCTGAACCAATTTGATTGCAAAGACTGCACTTAATTGGTAAACAATATCACCGGTCTAAATTAGGGCACTATTGGTAAAACACAGTGAGAATGTGAAAGACATAAACTGGTAACACTTAGATCTCCACACAATCTAATATCTCATTTCCACTTCACCCGTATGCATAAACAAGTAATATATCATCAGAAATATAATGATTATTGTTTCAACATGCTTTACCACTTGACAAAAAATATTAAAGCATCACATGAAAAGCATCACACATGACACATTGATTTTTCCTGTGGAAACCCAATTAGGAAAAACCACAGTGGGGATGAATACCCAAAAGTCATTCTTTGAACTCTTTTGAAGTCCGCTTTGTTAGGAGCCTAGTCCGATTAAAGACTTTTACAATAGGTTCTTCTAGGAACCAATCCTGCTAGGGATCACCTGACTAAGGGATGGCTAAATACCCGGTTAACAGTTAGAATCCTGTTAAAGGTTACCTCACAAGAGGATTTGAAGAACTCATTGAATTGAGTCACCTTGTTAAAGGATTTACACAAAATCATGTTAAAGCTACCTGATTAAGGGATTTTCCAACTGCTAAAATGGTTAGAAGTCAATAGGTAATACACTGATCTGATAACAGCACACAATGCCAAGGTAGATCCTCTTTAGCTCCTTTGCTTCTGTAATCACACTTTGCAGGTATCCACACACTTCTCCAGTCTGGAAAGAATCAAGTATCTCTTCACTTGGACACTCATAACATTTGCCAACAACTTCAAAATGAAAAACATCATCGACCTTATAGGAAACAGATAGGTCGGTAGCATAAACCCTAAACCCTAAACATTTAGGTTTAACAATTCAGTCAGTTCAATCTTGACCATTCAAACACTTTGCATAGCATAAAACAATGTTGAAAACATCTCAATATGTTCTCCATTGTTTGTTCTTGCTGCTTCTGGAAGCTGATAACCCATCATGCGCTCTCCACCATTTACAGAGACTATGCACATTCTCGAGGTAGATAGGATCAATCTCCATGCAAGATCCTCAAGGAAATCCTTCATGCACACAAGGCTGACATGGCAACATGATCTGATCTTCATTTCAATGCTAACCCATCACAGGATGTCATTAGTTGAATCAAACAGACTTGATATGCATCAACCAGAAACCCTGAAGCTGAGACTACCAACCGGTAGTCATACCAAATGAAACCCTAATATAAAACTTACCATATACCGGTTCACATTCCAACATACCAGTTCACTTTGAACAAACATACTGCTTCACTTTTTCACATATACCGGTTCACATCATCATACTGGTTCCCTTGCCAGTTTGCTTACTTCAATATACCAATTAATACTTTAGCATATTGACATCAATGACAACATACAATATCATCATGTCATCAAGCTCTACACAAATGCCAACAACCTAATTCTTCTATCAATACAAATACTCTTGTTGGGAAGATATTTTCTTTTGAGCTTGAAGAATTTGGTCCTCCTAGAGCTACAAAGGTTGATATTGCATTTAAGGTATCTACATCATCAACTGACAAGCAAGATTGAAATTTTTTTATGTAAAGGAATTGAAAGAGATCAGAAAAGAAGATGAAGATCTTGAACAACTTGAAGCCCTATTTGCTAGAAGGATACCTAAAGGTTCACCAGGAAGTAAGTATGAAGGAGAATCTCCTTTCAAATGTTTTGCATGTAATAAGATAGGTAATTTTGCATCTAGATGTCCTGAAAGGAATTCAAAATTGGAAGAAAGAGCAAGAAGATCTTTTAAGCCTAACCCTGAATATCAGATCAAGCATAAGTATAGGAAATACAAAAAAAATCATGCTACTATGTTGATGGGGAAGGAGTAACTGACGTCTTAGAAGAAGAACCTATTAGGATAACCAAAGAACAACTAAGAGGAGGGGGGGGGGGGGGGGGGTGAATCAGTGGTTAATAGATTATTACTTTTAATCCACAATACAACCTTAAACAAATCAAGTATCAGTGAAGCACAGACAAATGTCGATAAGAACAAATACCAACAAACAATACAACTTAACAATTAACCAGACAATCAATGCAAAGAAACCATACCACATAACACCATTATTTGTACATGGAAAACCCAGAAAGGGAAAAACCATGGGGAAGCCTACCCATAATCAGACAATACTTCTATAGAAAGTATGTGTTACAATGAGGGGCCTGCACTTGCAAGAAGACACACTACCTGGAGCGTACTACTCATTAAAAAAGAGTCTCACTGACTATAGAGAGGCTACAACCTTCTCAAGATAAATGGACAACAATCCAATAGAGTGAACTACTAGAAATAGCATCTACCATGTCTGATTACAGTCCCGGTTAAGCTCAATGCTGGAGGACTAAATCCTCTTCTAAATCCAATTAGATCACCAATGATTGACAACTCCTTTGTCTGAATGATTTATAATATTCACACATTACATTCCTTGACCATGACCTTTCCAATAACCATGAGACTTTACAAAGAGTTTCTATCTCTTATTTATACAAACCCTAAGGCCTAAACCAATTAGGTTAGCCACCTAAAGATATTACAATAATATCATTGCATAATTCCTTATTACAATGATATGTCATGTCACCTTAAGACCAAAACAAGAAATAACAAATCCATAAATCATCTCAAATCATCTAGGTGATGTGTAGAGTACACACTAGCATGATACCGGTCCATAACCTAGATAGGTATAGGACCTATTCTGGGTTCACCATGCCAAAGCAATGTCTTCAAGCATTTGAAGCATGATCAATGAACATCTTCAACATCCTAAAATCCTTGAAGAAGCTACACCAACACCAATTGTGCATCCTGCCATGATTGCTCAATGAAAGCTCTATCGGTAAAGCCTTAAACTAGTACTAGTAAGGGTTTACTAGAGTACATGATAACATCCCATTACCAAGCCAAAACCAACTAACCAAAACATGCTCATGGAGCATATAACTTATGAAATCCAATGTACTTCACTGATCCAAACATGCCGAAAGTGTCAACATATAATCTCTTCTATCAGTAACACTAGATCTTCTATCAGTAACCAAAACTTATCTTCGAGTAACCATCTAAGTCAGATAGTGTTGACATCAATGATAAAACATCAATGCAACACATAATCAATTCATCAATAATGCCAACAATCTCCCCCTTTGGCATTGATGGCAACACTAGATGTGAAAAATATCTAAGTACCAAGAGATGCCAAACAAGTCTCCCCTATGGAAGATAACCAGCAATCAATAGCTCTCCCCCTGTCAATGATATCTCTGTAAGGTTCAGAATGATTTTTCACATTACCATCACTCCCTCTTTGACATCAATGCTAGAAACCTCACAAAAATATCAAAGCAATGATATAAACCTCTGAATCTCAAAGGTGACTACTCCCCATGAGTAGTAGCACCACTCACCAATGCCAAAATGAATAATGTTTTTGATAATACATGTCAGACTGATGACAAACTTCATCAATCAAGTCTTTGTCGGAGGGGTAGAAACCCCTAACTTGTCTCTTAAATATTCAAATGATTTCTTAGACAACGGTTTAGTGAATATGTCTGCAATATGATCTTTAGTGTTCACATAAACCAATTTGACTTCCTTTGCTTCTACCTTATCCTTCAGAAATTTATACTTTATTGGAATATGCTTAGTCTTAGAGTGAAATACAAGATTCTTAGATATGTCAATAGTTGTAGAGTTATCACAATAGATAACTATAGGTTCACTATAATTTATTTTGATATCCTTCAACATTTTCTTTATCCACAAAACTTGAGTGCAATTAGTTGTTGCTACAACATACTCAGCTTTTGCAGTAGATAAATAAATGCATGACTATTTTTTGCTTATCCATGAAATCAATTTCTTCCCAAGAAAGAAAGCTCCACCAGAAGTGATCTTCTTGTTATCAGTATCACCTGCCCAATCTGAGTAGGTATATGCACATAAAGTGAAATCATCATTTCTAGAATACCATAAACCATATTCTGGTATTCCTTGCAAATACCAGAATATCCTCTTTACTGCACATTCATGACTTTCTTTAGGATTACTTTGATATCTTGAAACAATACTTACTACATTCATAATATCAGGTCTAGTCTAAGTTAGATATAACAGACCACCAATCATAGATTTATACCTTGTCGAATTTGTTGGTGTAGAAGTATCCTTAATAGATATTTTCTCACTTGTAGCCATAGGAGTACTTACCAGTTTGGAATTCTCCATACCAAAATTGTTCAACAGTTCCCTCAGATACTTAGGTTGACAGATAAAAATGCCTTTGTCAGTTTGAGTAATTTGCAAATCTAAGAAAAAATTCATCTAACCAATCATGGACATTTCAAATTCATTCTTCATGTTGTTAGCAAATTCCATGCATAGTTTAACTTCTCCTCAAAAAATGATATCATCAACAGAAACTTCAATAATCAGAATATCATTATCAATTATCTTATAATATAGATTACTATCAGCATTGCCTTTAGTAAAACCAAGCTTGAAAATATATTTATCCAACCTTGCATACCAAGCTCTAGGAGCCTATTTCAAACCATATAAAGCTTTCCTCAATCTGCAAACCATGTCTTTGTCATCTGTTAGTGAAAATCCATCAGGTTGCTCAATGTAAACTTCTTCCTCAAGCTCACCATTTGTAAATGCACATTTGACATCCATTTGATAAACCTTATAGTTCTCTTAAGCTACATAGGCAAGAAATAGTCTAACAACTTCAATTCTAGCTACAGGTGCAAATGTCTCACCATAATCATTTCATTCCATTTGAGAATATCCTTTAAAAACCAATCTAGCCTTGTTTCTTATAACTTGACCATCCTCATTTAGTTTATTTCTAAAAAACCATTTAGTTCCACTAACATTCTTATTTTTAGGCCAAGAAACTAAAGACCAAGTTTCATTCTTCTCTATTTGATCTAATTCATCTTCCATAGCCTTTAACCAATGTTTATCTTTACAAGATTCAATAACAGTTGCCAGTTCAACTTGAGAAATAAGACATACCTCTTCATTTTCCAGTTTTCTTCTTTTCATAACTCCCTTGTTTCTCTCTCCAATAATTTGATCATTAGAATGATTTAATCTTACATACTTTGGTGTCTTTTGAACTTCAGGTTCACCACTCTGATCATCAATCATAGTTGAATTTTTTGATTGTGCTGGTGTAACTGTCTCAACCTCCTATACCAGTTGAGGCATTGGCGGTTTAGTTATGATCATCTCCATTGTCGGTTCCCTGTCATATGACATCGAATGATTTTTGTACTATTCATCCACTTTCACATTAGCACTCTCAACAATTTTCTGCAATCTTTTGTTATAACACCTGTATTCTTTGCTCTGAATTGAATAACCAAGAAATATCCCTTCATCACATCTAGGATCAAACTTTCCAATTGAATCATCTCTTTTGATATAGCATTTACTTCCAAAAATTCTGAAATACTTAATAGTAGGTGTATGTCTAAACCATAGTTCATAAGGGGTCTTATCGGTTTCACCTTTGATGTGAACTTTGTTGAATGTGTAGACTTTCGTACTCACTACTTCTCTCCAGTAGATATGAGGCATTTTGGCTTCCATCATCATAGATCTAGTTGCATCCAAAATAGTTTTGTTCTTTCTCTCAACTACTCCATTTTGTTGAGGAGTCCTAGGTGCAAATAGTTGTCTCCTAATTCCATTTGTCTCATAATAACTATTAAATTCATGAGAAGTGAATTCACTGCCATGATCTGATCTTAGGCATTTAATTTTCAATCTAGTTTCTATTTCAACCTTCGCTTTAAAGATCTTGAATTTCTCAAAAGCTTTAGACTTCTCCCTCAGAAAAGTCACCCACATCATTCTAGAATAGTCATCAATAATCAGCATGAAACACCTATCACCTTGAAAGATTCTAGTCCTTGCTGGACCACATAAGTCAGTGTGAATCAAATCAAGTACATCATTAGATTTATCATGTATTCTCTTAAAAGAACTTCTGACTTGCTTACCCAATTGACATTCATTATATATCGGATTATGAGGCTTCATAATCTTAGGTATATCTCTTGTAGTGTCCACCCTTGACTTGACTTGTTTTGACTAGAGTTGACTTTTAATTCATGCATGATAGACATTATTTGGCATAGGCTATTTCAGATGATTTATATGATGTTGATACTATCTTTATTGATCTTGTGATTTATTAGACACTATATATTTATTATGAGATATATTATCGAAAGACTATATTTATCATGTGATTTGATGAGCATAAGTGTTGATGGATATTACATGCCTTACTATAATCATGAATTATACTAATCATGCACTTGATGATGTTTTTATGTCCTGACCATATTTAATGATTATCTATGATCATATGATCTTATGGTGTGTTTGAATGTTGTATGACTGTCTTTAGGATAGAGACAATGCCACATCACTCATTGCGAGTAGGATGTGTCGTTGCGATTCTCTAACCCTTGTCTGTTATAATATATATATGCATATGTCGTATCATTTCTTTGTGGATGAAGGATTTGCAGGTACCAGACACAAACTCCACCTGGCTCCACAGGTCTAAGCATGTCTTTAAATCCCAATGGCATGTGGTTTGGAGTTGACACAAGTTCCCCTCACATACTCTAGGTCTAAGTTGTGCACTATGAGTCGTCAACGTCTTGGCGCAAGTTGCCATGTTAGTTAGTAAGCTTGATTTCTTTTGTGTTGTGAGTATGTTAGCATTGGTTGGTTAGTTCTATTATGTTGAGACTGATTGATGATTGATGCGAGATTAAATTGATAATAATGTTTATTCTAATTATCTTAATTAATAGTGATTTGATTATCTAATGTTTAATTTAATTTATTGGATTCTTGCCTTTTTGGGTATTTAATTATTTATTTATTTTAATGATGATTTAATATTTATTTAACATTTATTGTTTATCTTATGTTGTGGTTTTATATTTATTGGTGATTTGACCATTTATTGGTATTTAAATGTTTATTTATTTATTTATTTAATCGCATATGGTTTAATATTTATTTTGTATTTAATGTTTATTTGGTTCTTTAATTCATTTATGAGCCTTTGGTTTATTGAATTTAATTTCCCCATTTGATTTATTTAATTGTGGCTCATGTTTTATTTATTAGTTTGACTTTTATATTAAGTGGGTTGTATAAATACACTTTAAAATAAAATAATAAAATATTGCCACCTAATTGTAAAAATATGATTTATATTTATCTTACCTACCCTCTTCTCTTATTGGTTGAATTTGAAAAGGGAGGTAAAATTATATTATATGGTGGGGTTGGTAAAATATATTATAGAATCAAATATTTTGATTGGCTGTTGTGGAGACTAGGGTTTTTGGTTATTGTTTGGCTTTTTATTTTCATTCCCGTGATGGTTTGGGTTGGCTATTCTCTGGAAAATTTCTCCAGCAAGTTTTCTCCTTGGTTTTGGATTTCTTCACTCTTGGTTTTGGCTGGAGCTTGGTTGGATTTTGGTTTGGCTTTGTGGGAGTTCTTCTTCAACTTCATTCCATTACTACTGGTTGCAAGTTGGAGCTTGAGCCTATGTATTTTAGTTTTAATGGCCTCTCTATGTATGCACTGTGTCTACAAGTGCATTGGGCTTGGGTTGAAAGAAATATGTAATGCATATTCTATAGTCTTAATATAGTTTTGGAAATAAATATTTGGTGAGAACTTTATGTTATGTGAGTTTTTGTATAGTTGGCTGGAAATTATATTTTGGTTTTTCTAAGAATGTGTTCACGACTCTATAGATTTTTATTCCTTGTGAATTTTCTTCTTGTGGATTCCATTTGAGTTGTTTGAGGATATGTTTGCAATCCCCTCTCAGAGTCTGATTATTTTGTGAGAGTTTTGTTGGGTTATTTGGAGATCTGTCGAGTTTATTTGGTTCTCTTTGTCAGTATTGCCGTGAGAAAAACTTGATATATTTTGATTTATACTTGGTTAGATTTTATTTCATTTATGCCCTTTATTTCCATATTTCTGGGTGACCTTGTTGGTCTTTGTTTCGTAAAATTCGGTTAAGTGTAAGATTTTATTTTTCTGTTGTAAGTTTTCTGAGTATTTCCATCAAATTTATGCATATGCGTTGTTTTAACATATGTGCAAACCTATTGAACATATGTGGGAACCTGTTGAACATATGCATGAACCTTTTGAACATATGTGTGAACCTGTTGAACATATGTGCTAACCTGTTGAGCATATGTGCGAACCTATTGAACAAAAGCGCGAACTTGTTGGGAAAATGTGTGAATCTGTCTGATTTATGTGTTTTTCACAGTTTTGCTTATTTTATTTTATTTTTCTTGAATTGATCTTGTACCAGAGGCTTTATTTGAGGTTTGTTAATATTTTTCAGTTCTGTCTTTTATCAGTTTTGATGTATTTTGATGGTTTTATGTATATTTACTTCTCTACACCATCTTGGATATTTTAGACTCTCTTCCATGTGGATAGGCCATGGATGATTGAGATGATTACTATGTTGTTTTGGACTAGCACATGAATAGGCCTTGCTGTGATGGTATCTTTTATTTGATAGCAACATTTGATAGCTTGATATGCCTTTGTTTATTGCTAGCCAAGAGGCTCGTTTTGCTATAGTGATGTTGTTGTAGCCTTGCATATGTTGTAAGAGTATGTGTGGAAGTTTTTGGCTGCATTAAGTATTATTCTCATGTGTATATGTTGGAAGAGCCTCTTGTGATTTATTGTTGGGCCATGTTAGGAGGAGTGGGCTTCCTTGTGATGACTGAGGGTTGGGAGAGATAGGCTTGCATGAGGTTCCTTGTAAGGATGCATGAAGTCTAGACCACCAGGGCACATTGGATTTTTCTATGATTTGTAAACAAGTGATAACACTAATAATGAATTCATTGGGATGGGTAATTATAACTCATTTAAACAAGATAATGAATAGTTTTGGAGCCTCATGGCTTAGTCCTAGGGAGGATGTTTTAGGATAAACATGAGAAGGTCGTGAAGATGGTAAGCTAGTCTTCCTTTGTCTCTCATAGGTTGAGATGACTCCACATGTCCATTAGGCTAGTGCCTTGTGTTATTATGTTATTATTTTCTGAGGATGGCATGTGATGACACTCCACTCCTACATGTGTTCCCCCTTTATGATTTATGATTACTCTTATTGGATACATTTATATCCTAATGAGTTTTACACCTCTGGGAGTTTATTCTTGTGGTTCTGTGTGAGTTCATGCTTGAGAGTCCTTGTGTGGTTAGTCTCCTTGGCTATAAGTGTCAGCCTAGATTTAGAGTGTGTGTTGGGACCTTGTGTCATCTCCTAGCATGGGGGTGATTCCTTTGGTTCCACATGATCGGGTGGTTGGTGCTTTTAAACCATTGGGGTGTTCCTACCTTTGGATTCATCTTGTGTGGATGAGGATGCTTCTTCAGATAGTTCTTGGATAATAAGTGCAAAAAGAATGTAAATGATGATGTGATTTATGTAGTGAAATTCTTCTGTAATGGTTTTAAAAGAAATCATGCTAATGAGAAATGATTATTTTGTTCTAATTATAGTGATAGCTTTTGGTTATGGTATATGATTGTAATGATGAACCTTGAGTTGTATTGTATTGTATTTATATTAAATTAAATGGATGCATGAGATGTGAATAAGTATTATGGATTGGAATTAAATGATGCATTTTGTATTCTTGATAAGCCATGTTAAAAGGAAATGGTGTAAATGTTATGATAATGGTATTAATTTGAGATGATGCCTTTAACTAATTCTTTGAGTAAAAGAAATGCTATGCCTTGGTAGGATGTATGAGTATGAGTATTATTGGAAGGTATCTTAGGACATGTTTATGAGTTGTGATTGAAGAATTTAAATTTATAGTATCATACTTCATAGTCAATGATCTAATGGTAGGATTGAAATCTTATAATGTCGGGGATGTAGTTGAGTATTTCTTATGAAAATATTGAATGGATGTTCTTAATGAATGAATTACTAATCTTATTAATGGAAATTACTAATAAGTTTATGGGTAGATGGTAAAATGAATGCTTGTCTTTTAGGAAAGGATTAGAATGCATCATGTGTTATGGTTTAAGATTATATCTCCATTTGGTGGAAGCTATTAGTTGTTATGGAATTAGGATATTGTACTTTAGTTTGTGTTGAGATGAATTTGTGTAGTTACTTAATTTGTAATAAGATGATTGTTGGTTAATTGATATAGTGTAAGATATTTTTAGGAGTATTAACTGAGCTATGGGTTAAATTTTTAAGAAGACTCTGTGATTATTGCCCTATGTACTTTAGGAATCATGAGGAAGTAATAGGAATGCTAGGAGCATAGAATCATAGATGAATATGTGGAAGTTAATCGTAAATGAAAATTGTGTAAATACAATGTAAGGGATTAATCATTGTATGTGAATGGTGATCTTTATAGTCGAAAGTTGGTTAATGGTAATATGAACATTTGGACTTGGTGTATAAAATGAACCTAAGAGAAAAATAGAAATAGCTATGCATTGAAAGATAGAATCTCATATTAAATGAAAGATTAAGAAGGTTGCATGTTGTGAGTGTTAGGCATTGACTATGTTGCACCTATGCTTGTAAAATGATTAAGATTATGAGGTAATGAGCTGGAAGAAATTAAATGCTTATTGCTTATGTAGGTAGATTAAGTAATGGCATTGAGATACCCTAGGGAGTTAGTAGAAATAATTTATTGTATTCTGCTTGCATAATTGTTTAAATATATTGAGTGAATTATTCTATGTTCATAACATTTAAATGTTGTTTGTGTGTTCGTTGCATTGCTTAAGTGATGTTATGTGTTGTATTGTTAAGTAATAAAAAAAATTAAATTAGTGTGTATTTAGCTATATTTCTTTGGGGTATTTTGGCGGGCATTACATTTGGTATCAGAGCCCATGTTGCAACGCTGGGATCTCTAGTTAAGAATGTTGCTATTAGTCTTGTGAAGGATCAATGCAAGAAGCTGAGTCCACTTTTTGGCCAAAAAGTGGAAGTGTTTTCCTTGAGTTTCAGATTTTGTCTCATTTGAGCTTAAATTTTGAAACACTTAGAGATTGAATCTTGGAAAAAGTCATTAATATAAAAGATAGCCCTCTGAGTTTACTTTCCAAATATGTAATTTATTTTAATAGCCACATAATAAAAATTAACTTTTTGAATGGAGTTCTAAAAACTATGTTTTAAAAATGCATGTTTCAGGACCATACCATGCATGTGTACGACCCACACTTTTTGACATAATTAAAATTATTTTCTGAAACCGTTTTGGGAAATGGTTTGTAACACTCTGAAGATTAATGAGCATATTTTTCTGTATTTTTTTTTCAAATATTTTTTTAATTAATTTTTTAATGACCATAATTATCTTTTTAAAAATTTGACGTGTACGACCCACATAATTTGACATAAACTTAAATTTTTATTTATTTTTAAATGGAAAAGAATTTTGTGTAGATTGATGACATATAATTTTTTTCAAAATTCATTAAAATAAAAAAGTTATTAAATTAACAAAATTAGTTAATATTTCAAGTTTCTGGACCCAATTTAGTATAAATTAAATGAAAAATAGTTAAAATAATCAATATTTAAATAAATTTACATATTTATAATCTAGATAGTATAAGATGAAATGGGTTTTAATTTCGTATAAAAATTCTCTAATTAGAGGCACGTAAACTATTTCAGAAGTTCATATTTGTGCTTTCATTCATGGAGATTTGAATTTGTACGTCAATGTCTCAGGTGTGGCCATCCCAGGCCTAATCCCGAGCCAAGTGGCGGGTTGTGGAATCAACTTCCACAGAACGGGGCCCCATTTTAAAAACAGGGGCCCATTTATAAAATGGGGGCCCATTCCATTTTTTTGACCGTAGGATTTAATAACGGGCGCCCATTTCTAAAACAGGCGCTCGTTCCTAAATAACCATTACCGTAAAAAAAAAGGATAGATTATATCAATTTACCACACTATCATTGAAATCCATACTGACAAACATTTTTTACATCATTTGGCAGTACTTTTTAATATTTTTTACACAAATTTCTGAAGAACTCAGTAAAAAGATATTATTTTTTGAAGAGGAGTTTGTAAAGATGGGTTCTAAGAAACGTCAAAAGAAACAAAAGAAGACAATGACAACGGATGAAATTCAAGCACAAAGAGAGAAGGAGGCAAACCGCCAAAGAGATCAAAGATCACAACAACGACAATTGAATAACACTTCTGAAGCATCTAGTTCAATGCCCGTTGTAGATGAGACCATTGAAGAGATCATGATGGACGCAAAAAATGTAGAACCAAACACGGGTATGACTATTGATGCAAATGTTCATGTGGATGCAAATCCTGGTATGTTTTTAAATCCCCAAGACTATGATGCCAATCAAATTGTTGATTTAAATGAAGCTGGATATAAATTTTATACACCAATATGAAAAAAAAAAAAAAAAAATATTACACCACCCTCTTTGAAAGAAAATGAATGTAATTTGTTTACTATTGATAGCAATGTGCTAGATAATCTTAGTGGGTTAGTTTCTTGGAGACAAATCAGAACACATGCGAGCAGATCATATAAACAATTTTTCTATAATAAAAAGTTAGGCTTCCAATGTCAATAGATGCTACAATTAATAAAAATGTTAAAAATGCGTAAAGTCATGAAAAAATAGGTATTTATGCAAAACCAAAAAGAAAAGATGAATCATAACCCTCTTTTTGGACTTTGATATGACTTGCTATTATTATTATTATTATTATTATTATTATTATTATTATTATTACTACTACTACTACTACTACTATTATAATATTAATTTTATGAGTAATGTTAGAAAGAAAATATAAATTGAAATGAGGTTGAAGTTTTTAAATAAAAAAAGAATTTAAGTGGTGACACACACATGAGGTCATATTTTATTTGAAAATTGCTTATTTTCTCAATATCCTAATTGAGCACATGGTGTAGGAGAAATAATAAGATTCTAGAAAAAAAAATTAATTCAAAATATTAAGGAATAAATATTATATTTAGCAAATATATGACATGAGAGTTACAAAATTATTCTATGTCAAAAATAATTCTATTCATGGCGATTTTATGACAAAGGAGTTACAAAATGCATTTTTGGGGGAGAATTCAAATTTGAATTTTGAATGCATGGTCAAATATAACCCCCACTATGACAACAATCATTTTTGCATGAAATTAATTTAGAATTTTTTTATTTTCTCAATATGTTATTTAGCACATGTTGTAGGAGGAAATGAGAAGGTTCTAGAAGAGAATTTCAAATTCAATTTTTGCATGTAACCCCCAGTATGACAATTAAACATTTTGCATGGAATTATTTTGGGAAAAGAATATGGAAATCAATTAATTTCTTTTGTAGTGGGAAAATGACTCTCTTTTCTATATATTGAGTTCTAAATTTTTGAAAAATGAGAGTTCATTGTTTTTTGGATGATAATGTAGTCTTGAAATTCTTATGAATTTATTTTCAATACCATGTTAGTTGTAGGAGAAATTTTGTAGATGTGTTGCAGGATTTTGGAGAAGATAATTACCAAGCTTCAAGGAGGAATTGAAGGAGGTCAACAAGGTTCTTCATTCAAATCCAGGTTCCCCTCTTGCACATTCATTGCTTGCTTTTTCTTTTCAAAGAAAATCTTCTTCTCGTCTCTTTCAAAATTTTGCACACAAGAAAGTTTATATTTTAATTTTATTTTTTTGAAAGAAATCTCTTTTATCCATTTCAGATTTTTGCAAGGAAATCTTTTTCAGTTTGTGTTAATTGATTTAATCAAATACATGTAATAAATTGCTTTTCTTTCCAAAAAGAAAAGAAAAAGAAAAAATCTTATTTTTATTCTGCATGTAGGAAATAAATTAGTTAATAGATTTCTTTAAAAATATGCATATACAAATTCAAATATTGTTTAGTCTGAAATCTTTTCCTCAATCAACTTTCTTTATTTTACAAAAAATCACAGCTTTTTTTAGAATGGAATATATATATTAGAATAACTTGAATAAAAATAAATCTATTGCCAAAGTAATATAAAATCAGAATAAAGAAAACAAAAATAGAAATATATTCATCTCTATGTATGTTAGATAAATACCCATCTCTGTGGATTTTAGGAAAATATTCATGTGTGGATTTTAGGAAAACATTCATCTTTGGGCATTACAGAAAAAAAAAAGTTCATCTTTGTACTTTTTAGAAACATATTCATCTCTTTGGATTTTTAGGAAAAAAAATATTATTCCCTATGCATGTATGAATTTAAAAAAAAAAAAAAGGTAAATCTTTCCTTGATTAATAAATTAGTAAATTTGAAATACATTTCAGACATTAGAAAAGTAATTCAACTACAAATTGAAGGACATTGAAGCCGATTTTATCCTAGTAACTAAGCATGAATTGCAACACACCTCAAGTAAGTCTCAAATCAGAATTAATTGTAGACCTGAAGCAACTTTATTTGCTAACTGCAAATGTGAGTTATAGAAGAGATAAAATAAATTGAAATAGCAGAGAAGTGTGAACTAGGGCAGATTTTGTCAAAATCAGACCTGGAAAGAGGACAAATCTGACTTGAGAAGGAAGACAAACTTGGACTTGAAGAGACAAATTTAGATCAGAGGTAAAGTGAAGTCAGTAAACGGGGGCAACTTGTTACCAAAATCAAGCTCAGTCCTAAGGAGGGCAATTTACAAGACAGATCACAAATAAATTCACATCTATTTGCAAGAAGGAAGGCTTTGTGCTTAGACTTAGTCGCATCTACATTCAGAGCAAAAGGAGTGACAATCTCCTTCGTTAGCAGTCAGAGAGAGGTTGGGCTGCTCATCCGCATTGAAATTGAAAACTTTGCTTCAATGTTTTCTTTTGGAGGGCACCGTAAAATATTATAAGGGTGATAGAAGCAGCGCTAGTCACTTGGATCATCAAAACCCCATTGTAGGGAGAGCACATTGATAGCGCATTAGTAGCCATTACTGTCGCTCCTCTAACCATCACAGGCATAACTTTTTGGTCTGCTACCCTAGTAAAAATAGAGATGAGACTGCAATTTCTTGCTCAGTATGGGCGACACTAGGGTTATTAGCGAGTGGGCTAGTGTGGGCTGGGATGATCCACCACATGTCTCACAGTTGGTCTTCACGAAGGGCAAATGGGTAGATATGGTGGTGCAGAATTGGTTGAGGGAAGAATTAAGGAATTTCAGACCGATCTCCAAGTATTTTCGGGGTTTTTTCAGAGGTCCAAGCAGTGGAAATTGGCGGAGTATGGATAGATCTGGTGAAGGGCATCAACAATTTTTGGATCATAGGCATTATGGTCAGGGCCCATGGCAAAAGTTTATCCCAAATCATTTAAAGGGGCTTCCAGGTAAACGATCTACAAAGTTGGGAGGAAAACCATCCTATGCGAAAGTTGTGAAGTTTTCATCTATAAATGAGGCAATTAGGGTTTATCGGTTGAATGCTGGTGAAAAGATGATGGACAAGCAGTCTAACAGTAACCCACTTGAGTTATCTTTGTCACATCAAAGGGGGGATAAGGTAAGGGAATCTTCAACATTAGGAAAAGACGATAAGGTAAGTGAAAATCAAACCGGCTTTGATTTAGGAGGTGGGTCTTCACAGGTATGGGCTCCTGTTCCATGCATTGATTTACTTGATTTTGTTGTGGATTTGAAAGCTCGTTGTTTGCATACACATTCTATTTCTGAGGAAATATGGGGGGATGCAACTAGTTTATCTAAATTTCATCAAAAATTGCAAAAAAAGTGGTCTGATATGCATTATTTTCAATTTCTCTTTGCAAATGCATTTATTATTGTTTTCAACTCTTCTTCTGTTAGGGATGAAGTTTTAAAATCTTTACATTACTGGTTTGGTAAAAATTTAGTGTTTTTTTCAGCTTGGAAACCATTTTATGTCCCTACTTGGTCAATTTTAAATTAGTTCCTTTCTGGTTTGGCTTGCCCAAATTACCATTTGAATTTATGGACCCAGAGGTTTTGGAACAAATTGGTAATACTTGTGGTTCTTTCTTATCATCAAGATTTGATTTTGTGAAGGGAGAGGTTTTGGTAAAAATATATGTCCTAACTAACCCTAATAATGTTTGCCCTCGGACCTGTATCATTAAATCTCATGAGGGTATCTGGAAACAACCAATTAATAAGTTGGAGAAAGACTTTGGTAAAACTTCCTTGTAATTGGATGCTCCTTTTCTTATGGATTTTTTGAAATCCTCTGTTTTGGATAAACTATTAGTTAAAGGTTCCACTAGGAAACATCTCGCTACTTTTGAGGTTAACCAGGATATGAGGGATGTTGGGAAGTGAGAGGTTTATGTTGTGTCTCACGATCCAAATTCTGTAGGGTTATTTACAAGTAAGGATCAGACGGTAGCTCACCAAAATATTGTGGTTTCCAGGGACAACAATGTGGATGATCTACTTCCAAATCTCACTACCTCAAAATCCTTGGATAAGTCACTAAATGATGGTGGTGGGAATCCTATCTGTCCTATGAAATTAATAGAATACCTAGAAAGTTGTCAGGAGATTGGTCAGATTTTTGCAAAGAATGTTGGGGTTGTTTCGGAGTCTAATGTTGGGGTTTCTTCTCTAGGGTTTCCTGATGATGCTATCCTTGTTCAACAAGTCAAAGAATTGGTGTCTAATTCCTCATAGCATGTTGTTGTGGATGTGGATAATAACGCTACCTTAGGAAATAATATTCAGTTGAGGGACATTCTTGTTATTGCGCTAGATGAAAATCTGGTTCACCAAGTAAATGATCTTTTTAAAGATCATGAGCATCAGATGGATGAGGACATTACGAATAGGGTTATTTGTTCCATTGAGAATGACTTAGGGGGAATTAAATTGACCCTTCCTATTTCAGCATCTGCTAACCCTTTTCAGGTTTTGGCCTCATCAGAAGTGGGCATCATAGATAATTTAGTCATGACTTCTCCCAAGTCAAGTAAGAGCTTACCAATTGTTCAAACTACTCTAATTAGGGCTTCATCTATGGTTTCTCTTGGTAGGGGTAGGCATCCAAAGAATCAAAAGACTCAATTGGAAATTGATGCTGGGATTCAGCAAACTTTGTCTCTTTCTTCTGGTGTTGGGAAAGGGAAGCATTCCATTTCTCTTAGTGATGCTATGAAAGGAAGTGGTACTCCTAAGGGTAAGAGGAGTAAGAGGTTTATTATTAGTTCTCATGTGACTAGGTCGGGGGCTATGAAGCATAATCTTCAAAGTAGTTGTGGAGAAGGGAAGTCTTCTCCATCTAAAGGAAAGAGGGGAGCCTTGATCTCCATGTAAATTGGATGTTGGCCTTAGTTAAAAGCAAGCTTTCGAAGGTTAAGTTTTGGCTTTTTAATATTTATGCTCCTTCTGGTATTCAAAGGAAGTCTAAATTATAGGGAGATCTTAAGAGAATTTCCTCCCCTTTAAGGCATGGTCCCTTTATAATCTTTGGGGGGGATTTTAATGCTATCACTGACTTGGAAGAAAAGAAAGGAGGTATTCTTCCTAAAAAAAAATTATGGAAGACTTTGGGATGTTCATTAAGGACATGGGTCTTTTTGATTGTCAATTTTAGAATGGGATTTTCACATGGACAAATATGCGAAGAGATTTTTCTCAGATTGTGGAAAGGTTAGACCAGTTTTTGTTAGCAAATGTTTGGATTGATTCAGAGTTCGAATTTTTTTCCTCTATTCTTCCAGTTTCAGGGTCAGATCATTTTCCAATTTCCCTATCAATTTTGGAAGATAAAGCTCCTTTTAAGTCACCCTTTAAATTTGAACCTATGTGGTTTAGAGATTCTTCCTTTTTGCCTTTGCTCAAAAAATGGTGGAGTTCTGCTCCTTATTGCTCTGGATCCCGAATGTTTCAGATTGTTAAGAAGTTGAAATTTTTGAAATTTAATATTAGAGAATGGAATATCTTGCATTTTAAGAACATCTTTCAAGAAAAATAGAGGATTCAAGATATGATTGAATGTCTTAATTCACATGTGATTCAACATGGTATGGTGCCTCTTGTTTTTGATGAACTAAAATTGCTAAAAGTAGAGCTTCGAGAAGTTTTGTCCAGAGAAGAAATCTGTTGGAGACATAAATCGAGGGAGATCTGGTTTTCAGATGGTGATAGAAATACAATTTTTTTTCACTCTTCAACAAAAATGAAGAGAAGTAAAAATAGGATATCTTGTATTGAGTGTCCAAATGGCAAAATTTTAACAGAACAGGAGGATATTGCTTCAGAGGCAGTTAGGTTTTTTAAGTCACTATTGTCTTTGGAGCATGGAGATATTCATAATAACATTTCTTCTAATATTCCTTCTTTGGTATCTTTGAAAGATAATAAAATGTTGATGTCTCCTTTTTCTTTGGATGAAGTTAAGAATGTTGTTTTTGCAGTGAACCTTGATAAGGCTTCAGGACCGGATGGCTTTACTCCTTTATTTTTTCAGAAATGTTGGGATTTTGTGAGAAATGATGTTTTATTGGCCCTTGAGGAAGCTAGAAGGAATAGGTCTGTTTTGAAAGATCTTAATAATACAATGATTGCAATTATTCCTAAAAAAGAGGTTACTAGGACATTTGCTGATTTTTGCCCTATTGCTCTATGTAATACTTTGTACAAGATTTTTACCAAGGCTATTTCTTTAAGGTTGGCTAAAATTCTACCTAAGATCATTTCTTTAGAACAAGGTGGTTTTGTTCCAGGAAGGGAGATAGTAGAGGGAGCTATAGTGGCTCATGAGGTTCTGCATTCTATATCTACTCAGAGAATCCTAACCATGATCCTCAAATTAGATATGATGAAAGCATATGATAGAGTAGAATGAGGGGCACTGTGTGTTGTTCTACTTAAATTGGGCTTTCCAAGGCATGGGTCAAATGGATTCATGTTTGTATTTCTTCTGCAAGGTTCTCGGTTCTAATTAATGCCTCCCCTTGTGGTTTTTTCTCCTCTTCTAGGGGTTTGAGGCAGGGGGATCCCCTATCTCCTTTCTTGTTCATTCTTCTAGCTGAAACATTTAGTTGGGCTATAAGAGCAGCTAAGCTAGGAGGGCTTTGGAAGGGAATTAGGATTCAGAATGTTCCACAAAGCATTTTGCATTGCTTGTTTGCAGATGATACTTTATTATTTGGTCAGGCCTCTTTGGGTGAGGCAAGAGTGATAAAGGGGATAATACAGAATTATGAATCCTTTTCTGGTTAGAGAATCAATGTTGATAAGTCAAAGATTTTTTTCCTTCATGCTTCACAATTGGTTCAAGATAGATTGAAGATTTTTTGGGGATTTGCATCTGGAAATCTTCCTTGTTCTTATCTTGGTATACCTTTCTTCATTAAGCAGGATAGATTTGAGTTTTGGGATAAGATCATTTCAGTTATCTCTAGAAGGATCCTATCTTGGAATCATAGATGGTTATCTTTGGCTAGTAAGATTGTTCTTATTAAGTTTGTCCTAAATGTTGTTCCTATTTATCTCATGTCTATTTTGTAGTCTCCGAAAGTAGCTCTTGTTAGTTTGCAAGATACTCTTAGGTCCTTCCTTTGGAGTAATAATAAAGATGGTAAGAAAAAACTCCCTCTGGTAGCATGGGATAAAGTTTGTTTGCCTAAAAACCTTGGGGGCACAGGCATTAGGAGTCTGGAAAGTCATAATTTAGCCTTAGGTACTAAGTTGGTTTGGAAATTGTATGAGAGACCATTCTCCTTTTGGGCACAAATTATGTTTGCTAAATATTTAAATAACAGACCAAGAGAATATGTTTTTCAAGTTTCTAATTTACCATTTGGTTCAGCTATTTGGAATTTTCTATGTAAATGTCGATCAGTGATTTTGCCTCATCTCTCATGGATTGTTCATAATGGTAGAAAGGTCAAGTTTTGGGAGGAATTTTGGAATGGACATCCCCCTCTGGTGAACTCGAGGGATCGGTCTCCTTTAATTTTCACTCTTTCTTCCCTTTGGGGTGTCTTTCTAGCTGATTATTTTGAAATTGAGTATAATGGGAATCTTAAGGTGGCAAAATGGAAATCAATTGAGTTTTTAGATATTGATCAGAATGTGAAATTGGAATATGAAAAGATGTTGGCAGAGAGAGTAATAATTCCTTCTGATGCTGACGATGAGCTTATCTGGACAAGGAATATCTTTGGTAAGTACACAGTTAAGGATGGTTATAATTCTCTCTTGGTTGCTAAAAATTTATCTACCTGGCCATACAAGTTGTTTTGGCATATGGCTTGCCTCCCAAAGGCTGGTGCTTTTGCTTGGTTAGTAGTGCAGGACAGGGTCCGTACAGGAAGGTTGGACAGGCTGGGTATTACTGTAGTATTTTCTTGTGTATTTTGTAATAAAAATTTAGAATCCTCTGCATTTCTTCATTGTGATTTTGCCTATGCTTGCTGGCAGTGGTTGTTTGAAAAGCTTAATCTTTCTTTTGTTATTGGTAAGGATCTCCTTTCCCACTTTAGAGCCTGGCCTCTCCTATTTGCCTCATCTTTCTATGCATGTCTTTGGATTATTTCTCCATCTATTGTGATTTGGAATATTTGGTTAGAGCGTAATAATAGGATTTTTAAACAAAAAAGTTCTTCCTTGGCTGAGGTTTTATTGAGGATTGAATCTTCCATCTCTAAAGTTGCTTTGTCTTTTATCTATAAGAATTTGGAAACCCTTACCTCTTTTTCTCATTGGGATGGTAGGGTAACTCGAGTTTGGAGAATGTTATTAGTCTTACCTTCTCATGGATCTATTTTAAATAAGACTAATGCTATAAGTAAGAGAATTTTTGCTTGTTGGAAACCTCCTCCGCAAGGGCACTTTAAATTGATTTTTGATGGTGCTTCTCATGGGAACCCTAGCCTGTCAAGGGTAGGTATGGTAATTTATGATCATAAGGTAAGATTTATTCAGGCTCATTGTCATGTGATTGGTTTCAAGTCTAACAATTGTGCAGAATTCTTTGCTTTGTCCTTTGGTTTGGATATGGCTATATCTTTGGGAATTAAGGACTTGATAATTGAGGGTGATTCTATGGTTATTATTCAAAGTGTCATGAAAAAGAAGTCGAATTGTTGGCAATTACAATATATACTTGATCATATTTTGCAAAAAATAGACTTTTTTTATTCCTTCTTGATTTCCCATTACTATAGGGAAGTGAATAAGATTGCAGTTTTCTTGGCTAATTTAGCCATTGATAGTGATGCTAATATGTGGGAGCTAAGTGTGGATGAGATCCCTTCCTCAGTTTTGGAATTTTTGAAGTAAAGAAGGGCATAGTTGTTTTCTTCATCAACCTCCTTATTTGGTGTGGATTTTCTTTGGTGTGGGTTCTTCTATGCTTGATCACAATGTTTCTTTTGATAGGGTGTCTGATTATGGTTTCATTTCTGCTATGTGGTATCATTCTGACTAGTGGTTGGAGAATTGTGTTTTAGAGACAGGGGTGGTTCAGACTGGTGTTTTTTGGCAATAATGGATATACATCCTTCAGTGATCATACTTTAATCTTCCTTCTATATACTTCTATTGGCGGCTTCCTTTATATCTAATGCGGCTTATGAAATTGGGATGGGTTTTTTGATGTACTATGCCAATGGGTATTTGGTATTGGGTAGAATAGGCTTGTGTTACATAAGCAATACTAAAGGGTTTTCTTACTAGTTTTTTCCCTTCAGTGCTTTTTGAACCAGACACTATAAAAAAAAACTTTTAAAATTTAATATAGTTTAGTGGTTCTATCCACTTTTATCAAAAAAAAAAAAAAAATTAGTAAATTTCCCTTCAAATATATATTATATAAACATATATATCAAATTTATTTAAAATCATATTATATTTATGTTCTAAATTTGTTTGTAGATTTAAGTTTATTATTATATTATTAAAATATTTTGAGTCAATTATATAATATATATATATATATATATATATATATATATATATATATATATATATATATATATATATATATATATATATATATATATATATAGAGTTAGGAATTGTTTTATTAAAATTGAATTATACTTTAGAGTTTGTAATTAAATTTTATGTGTTTTTTAAAATTAAAAATGTTTTAGAATATTGAAAGTTGTTTTGAATGATTAAAATTAATAAGCTTATAGTTCTTTGAAATTTAATTATGCACTTGGTGATTAAAAAATCATTTAGGATTAGTTTATAATTATAAATTTTTAATAATTGAAAATTAATCAAAATTTAGTGATGGATTTATTTATTGAGGTCTATTTAATAAAAAATGGGTTTATTTATTGATATATATTTAAAAAGGATTAATGAGACCTATTTATAATCTAACCTTATTGAAATTAATGGAAATGTGTTTAAAATATCATCTCTAGTTTTAGGAATTAGATTATTAATATATTAAAGGAAAATTTAAGCGAAACGGGTCCAACCCATATTAATGGATACCTTATTGGAGTTTTAATTATGGAAAATTAAGTTGCAAATTTGAACTCTTTTTAAATTCTAAAGAGTTAGTATCTCCTCAATCATGGGAAAAGAGTCCCTTGGGTTATGAAAAGATAAATATTGCATAAGGCAAAAGGGTCAATTAACACTTGAGAATTTCAATAGATAATCGAGCATTAAGAGATCTATCATCTTGAATTAATCCTTCTTAGGATGTAGATATAATAGTTAAACCTCCTTATTAAAAAAATTAGTTTGACTTAGGAAAAACAAAGCAAAGGAAAATGTTATTGCGCTAATGATACACTTATTCCATAGTTTTGGATCTTTTCATCAAATAAATAAATCCTAAAATTAAGTGGGTTCCCTCAAGACATTCAATACATTTCAAATATTTAAGTTCTTTAATTATTGGATTTCAAAACTAACTTTTGTATATTTCAATTTGTACAAGTATCAAATGTTAAAAGAATTTACCTAACAAGTAGATGTGTTTAGATTCACAGTAACCCTTTTAGGTATTTCAACAATATGAGTTAATGTTAGACAAAGTTTTGCCTCAATTCAAAAGGTTGATTATTTGATTTGTTTCTTTATTAGATTCCAAGATATGAGTATATAAGGCATTGCAAATAGTCATTTCTTTTAATAGTTAAAATCATTTACCTTCTAGCTAAAAGAAACATAAGACTAGTAAAAAGGAAAAGTTACACTTAATAATACAAGTAATTAGTAAGGATAAATTTAATTAACATTAAAATTAGAGGTAAATTGCATAGTTAAATATTCATATGGTAATAGAATTAATTAGGATGCAAAGAGAGTTTATTCAAAACCGAAATTGTTTTAGCAAATGAGTTTCAAGAAACCTATTCCGTGATAACTTAGAAAATTAAATAGCCACTCTACTTGAGGGTAATTTAAGGAGCAAACATTAGCTCCCTTCGAAGTATTTGAAATTGATAAAGTTATTATTTGTAGAATGTATCCAATGATAAAGTTAACATTACTTCAAGTGGAAGGAGTAATTAGTTATCACTTTATAATCTTGAAAAGGTATTAGTTCAAAAACAACTTGAATTTTATTGATTAGAATTGTTTATTAGGAGACTGGGTATTATTTACTTGGTTAACTAACAAGTGTTTATGCTCTTGTCTAATCTCTTTTTCAAACAATTAGTAACTAAGAACAATGTCGTTAATTTGAAGCTTATTGTTGAATAGTTGTTTCCTTTTTCCTTCAACAAGTTAGTATTAATTCATTTCCAAAGTATAATTATTTGATAATTTAAATTCTATTTCAAGCAATTTAGTACCTTTCAAGTATTAGGATTCAAATTTAAAGTAGTGTTATCATTTGTAGATGAAATTTGTATTACTTCATATGGAAGAATTAGTTCGGATTATTATTAAGTACTTTTCAATTCAAACAAGTAGGTGTTAAAATTCATTTCCATATTCTTGCTATTCAATCATTTAATTTTCTTTCAAGCAAATTGGTACTAGGATTCATACTTATTGTGTAATGGTTTATCCAAAACAATTATATCTTACAAGTGACTCAAATCATTTTCATAAGTTGTCTTTGAAAGAATCATGGTTTCGAAGCAATTCAAAATTTCATGTATTTAGTTCAAGTTTTTGAATTTTTAATTATCATAACTTTCCTTTGGAGAAAATACTATTCCAAGTAGTCGATTTGTTTATGTTCCTTTCAATTACATAAAATTCATATTTTAGTTTTTAAATTCAAGTGATAATTCCTTGTATATAATAGTTTCTTTTTCATAATTATATTGGTATATTGCTCCATTTAAGATTCATGAATTTAAAGTTAAATTCCTAGTTAGATAACTAAACAAGAGGAGTTGAAACCAAAAATTAGCAGCGTTTGGTATCTATGGTGCCTTTGGGTCACACTTACTGGTAATGCCATTGTGTTGAACTACTGCACTTAACACTTAATAAAGTTGCAATAATGGCATTTGTAGCATCATCCCTATAAATTGCCGAGGAGAAATAAGGGTCATTTGGAAGTTAAAATCTAAGGGGCGGGTAATCCCCCTTGGATCGATAATCTAAAAAGATTAATTTTTAAATGAATTTACATCCGATTAGTTGAACTTTAGATAACCCCATTAGGGTTTGGATGTGTGTGAAGATCTTGAAAATTTATTTTATCTTGATGATTTCAACTGATGATAATGGATTAAGGGTGATGTATTTAATAGAAAATAGGACTTAGTTATTTTAGGACACAAGCAGAAGGCCACCTTAAGCCTTTTTTCTATAGAGCTACCATCATAGGTAGAAACCATAGAGAAATTGTCTGAGACATTGACCCTAGAAAGGGTTGCGTACCCACCAAACAATTTACATTAAACCATAGTTAGAAATCAAAACTACATACTTTACGCCTTGATCCCGTACCGAAATGGGTATGTAGGCAGTCTAGGGACGGAGTTGTCCCTTGTACTCAGGTGTTCGGGGATGGGGATTATCATTTGATTATGGGTGAGTAGTTGGTTCTTGAAGCTCCTTGGTCTTTTAATCAAATGATGCAAATAATAATTGAAAGGTTAAAATTAATTCAATGCATACTTAGAAGGAATCCTGTATGGATTTGCTTGACTTCCTGAGGCTTTAGGATGAATTCCGAGGTGGAACTCAAGCTTGTTTATGTAATTATTTTTCTACTCCTAAGGATGGTGACCTCAGTGCACTTCTAGTAGGGGAGTGTAGTCTTTAGAGAGTGGGTCAGGACCCAGATGGTCTCGATGAGTCTAAAGTCTCTGGCCAGAGCATATCCTATTCTTATGAATAGATGCCTAGCCTGTTTGGGTAGATGCCTAATCTGGATTGGATAGATGAAACCTCCTATCCCATATGGATTGATGTGTAACCCGTATGGTTAGATGCCTAACCCGTATGGTTAGTGTAGACACTTAAAAATAATTATTTTAATTATTTTTAATTCCTGTCATAATTAATTAATTAATTATGTTAATTCAAATTCCTCTGAATATTAATTAAATATAATTAATATTGTCACTATAGCATATGATTGATTTATTTAATAAATCAACCCCTTTCTTTATTCTTCTAAAAAAATCAAATCCTCACAAATCTTCCTCTTAGCTAATTAATTTCAATTAATTAGTTAACCTACATGATTCCTACAAATCATCTTCTTAATTCATTCTTCTAGAAACTCCCTAAACTCACTTAACATTATTCTTCTAATTTTTTATTCCTTCCACTCATTCTCTCTCCTAGTCAAATTCTCCTACAAATATTAATCCCACCTAACATTTTCTCTAATCCCCCTCCTAATGAGTCGTTAATGACTTATCAACATGATTAGCCACAAAGTCAACTCTTTGTCCTTTTCATCCAGCCACTAGCTTTAAATGCTCTTTTCCTAGGTGAATGTAAGATTTTCAAAATCACACATTCCTCTAGGTATCCCCTCTCCCAAGGAATTTTTAATTCATTTTTATTCCTCCAATCCCCATGATATCCTTTTTTGGAGAATTTTTAATTCCTCCAATGCATCTTGTGGAGTGTGGAGATACGAAATGCCTTTAAGGCATATTTCTTGGTCTCCACACCCTCTCTTGGACCTTGTGTGAGCTCACAAGTAAATCTTAGCTCTTCATCTTGAATTCATCCTAGCCATCTATTTTCCTCTCCTCTTCCTATAAAATAGGGCTCCATCCCTTCATTCAAATCATCTTGAAATCTAGTAAGTTTATGCTACCCTTTTGAGCCTAGGAAATCATCTTGGCAACTTGATCATCTCATCCTTATCATTTTTCAAATCCATTCCATTTGTGCACAACATTGGAGAGCCATCCACATCCAGCAATCAAAGGAGCACATCAAGTGGAGTATTATCAAGGGGCACCTTCACTTCATCAAGCTCAATCCGAAGGAGAAGGTAAAATAGCAAGGTGAAATGGTCTTTTAATGATATTTTAGCATTCTGCATGTCTATTTCGTTATGTTTTGATCATTTGACCTTCAAATCTATTTTCCTCTCTTCATTTTGGCATGCCCGATGGGACCCACGTCCCTAAGAACTAATTTTTTTTTTTAGTTTTTTGTGAGTTGTGAGACAGGTTCTAGAATAGCGCGACTGCAGAAAAAAAAAAAATCTTTTTTTGCAGGTTCCAGAATAGCGGCTCTGTATTTCTGTGCAACAACTTCTTTTCTGTTTCAGTTTCAGTTTCAGCATGATAGCTCTGCGAATTTGTGAGAATTTGAATTCCTATTACCTGATCTATTATTTTCTCTATTATCTGCTCTGTTTAATTATAATCTGTGTGAAAGTAGGAGAGTATGCTCTTGTCTATATAGACAATCATAAATCTAGACCTTTCACTTTTTTATTTTGTTTAGCGCAACTGTATGCTCTGACCGTAGGAAAGTGTGAAAATATTAGAGTATGCTCTTGTCTATCTAGACAATCGAAAATTCAGACCTTTGACACTTTTCTATCTGTTTAGTGCTACTGTCTGCTCTGTTAATTTGTCTGAAATTTTTAGGCGCTAACTGTAGTCTGCATTTTTTTTTTTCTTTCATTTCCTGTTATCTGCTCTGTTTAAATATAATCTGTCTGACCACACGAAAGTGTGAAAGTAGGAGATTATACTCTTGTCTATCTAGACAATCAGAAATCCGAACCTTGGACATTTTTTTTATTCTGTTAAATTTAGGGTTTCTGCTTTGTTAAATCTAGGGTTTTTGCTCTGTTAAATCTAGGGTTTATGTCTGCTCTGTTAAATCTAAGGTTTAAAATTTTTTTTTTTTTTTTTTCGCCATATCTTCTTTATCTCAACTCCATTTTCCTCCAAACTTCACCAGATTCTCCGTATTGCCATTTTCCACATTTCCTTCCTTGGAGGCCTTCTCCCAAAAATCCACTTTTTGAAGCCCAAAATCCCATATTTCTCTATTTTTAGGGTTTGTCATAACTCCTTCCCCTTTTATCCAATCACCTCCAAATCTTTCTCATATTATCCATCTCCAACTTTTGCTTCTTTGTCCCTCTTGGACAAATTTTCCCATTCCTTCATCTCTCCTCCAAAATCCCCATTTTTCGCTTGCCTATCCCTTGGAAAGTGGCAAAAACCTAGTCAAACCCCATTTACCCTTCAAAGCTTTCTTCAAATCCACATTTGTCATTAGTAAAAAAGTTTTTATTCATGTTTTTCTATTCATTCCCAAAAAATCAAAAAAATTAATATTTTTGTCATTTTGTTGTTTTTTGCAAGACGCTTGTTGAAGACTCTATTTTTTCCAAACTACTAATCAAGTTGTTTTGCAGGACGCTTGTTGAAGACTCTGTTTTTCCAAACTACTAATCAAGTGGTTTTCCAAGTTGCCTAGCTGATTCAACCAAATATTGTGCATTTATTTAAATTAGGCACCTAGATATTAATTAAAATGGAATGAACCATTGTCTTATGTGTCTTTAAGAAAAGCATAAAGATAGGAAAGTATGCTCTCGTCTTACTAGATGATCAGAAATCTAGACCCTCCAACCTTTTCTTGTTTGATTGTGTGTTTACCTCTAGCGGGCCTGCCCTCCCAACTTGCTTTTTGAGAAGGTAAGAGGGGAACGACCCAAGTGAGTACACCCGGACCTGGGGTTCCCAACTCACTATAATAAATAGGCCATTGACTACAAAAGGGTTAATGGTTGGGGCTATATGAGAGTTCACTCTCATATTGGGTGCTTAGTAGGATCCTAGAGATCTCAATCATGCGTGCATGACTACTAAGTTCTTGGTGCTTCATTGGGCTATAGGCCTCAATTGCGCTTGTGCAACTTCAAAGGGTAGCTCCTAACGGGAAGACTTACTAAACACCTTGTTCATAGTGGCCAAAAACCTTCTAGTCATTGGTGTAGGAGGTCGGACCTTTGAAGTAGCCCATATTCTTATGGCCCTTAGTAGAGAAACAAAGTTCGCCATGAGGAGTTTTCATGGGAATTGATGTTTGGCTGCCCCGAGAAGTGAGTGTCATGGAGGAGAGCCAGTGGGGTCAAGCATCTAAGTGTCTGCTCTGGCTAAGCATAGATGGGAAACCAATTGGGATTCAATGACTATTGTCCTTGCCAACCTTAAGAATGTTGTATATGAGCATGAGTGTCTTTGATATAATATGCATTTGATCACTGTGTTTGCTTTGTTTGATACATACTTGCCAAGAGTAGACTAAAAACACATCACTATCCCCAAACACTTTGCAAAAACATTTGTCAAGACACGGACAATTGTCCAAGTCATTACCCACACAAAGTCCAAAATTGCGTCAAAACTTTGTCTGTCCCATTTTTCATAAGCCCAAGAGAGAAGCTAACAGTTTATCCTCTATGTCAACATTCAAGTTTGTCCTTTGAAACACCTATTATTGTCCAAATCAGGGTGGTCATATCCCTTCATACAACTTGCCATTCAAATCGATCTTCCATTAAGTCATATTCATGTCAAAGACAACCTAGTTATCAAGTTTCTTCTAAACCATCACTACCATACCTTCTTCATCAATCATACTCAAATTTCTTAAGTCCTTTCATCCTCAAATTTTTCAAATCCTTTCATCACAAATTTTTCAAGTCTTTTCATCCTCAAATTTCTTAAATCCTTTCATCACAAATTTCTTAAATCCTTTCATCACAAATTTCTCAAGTCTTTTCATCCTAAAATTTCTCAAATCCTTTCATCACAAATTTCTCAAGTCTTTTCATCCTCAAATTTCTTAAATCCTTTCATCA
This sequence comes from Cryptomeria japonica, assembly GCF_030272615.1. Lineage (NCBI taxonomy): Eukaryota > Viridiplantae > Streptophyta > Pinopsida > Cupressales > Cupressaceae > Cryptomeria > Cryptomeria japonica. The sequence goes on along the minus strand of NC_081406.1, from coordinate 64,125,133 downwards.
CAAATTTCTCAAGTCCTTTCATCACAAATTTATTAAATCCTTTCGTCACAAATTTCTCAAGTCTTTTCATCCTGAAATTTTTCAAATCCTTTCATCACAAATTTCTCAAGTCTTTTCATCCTCAAATTTCTTAAATCCTTTCATCACAAATTTCTCAAATCTTTTCATCCTCAAATTTCTTAAATCCTTTCATCACAAATTTCTTAAGTCCTTTCATCCTCAAATTTCTTAAATCCTTTCATCACAAATTTCTCAAGTCCTTTCATCCTCAAATTTCTTAAATCCTTTCATCACAAATTTCTCAAATCTTTACATCCTCAAATTTCTTAGATCCTTTCATCACAAATTTCTTAAGTCCTTTCATCCTCAAATTTCTTAAATCCTTTCATCACAAATTTCTCAAGTCCTTTCATCACAAATTTCTTAAATCCTTTCATCACAAATTTCTCAAGTCTTTTCATCCTGAAATTTCTCAAATCCTTTCATCACAAATTTCTCAAGTCTTTTCATCCTCAAATTTCTTAAATCCTTTCATCACAAATTTCTCAAATCTTTTCATCCTCAAATTTCTTAAATCCTTTCATCACAAATTTCTTAAGTCCTTTCATCCTCAAATTTCTTAAATCCTTTCATCACAAATTTCTTAAATCCTTTCATCACAAATTTCTTAAGTCCTTTCATCACATTTTTCTTAAGTCTTTTCATCACAAATATCGTGTATGGTCGCAACTCGATCCCAAAAGAAAAAGATAGCTAAACAACAATATGGCATGCCAGACATTGGTGTCCTATATGAAGATCCCACACAAGATCATACACAAAGTGGGCAACCTAGTGATCAAGATCAAAGTCAAAATCTTAACATGGTTAACCAAGATCAACTTTGTCCGGAAGTGCAAACTTTCCTAGTGAATTCTTATAACCAAGAGATGATGGAAAATTTTATTAAAAATAATCCTACTACACTTCTAAAAACTCTCCTTGAACATGGAGCTCAACTTCTGCCTGAATTTAATAAATCCACTCTCACCCAACAACCACAAGGAGACCTCGCTCCTACACAAAGTGTTGCACCTACTATTCAAACTCAATCAATTGCAGCCCCATCAATCATCTAGGCTCAATCAATGCCACCTGTGGTACCTCCCACTGTGGTCTCCATCCCACCTTCTTCCTCCTTACCATCCATACCACTATCAAATCCGATCTCATCCATTCTCCAACAAACTTCTATACCACCTCCTTCTATTCAACCACAACTTTCTATTCCACAAACTTCCCTTTCTCCCAACAATGTCACAAATTTTATCCGGACCGTAATTCAATCCCATCACAACAATTGGCGGACCACAACCAACTATCCCTCAAACCCCAGTGACATCAGTCATCACATCCCACGTTCCCACCTCCTCATCATATCAATATATTGGTGGTGGTGCACCTTCTTTGGTTCATTCAATTCTTGGGGCAAATACAATTTATCAATATCAAAGTCCACAACAAGACCTCATCAAGGAAATTCAAGACATGAAGAATATCATCAAGGACATGAAACAAAGGACTAATAAAAGGAAAACTTACTCATTCGAAGAGTTTTGCCCTTGTCCTTACGGCCCGTCTATATCAGTTACACCATATCCCCGGGATTTGAGATCCCTAGATTCACCAAGTATGAAGGCAAAGGAGATCCCTACGACCATGTCCGATAATTCCACATCTTATGCCAAGAAGTCTCCTATAGAGACCTTTATCTTCGCAGACTCTTTCCCAAGAGTCTCACGGGAGATGTCTTGGCATGGTTCTCATCTTTACCACGAGGTTCCATTGTCTCTTTTCCAAACTTGGCAGAAAAATTTGTGGCCCACTATGCATACAACATGGGTAATGATGTATCTATGATGGACTTATCTAATACAAAACAAAGGCCCAAAGAAACCTTCACCAATTTTCTACAAAGATGGTGACATCTTATCAAGAAATTCTAGTGGGACATGCTAGAACAACATCAAATTGAGCTATTCCAAAAGAACTTGGTGCCTGAACTTTCAAGACCTTTAATATCTCAATGTATCAAATCCTTCCAAAAATTGACAGATAAGGGCCTTGCCCTCGAACATGTCTTGTTGGAGGAAGGAACCTTGAAACATTACCAGAAATCAACACAAAGTTCTTCCTCTTATTATAATGACAAGCAAAAAATCTGATCCAAAAATAAAAATGTGGTCAATGATGGTATAACTGATGCAAAGCGGGTCCAAATCGTGGCCACTCTCCCAAAATCCACCACCAACAATCATAAATTCAACAACCAAAATCAATCACAAAAACCTCACAACAATGTCTCAATCTAGGGATGACCACCCCGATCGAATAACAGGACTCCAACAGATTTCAGTCCTCTGGCTGAGCCTATTGAAGTGGTGTTTCAAAAACTTGTCCAAGCAGGTATAGTGGTTTTTCCAATCACTTGCCCATTTGACCCCAATCAACCTAAGCCAAGATGGTATAATGAAAATGAGTATTGTGAATACCATCGTATCAAGAGACATGATACACAAAAGTGTATGAAACTAAAGATCTACATACAAGATCTCATTGATAGAGGTGAGATTGAAGTAGAAAATGCAAAACTTGGTAATAACAATGATAAACTCAAAATGTACCAGGAACCCTTCCTGAAGCATGATAAAGGAAAAGGCTCATCATCTAATGCAATGGGTTATGACTACATTAATCACGTAACCAGTTTTGATTTTTTGGTAGGTTGCATTGAACCTATAGACAATAATGTCAATGTCATAACCATCCAAGGAGTCAATTCTCCTTCTTCCCAAAGTAGACCAAATCCTGCTAGGATAGTCATTCAAGGCACCATACCTTCCACCTCCCATTTCCAGAATGACTACAATGCAACTACACACCGAGGAAGAGTCACCATCCAAGGAGTCCCCCCCCACCAAACCCCCCACCCATGTCTTCCACCCACCGATATGACCTCCTTGATCAACTTGGGAAGACACTCACGCGGATCTCCATTTTGGAACTTCTCAAGACCTCCTTGGTCCATAAAGAAATTTTGGAACAAGCCCTTCTCCAATCATGCATTCTAGATAACATCAAAACCACCCAATTCCAAGCCCTCATTAGAAACCTTACTGCCCAGCAGCGCATTGTATTTAACTCCAAAGATGCTCCCGCAGATGAAGACCATAACAAGCCTTTGCACATCGAAGCTCTCATCCACAAGCACAAGGTTAAACGTATCCTGATAGATGGTGGATCCGAGCTTAATCTGTGTACATACAAATTAATTAAACAATTGGGACTTTCTGAGGATCTGATAGACACATCAAGAAGGATCACAATAAAGGCATATGATGATGCAGAAAGAATTTCAAAGGGCGTGGTCACCTACCTCTTCAAGTGGGCCCCATTACAATTGAAACCCTTTGCCAAGTACTAGATCTTGACCTCCCCTACAACATTCTCCTCGGGAGGCCATGGATTCATTCCTTGCAGGTCATACCCTCCACCTATCACCAATGCATCAAATTCCCCTATAACGAAAGAGAGATCACTATCAAAGGTGATCACCAATGCATCAAATTCCCCTATAACAGAGGCTTGGGGTACACCCTAGTGCCTAAGATTACTATCGTTGGTGCCATTTCTAGTCCTTCTTTGGATATCGAAAGCTCTGACGAAGAGGAATTCCATGAAATGCCTTATGAATATGAGAAAGATATCTTCTTGGATGCTTACATCAATACCATCACCTCCATAACCCCTCCCACTTCACATGAGCTACATCTTGTCCATCCTAAACTCAATGACTAGGGCCAATGAGACAAACCCACTTTAGATATTTGTGCCAACGATAATGCTCTCATTGCTCTCCTAATAACATAAAATATGGAAGATTGTAGCAAAATCAAGGGTATTCAACTACACAAAAAGGGATACTTTGGTAGTCAAGTCAATGACCTTAGCCACAAAAAAGATAATAAAAGAAAAAGATATGATTCCCTAGGTGAAAACCTCTCTGAGGCACCTTTGGATGAACAAGAAATAAAAACAAAGGGCGTATCTAAAAGTGAAAACCTGGAAAAGGCACTTGATGATGAGGGATTTGACCTCCCTACCATTGGTTACCTTCCACAGGACAAATCAAATTTGTTGATAGAAGAAATAGATAGCATCAACATGGGCATCGAGGTCATTCCGAAAAATGTGCTCATTGCCAAATCCCTCACAGAAATTGAGAAACAAGACTTCATCAACTTCCTTATAGAGGTAAAAATCAATTTTGCATGGTCCTATTCTTATATGCCAGGGTTGGACCCTACCTTGGTGGTTTACAATCTTGCCATCTGCCTAGATGCAAAGCCTGTAAAACAAAAATTGCACAAAATGCACCCACATATTGCACTCCTGGTCAAGGCAGAACTCCAAAAGTTGTTAGACACAGAATTTATCAAACCAATAGATTATGCTGAATGGGTCTCCAACACTGTACCTATTGACAAAACTACTGGGGGCATCTGCATCTACATAGATTTCCGAGATCTAAATATAGCTTGTCCTAAAGATGATTTCCTGCTCCCCAATATAGACATGATTGTGGACCTTACAACAGGACATGAAATGTTATCGCTAATGGATGGGTTTTCTGGATACAACCAAATCAAGATAGCAGATGAGGATCAACATAAAACTACATTCACAACACCATGGGGTACCTTCTATTATCGGGTCATGCCTTTTGGCCTTAAAAATACTGGAGCTACATATCAACGGGCAATGACAACAATTTTTCATGACCTCTTGCACAAAATTATGGAGGACTATGTGGATGATCTGCTAGGAAAATCCAAGACAAGACAAGAACACATCCCCATTCTAAAACAGATCTTTGAAAGATTGGAAAAATACAAGCTGTGCCTAAATCCCAAAAAGTGTGTGTTTGGTGTCACATCGGGAAAACTACTAGGATTCATTGTTTCCCACAGAGGCATTGAGGTTGATCCCGCAAAGGTAAAAGCTATTATGGAAATGCCTCCGCCAAAAACTCTCAGACAACTACGCAGTCTCCAGGGAAAACTCTAGTCTCCAGGGAAAACTCTAGTCTGTCAGGCATTTCATTTCACAGCTAGCAAACAAGTGCCATCCATTTGCACACCTGTTGCATAAAGACACAAAATTTAAATGGGATTGCCTATGTCAAAAGGCCTTTGAGAAATTAAAAGAATATCTAGCATCACCTCCCGTATTGATGCCTCCTACTCCTGGAAAACCCCTTATTTTGTATATATGTGCTACTGCAATGGCACTGGGGGCATTATTGGTGCAAACGGGTGATCAAGGGAAGGAACACTCTATTTACTACATTAGTCAGACATTGGTAGGATATAAACTCAATTACATCTCCATTGAAAGAGCATGTTTGGCATTAGTGTTCAGCACACAGAAACTACAACACTATATGCTAGATAATAAGACAAAATTAATTGCTAAAATTGATCCACTTAAATATCTCTTGTCCAAAGCTACTCTCATTGGCAGAACTGCCAAATGGGTCATGCTCTTAAGCGAGTTTGACATTGAATATGTGGACAGAAAGACAATCAAGGGACAAGTCATTGTAGATCAGTTGGCTGAAGCTCCACTTCCAGGCGACCATCCTCTTCTCACAAAATTACCAGATGAGTTCATTATGACTATTACCACACCCTCCACATGGAAATTGTATTTTGATGGCTCCTACACTCAAAATGGATCAGAGGCAGGAATATTATTGGTCACACCTCAAGGAGATGGCATCCCCAAATCATACAAGATAGCCTTTGCATGTACCAATAACATAGGAGAATATGAGGCCCTCATCATAGGTTTACGCTTGGCTATCCATTGGAAAATAAAGGAATTACAAGTATATGGCGATTCCCAACTCATCATAAAACAAGTCAATGATGAATACTAGACAAAAGATGATAAACTCCTTCCCTACCGTACCATGGTTGAAGATCTTAAGCAACATTTCACGACAATCAAGTTTGACCAAATCCCATGAACAAACAACAGGGCTACAGATGCAATGGCCACCATTGGCTCCCTCCTTCAAATGCCAGCACACAGTCAGAAGTGTGAGTTCTTGGCTGAGCAATTGTTTGTACCGACATACGACCTACCAGAGTCTGAAATGGTGTGTGTTCTCATTGGTCCTGAGTCCCCTTGGTACCAAGAAACCTTCACTTTCCTCAAAGACAACACCATTCCCCCACACCTCACGAAAACCCAACAGCAAACCTTCATCCACCGATGTGCCTGTTACACCATCCTTGCAGACACCTTGTTCAGAAGGCATTTTGATGGTTCCCTCCTAAGGTGTTTAGATAAACAAGAAGCAGAATGGGCATTATGCAAAGTACACGAGGGTATCTTTGGGGCACACTCAAGTGGACTCACATTGGCTAAAAAACTTTGAGAACAGGATACTATTGGCATAAAATGGAAGAAGATGCATACAATTATGTGAAGAAATGCATCCCTTGCCAGCAGCATGGCGACAAGATTCATGCACCGTCACAAGAATTGCAGCCATTCATTACACCATGGCCCTTTTCACAGTGGGGGCTCGATCTCATTGGGAAAATCCACCCTTCATCTTCCTATGAACATAAATTCATTATCACTACCACCAAATATTTCACCAAGTGGGTAGAGGCTATCCCTCTTACTTTCAACATCGGCAAGCAAATATCCAAATTCATCCTGAACTACCTAATTTGCCGATATGGCATCCCAAAAGTTATCATCATAGATAGTGGTAAACAATTTAAGAACCAGGATGTCAAATAACTCTACCAAAAATTCAACATCCAAGACTGCTTCTCCACTCCATATTACCCCCAAGGCAATGGCCAAGCTAAGGCTTCTAATAAAACCCTAATAAAAATCCTCAAAAAGATAGTCAATGAAGTAGGTCATGATTGGCACCTCCAAATCCATCCTGCATTGTGGGCCTACTTCTCCTCCATCCGCACCCCCATAGGTGCCACTCCTTATTCCCTAGTATTTGGTTCTGAAGCCATCCTTCCCCTTGAGATCGAGATCCCCTCTCTAAGGGTATCACTGCAAAACATCCTACCAGAGGAAGAATATAGAATTGTCTGCTTACAAGAGCTAGAATTGTTAGATGAAAGGCACCTCAAGGCCTTGAATCATCTTCAGGTATATCAAAACCGTCTGCACATGAGTTATCATAAAAAAGTTAGAACCCGAGAATTCCAAGTTGGTGATCTTGTCCTCATGGAAAATTAGAAAAATCTTCAAGAAAGAGAAAAAAAAGGCAAGTTCAAGCCTAATTGGTGTGGACCATATGTAATCATAGTGAAATATGGATCAGGAGCTTATTAGTTGGCTACTCTTGAAGGTGATCCTTTGGATGATCCAATGAATATCATGCACCTTAAAAGATTTTATGCTTAGTCCTCAGAAAGTCTTAAATTGTCAAAAAAAAAAAAAATATCAAGAAATTTTTTTTAAAACAAAATGAGAAAAAGATCCTGAAAAAGTCGCCACTTTGGTGAAAACCTAGCAAACAGACACCTTATAACACAAATTTTTTAAAAAAAATTAGAAAAAAAAACAATTCGTCCATTAGTGAAAACCATTTGGTGGCACTATGGACAAGTTCGTGAAAACCTCTGTGCAGACGCCAAGGTAAATAACTGGATCCACTATCTATCATGTTGATACTACAAATCATCTGCCATCCAGCCCACCCATGTGCAACATTCCTTCTTTTTCGCCTCCCAATAAAACATGCATATGATGATGAAGTCTTCACCTGAGTCATGAATAAGGAATGTCCCATTGAAACTGAGATTTTATGCCTCTATGTGTAAGCTTCAAGAAGTCTTGAGAAACAATCCCAAGTCCATCCTAGCTCTACTCTTTGCAAGAGGTATCATGTGGTTGCAAGGAAGAGACTTGTTAGATTTTGTTAGATCTTTTCATATAGGCTTGCATCTTTTGCCCTATGACTGCCACTATTTACAACTGCCTGGGTTCTTCCATATCTAGGTACATTATGATAGGTGCATACTGGGGCATATTTCACAGTATGGCATGTTTTGGATCCTTCTTGTATAAATCAATGACCTGGTACTAGTGTTTATCAACACTTACCTTCTCATGTACAAGAGGTATCAATGTGTTTGAGGGTTTCCTTGCATGAAGCCACAACTCTATATTAGTGTTTCTTAATACTTGCATTGTTGTGTGCAAGAAATTCCCATTTGTCTACAGAGTCAGTCCACGCCCTGCGTTTCTCATGGCATCCTGATTTCTATAATCAATGGTGCAAGTCACTCAGGGCAACATCAAACTAGGTTGGCTCTCCACATTTGTTGTGCACAAAATCTCACCATCATTCCATCAAATCCTAAACTCAATAATCCCATGGAGTTCTCAATTGCCCCCATTTTCCTCTGCGGTCTCGCATCTCATATTCTTCTTTCCAAATACCTCACGACTGCTTCATATTTGTTCCTCATCTATCCCTTCCACCTTAATTTTTCTTCATCTATTTTTTTTTCCTCACATAATCAATTTTGATTCGGATTCACGTCTTATATAGGATTAATCCTTCCTAAAACCAGATGTTGTGATCTGATCATGTCTTATACAGGATGAATCCTTCTTCAAACCAGACGTTGTGATCTGATCATGTCTTATATTGGATGAATCCTTCCTGAAACTAGATGTTGTGATCAGTCATGTTTTATATAGGATGTATCCTTCCTGAAACTAGACACTTTGATCATGTTTTCCCCTCTTCAGTTAGATGCCTAGTCCCGTATGGACAAATGCCTAACCCATATGGTTAGATGCCCATCCCGGTTGGATAGATGCCTATCTCATTTAGATAGATGTACCTGAGTATGTGATTGAATAAAAAATAAATAAGAATAAGTAAGAATAAGAAATCAATGTTTTTATATATGAAAAAAAAATCAGTTGAGTTTTTGGATTAAGTTAAGTGGGTTATTACATGTGGTATCAAAGACAAGTTTCAAGTCTAGGCCTTGAGCTCACTTCAACTTATGCAATCTTGAAGAGTATCTTGGAAGTAGTTTGAAGTTGTAGAGGTAAATTGTTATATATTAAATCAAGAACTAAATAAGAAATTCAAATTTCAAGAAGACCTAGAAGGTAAAGAAAGTGGAAGAGGAAAGCAAACCAACACTTCGAGGAGTCAAAGGGAAGATACCAATGATGGAATCAACTAGACTCAAAGAATAATGAGACAAGAAGTCAAAAATATAATCAACATATTAACTAAGCAAAGGGATGAGATCAACTCCATGGAAAAATCAATGCAAGACCATGACATCAAATAAATAGAAGTGGGATTGAAAATGAGAACTTGGCAATAGTTGAATAAATGAGGAAAACAATATGTTGGAGCTATCTAAGGATTTCAAGAAAATTAACCAACCTAAGTTCAAAGGAAAGAAATAGGTGAAGGAGTTGAGAATTAGCTGAATGAAAAGGGAAAATACATTTAACTAAAGGACTTTAGTGAAACAACTAAGACATTATGGGGTTTCCTATCAACTCTCTAGAGATGCAACTTGCTAGTGGACTAATACTAAGGAAAAAATAGGTATAACAAGGATATAATCACATTCACCATTTTCATAAGAGGAGGCTATCACAATTATTCTTTAGTGAGAAAGGAACATAATTCCATAATCTTCGACAAGGGGCTTTGACAGTTTAACAATATCAAAATAAGTTTGCCAAATTGTTAAAGTGCATACCTATGTGTCAAAAGATGAGAAGGGTCAAATCAAAAAGTTCATTTTTGGGGCTCAATACCAACTTGGGGCAGAAGTTGATGTGCATAGACTCGTAGGCGTGAAGGAAGTACCTGAAAGAACAAGAAAGGAAGATTCAAGCCCTAGCAATAACAAGATAGAATTTTAACATGAATCAATCATTCAAGGTGAAGCATGAATTCAAGGGAAATGCAAACTTCAGAAAGGATCAATAGAATAATTTATCTGAAAGAAGCCACATCATATCAAAATCAAAGGGATGGATATAATACTTGACGCCCTCCTAAATGGCACAATGGTTTAGTCTAAGATCAAAGAACACAAAAACACACAAAACATTAGTGTTAGTCAATCTAAAACTAAACATATGAAGGCATTCCAAAAGAGACACAAAGAGACATGCTAATATATCTAATAAGTAAAACAAAGATCATGAGACATCTCCAACTACCTCTTAGCATGGCCTTAGCTTCTTCTCCCTTGTTCCTCTCCTCTCCAAGTTCCAAAATAGTGTAGCTCTTAGCAGCTTTTTGCACTATGGATGCTTATGGAGGATTGAGATTGTAGTATAGCTCTAAATGTGAAATAAAAAGCTATACTAATGCTAAAATGATGTATTTTAACCAAAAAGACAAGATGTTAGATTGCTTATGCTAAAATGCTCTCTGAAATGTCTATAGCTTAGATGCATACAAGTTTTCAGGATCTGGATTATGAAGGAATGGGCTCTATTTATAGGAAAAATGGAGCAATGGATGGCCAGGATTGAAAGGTTTAATCAAGGGTCAAGCTTGAAAGTTGGGGATCCATGTGCACAATTTGCACCAATGAAATGGTGACAAGTGTCAACATAAGATTGGGTTGAGAGAAGAGGTTGGAGGCATTAAATGCCTGAGGAGACCTCATGGTTATCTAGAAGGTAAGGGTCAAGCCTAAATTAGGATTACCCACTGGATTAAGAGTTAATCCAAGGATAAACCTTTGTGCAAATGTTTAAGAGATAATCATGGTCAAAGCATTAATGGCCTGATGAGACCCTTAGGTTGGTTAGAGGTTGAGTCAAAACAAATGTTTTAACCATGTGGGAGGGTTTGAGGTAACCATTAATGGTTATTGGAGACTTTGGGGATTAAGTGGTTGAAGGTTGAAAGCCTTCAATGGTTATCAAAGACTTTGAGCCATTTAGTGGTTGAAGGTTGAAAGCCTTTAATGGTTATCAAAGACTTTGAGGATTTTGAGAAGTGACTTCCCTTTGCTTAGGAATGTGACAATAATTAGGGGATGGATTAGGCTAATTAGGAAGGGGTTAGAAGAATCTAGAAGGGGATTAGATTTTGCAAGTGGATTTGGTGGGTGAGGGAAAATAGGATTTTATTTAAAATAAAAATTCATTTATTTCAATATGTGTGCAAGTTGCATTTGTAGGAAAATGCAAGTGGGGTGGGGATAATGATTTAAATAAATGTTTTATTTAATTTATTTAAAAGAGGAATAGGGGGATTTAATTAAATAAATTGATTTTATTTATTTAATTGAATGGAATTTGATTTAATGAATTAATTAAAATAAATTGAATAATTTATTTAATTAATAGAAGAATGTTTGGAGATGAATTAATTAAATATTAATTTAATTAATTGATGGCTAGTGGATTTTTAATCAAATAAATACGAAATATTCATTTAATTAAGCTGGACAGATTTATGTGACTACATTTGCCCCTCTTTGAGATGGTGCGGTTTATCGCGTCGTTTCAAAGAAAGAAAAATAGATGTGAAGAAATGCCCCATAAAATGTAAATTTAATGGGTGGTATGCCCCCTCGAGAGATGGACCGAAAAATTTCAAAAAATCGGGCGATCTCTCGAAAAAGAATGAAAATTGGAGGGGAGGTAGAATAGAAGAAATTAGAACTAATGATGAAAGAATGGGAGAAAATGGAGTGAATATGAAGAAACAACAAGCCAGCGAGTACCCTGAGGTCATGCAAGAGATACATAGCAGATGTAGTGTGGGGTTTGGATTGATGCTATACAATTGATCAAAATTGGTTGGACAATCTGGTGCAATCAGTTGAATTGCCCCGATCGAGTCAAAGCGTGACAGTTGATGTCAATTGGTCGCTTTGGACAAGATAAAGTCTGAGTAAGTGAATCAAAGTGACCTGATGGTGACTTAGACAATTGATGTAATTGCCCGATGAAGTCAAGGTATATGAAGCAAAATACTTGTTGAGACATAGACAATTGATGTAATTGTCCGATGGATTGTGTTTGATTGGTTGATCAATTGATAGTGTGTGCGTGTGATGGATGGTTGTGGGGAATCATGGCAGCCCCGTTGAGACTAGGTCATTATGATAAATACCTGTTGTAGTCTAGGATTACCATAATCGATTACCTGTTGAGACCCGAAGATACGTGATCAAAGTATCTGTTGATAGTCTAGGTGTGTGTGAGTCGATGTATCTATGTAGACAGAGTAACTGGCTTGGCTTATTGGATGACTTAGGATAGGAAACACAATCCCTCCTATTTAGAGATGGATGGTGATGAACGTGGCTTGATTGGGTTGATTGAGAAATGATGTAGGGTATGTGATGCTGATAATCGAGATGGGGAGGGTGAGGGGGGTGTTCGATGTTAGATAGAAGAAATGGAGAACCTATGACTCATTCCTATGGAAGAAGAGGAAAATAGAGTATGCATTATTATGACTATGTATGCATGATATGTAGCTATTATGAATGTATGGATGGGTGGAATGCAATGAAATGCAATATATACAGATGAGATGAGATGACGATCCATAGTGCTCTATTTTCATCATTGAGCTTTAAAATGTTGGAAGAGAATACAAGCATCTTGACATAATGATTCAAGATGACCTGAGTATTCCTTTCATGGATTTTATATAGCAAGTTAATACAAGCAACTTGATATAATGGATCAAGTTGACCTGAGTATTGCTTGCGGAACAGACAAGGATTATCTCCGTTCATGCATGACTTGGATCATCCTCCTTGATCTTAAGCTGATCATATCCTGAGACAAGTGCATACCATACTAAGAAATAAAAACCGTTATCCAATTTGGATGAGGAGGAACCAAAGGAAGAGCATTGTACCTGCAAACAAATAGTATATACATAAAGAATAAAGAATAAGGATCCTTGGTAATGGTTCATGCTCATATGGTCGAGGTATACGCTGTAGTCAGCAAGCCATAGTGATCTATGACTGTATTTTTGCCTATGATCACGTAACTTAGTGAACTTCCCATGTAGACACCATTAGTACATGCCCCAGAACTTCATCGGAAATAATGCGCAAATGATACAAAACAATGCTGAAAGATCCCGATACAGATAAACAAATGAATTACTCATGAATCAACCAAGCATTTGATAGCTTAACATAATTTTCTTGTCAAAGAAAATGTCATCTTGTCTTTGTTTTGGTAAGGAAGGATGCATCCTTGTTTAAAGACAGGTTTGGATTGTTGAAGTCGATTGTGTTGGTTTGATTGGTAAATGGTCAGTGTGTGAGTAGTTGTCAATGTTTATTTTGTATCTGATTGGATAAATATGTACAAGGTGTTGCCATGTTTTTGTGTGATTTTTGATGGGTTTTCCGATGTTTTTTGGATTTTGTGAAACAACTTTGAATGTTTTTGGTATTTTGAGAGTCATTTTTGAATGTTTTTGATATTTTCTGATGATTGCCTAAATGAAGAGCGTAATGATATATAAGACAATGTAGAATCCACTTCCATCACTAGGGTAAGGGTATTGCCCCCAGTTTGTAGACCTAACTATGAAAAGGTGGGATGCTAGACGCATGGAGTACTTTCTTAATTGTAGATCAAATAACAAGCCATGGTTGGGATGGATGGATGTATGTGTGCATGAATGTGATCGCAACGAGTCTGAAAAGATAATGGAGCCATAGCCCTTACGAGTGGCGCTTGTTTGCCAGGTTTTTACCATCGCACTTACCCAAGGTGCCACCGGAGTGGTTGTTCACCATTTGGATGCATGATTTTTCTTTACTTTTTTGAATGTTTTTGTATTTTCTTCAGGACATTTTCTGAATGTTTTTGGTATTTTCTGATATGCAAGGGAGCCTGATGCCTTGTACACCTTAGGTATAAAACCGTTTGAGGTGCATGCTATTGATTGGATCTGCAAGTGGTTCTCCTTCTGATGTAGCCAACTGATATGCCCTGGACCCGAATACAGTAGTGACAACATATGGGCCCAACCAGTTTGATTCAAACTTGCCTTGATGTTCTCTGTTTGGTTGGTTGCGAGGATTCTCTCATAGAACAAGATCACCTACCTCAAATGTACGAGGTCTAACTCGGTGATTGTAACTTCTGCTCATGCGCTGCTGATAGGCTTTGAGGTGATTGTATGCAGCTTGTCACTTCTCATCAAGTAACTCCAAGTCCTGAAGACGTGAGACTCTGTATGCTTCATCATCGATGAGATTATGCAAGGAAACTCGTAATGATGGTATCTCAACCTCAATAGGTAAGATAGCTTCAGCACCATAGACCAATGAATAAGGAGTTGCACCTGTAGGGGTTCGAATGCTAGTTCGATATGCCCATAATGCTGGATTCAATTGAACATGCCAATCACGACTGACATCATTGACTATTTTCTTGAGGATCCTTAATATGTTTTTATTGGATGCTTCGGCCTGACCATTGCCTTGTGGGTAATAGGGAGTGGAAAAGTGGTTTTGGATATGAAATTTCTCACAAAGTTCACGGACATCCTGATTTTTGAAAGGAAGACCGTTATCTGTGATGATGGACATGGGTACACCATACCGGCAGATGATGTAGTTGAGGATGAATGAGGCGATCTGCTTGCCGGTGACTTGAGTAAGTGGAACAGCTTCGATCCACTTTGTGAAATATTCGGTAGCGATAATAATGAATTTATGGCCATTGGATGAAGATGGATGAATCTTACCCACAAGGTCAAGGCCCCATTGACAAAAAGGCCATGGTGTTGTGATTGGTTGTAGTTCTTGTGCGGGTGCATGTATCAGGTCACCATGAATTTGACATTTCTTGCATTTCCTAACAAAGTAGTAGGAATCCTTTTCCATAGATGGCCAATAGTATCCAGCTCGCATGATCTTTTTGGCTAGTGATGGACCACTTGAGTGAGTCCCGCAAATTCCTTCATGTACCTCTTCCAAAACCTTTGTTATCTCATCTTGTTCCAAACATCGAAGGAGAGTACCATCAAGACCGCGTCGGTATAGGGTTTTGGCAATAATGGTATATCGAGCAGTTTGACGAATGAAGGTTTTTCGTTGGTTATTTGATTGGTTAGGAGGAAGGGTATGATTGCGGAGATAGGTGTAGAACTCACCGTACCATGGGGATTCTGAACTGACAAGGTGACATATCATTTCGGATTCGGGGATATCATAAGTGGGAATCCAAAGCTGTTCTACCAAGAACTCGTAGCGTGTTGAATTTTGTGGAAGATCTAGGAGAGATGCGATGGTAGCCATAGCGTCAGCAGCTCGATTCTGATCTCTTGGTAGCTGCTCAAAAGTGATAGTAGTGAATGATGTCTTTAGACTATCCACCATTTGTTTGTATGGCATGAGTTTATCATACTTGGTCTGATACTCATCTGTTGCTTGTCGAATGACCAGTTGGGAGTCGCCATATACTTGTAGTTCTTTTAATTTCCATTGTATGGCTAGCCTGAGTCCTGTGATCAAAGCCTCATACTCTACTATGTTGTTTGTGCATGGAAATGTGAGCCTGTAAGACTTCGGGATGCTATCACCTTGAGGTGTGATAAATAGAATGCCTGCCCCCGAGCCATGCCTAGTGTATGAACCATCAAAATATAGTTTCCATGGTTGTACTTCTATGATCATGAATATCTCTTCATCTGGAAAATTGGAAATGAGGGGATGATTGCCTATGAGTGGTGCATCGGCCAACTGATCTGCAATGACCTGCCCTTTGATAGCTTTATGGTCCACATACTCGATGTCAAATTCACTTAGAATCATTACCCATTTGGCCAAGCGACCTATCAATGCTGCTTTGCTGAGTAAATACTTGAGTGGATCAATCTTTGCGATGAGTTGTACCTTGTGTGTCAATAGATAGTGTCGCAATTTAGTGGCTGCTAAGATTACTGCTAGGCAAGCTCGCTCAATAGGTGTGTAATTGAGTTCATAGCCAACCAGTGTGCGAGAGATGTAGTATACAACACACTCTTTACCTTCTGCATTATGTTGTGCCAGTAATACACCTAATGCTATACTTGTGGCTGAGATATAAAGTAACAACGGTCTACTTGGATCTGGTGGCATCAACAATGGTGGATTCATGAGATAGTCTTTAAGCACCTGAAATGCTTGCTGGTAGTTGGCATCCCACTGAAAGCGGATGTTCTTATGTAGCAGGTGTGTAAATGGGTGACACTTATCAGCCAATTGTGCAATGAATCTTCGGATGGATTGAAGCCGTCCTTGTAGTGTCCTTAGCTGACTGATATTCTTTGGAGGTGGCATGTCCATGATTGCTTTTACCTTTGCTGGATCGACCTCAATACCTTTGCTTGAGACAATGTATCCTAGAAGCTTCCCAGAGGTTACTCCAAAGACACATTTCTTTGGGTTGAGTCGAACATGATATTGTTCCAGTCTATCAAAGATTCTATCTAAGATGTGGAGATGTCCTTCTCTGGTGAGTGATTTTGCTAGTAAGTCATCCACATAATCTTCCATCATAGTATGCATCATGTCATGGAAGATGGTGGTCATTTCTCTTTGATAGGTCGTTCCTGCATTCTTTAGACCAAAAGGCATTACGTTCCAGCAGTATGTGCCCCATGGACATGTGAAGGCTGTCTTATGTTGGTCCTCTAGTGCAATCTTTATTTGATTGTATCCTGAAAAGCCATCCATGAGTGAAAGCATGGCATGTTCTGCTGTTAGATCCACTATGATGTCGATATTTGGTAGGGGGAAGTCATCCTTAGGACATGCCTTATTCAGGTCTCTGAAGTCTATACAAATGCGGATGCCCCCTTTTGGTTTGCCGAAAGGCACAATATTGGAGATCCATTCTGCATAATCAATTGGTCTAATGAAACCAACATCTAGGAGTTTCTTGAGTTCTATTTTGACTAGCACAACAATCTGAGGATGCATCTTACAAAGCTTTTGCTTGACAGGTTTGGCTCCTTCTACGACGGTGAGGTGATGCATGACTAAATCGGGATCAAGCCCAGGCATGTCCGCATATGACCATGCGAAGTTGATCTGACGCTTCTGGAAGAACTCTATGAATTGAGGCTGTTCCTCTGGAGTGAGAAGAGATGCCAGATGTATGATATGAGGGTTTTCAGGAGTTCCCACATTATATTCTTTGGTTTCCTCGATAAGAATCGTTGATCGTTCCTATTGTGTACTAGCAGGGAGGATGTCAAACCCTTCATCCTTAGGCGCCTTAGAGTGGTTTTCACCATTGGATATGCTCTTTCTTTTTACTTTTGTCTGATCAATCAGTGCCACAGTGTGGTTTCCACTGGAAGATCCATGTTTTATTGTTATATTTTTGCAGCTGAAAGGTTTGGCATCTGCCCCGAAGTATGCTGCGCTATTAAGTTCAATGGCGAATCCAGCTTTGTGATCCCCGCTTGGTAGATTATCCCTTAATTCCAAAAAGTCAATGATAGCCTCATCATTCTGGAAGAGGTCAAGACATGGGGGATTTGATTGGTTCCATTCGATGAGTTCAGGGTGGATAATGGGCATTACTTCATCGATTTGATTAAGTTCGTTAGAGGTATCAGTGAGGGTTAAGACAGTGTGGTGAAGGTCGTTGATGGTACTCTCCCTGTCAGAATCAGGCGTAGGGTCTATGGAAGATGTTTCCAGCTCAGGTACCGAAGTGGTCTTTATCTGTGCTTCTCCGTAAATAGGGATGTCTTTGTGGGGCGGAGGTGGTGATGTGTCTTCCTCATCTGAAGTGTTAAGTTGTACAGAATCAAATTCCCACTCATGTGAGTCGGTCTCTAAATCACTCTCCAGCATCTGATTACTATACCATACTGGGATGTCTTTGGAGTTAAATACAGTAGGTGTGATTAGTTTATGTATCTTTGTAGTGATCGGTGCTGCAGGAATCGTGATGAGGTTTAAAAGATCTGTCACTGGAAGTATCGGCAGTGTTGATTTAGTAACTTCTGTTGGAACTACTGGTGCCATAGATGCTGCTGCGGGTTCTGATATAGTTGCTGCTGCTATTGGTGCCGCTGATGGAATTACGAGTTCGTTTGATGGGATGAGTGACATTGGTGATGGTTGCGGTGGAGTTGTGAGCCTTGATGGGGCAGTGGGGATAGTGCTTGATGGTGCTTTGATTATGAAAGGTGTCCTCTTTGCAGTAGGTGGGCAAAATGGTTTGCTGGGTTTTCCTTTGAATCTGAGTTTAGGAAGGACTTCTTTTTCAAAGCCTAGGCCTGTATTACCTTTGGGTTTGAACTCTGGCAACAGCGGTTCATGTCGTCCTTGTTTGCAGGATCCCAAAGCACTCTGACCATCATACCCCATTCTTTGCATAATGAGGAGGCCTTTACCATACTGTTCTGTAGGAAGTGTAACTTGCGGTTTATCAGTGGTGATGGGATCCTTATAGATCCATTCCGCTAGGTCCTCATCTGGTGTTTCTTCCTCTTGACTCTTTCCAAGGATGAAAGGCATCAAGGAACATGCTGGCGTGATTAGTGGTTGCTGGAGTAACTGTTGTGGTTTACCATGCGTTCTAGGAGAAGTAGGCATTTGTCCCACACAAAAGAGCTGACTCAAGTTGTATTCTCTAGGACCTTCCTCTGCTACTTTCATCTTAAGCTTTTCTTGCTTGGGTATAGGGGTGTTCGAACTGGCAAGAGAGGCGGGACTTACATATGATGTGGAGGAAATGGCTTCTCTATTATTAGGAACAGTAATTTCTGGTTGATGGCTGATATTATGGCAAAAAGAAAAGGGATTTGCATCGCCCAAGATTGTGATCTCTGTACCGTTATGTGGGAACTTGATACATTGATGGTAGGTAGATGGAACAGCTTGCATGGCATGTATCCAAGGTCTCCCTAATAATAGATTATATGGCAGAGGAAGGTCCAGAACCTGATAGATGATGTGCTTTACCACAGGACTGACTCGGATTGGTAGTACCACAGCTCCTTTGGATGAACGCTCTGCATCATCATAGGCCTTGATGGTGATCTTCTTGCGAGGATCCACTGATTCTATTGCATATCCCAATGCTAAGACCAACTGTAGTGTGCAAATGTTTAGGCTTGCTCCATTATCGATCAAGACTCGCTTGATCCTGTGTTGGTTGACAAAGCCTTCAATGTGGAGTGAGGCGTTATGAGGTTGTTGGAACAAAGAGTTGTCACTTTCAAAAAAAGTGAGACAAGGTGATGACTTTAGATTTCCAACCATGGCTTGAAATTGGTCCGTGTTCAGGTTTGCAGGGACTGACGCTTCTTGGAGTGCTTGATCCAAGATAGTTTTATGAGAGGGTGATAGGCGTAATAGCTCTAAAATGGATATGAGCGCAGGCGTTTTATCTAATTGTTCCACAAGATTATATTGCTTTGGGGCGGAGGTGGTGCCTTGTGGAGCTGCCTTGATGGTGACTTTGCTGCGACGCGTAACAACATTGCAATTGGAGGTGGGATTTTTGAAGGTTATAGTTGCAATTTGTTCACTGGCATCATACAGGTGATTTACAGTGTAGTTATACGCAGCCTGCGTATAATCAGTGGTATCAGTGCCTCACCGGGAAGTGGAAGGACCCCTTTGATCTTGTGATGGAAGTGGATTCTTGAACATCAGATGATCATTATTGGTTGTTTTTGGGTCATGTCCTTCAATCTCAATTTCTCCTCGATCAATAAGATCTTGAATGAGATCTTTCAATCGGTGACAATTACTTGTCTTGTGTCCTCTTCCTTGATGGAACTCACAGTGTTCAGTATCTCTCCCCATGCTGGTTTGACTTGAGGCTCATAGTTCGATAGCTTAGGTAGAGTGATCAAATTCTGAGAAATGAGTTGTCGCATCACTGTTTCAATGGGTTCCCCTAAGGGAGTGTATGTGGGTTTTTGTTTTTGTGGACGAGGTCTTGGTTCATCCTGAGATGTGATGCGACCTTGATTAGGAGGACCATGTGTATTATTTTGAGGTGGAGGATTTTGTCCTGCAAATCAAACCACAGGTTGTGCATTTTGGACATTCCTGGCATCCACAACCCCATCATTGACGATATTCTTATTCTTGTTCCAGAAGTTTGGTTTATTGCTATTGAAGCGCGAGCGAGGAGCATCTTTTGGTTCATTAAAGATTTTGATGAGTCCTTTTTTGATGAGTGCCCATTCACATTTTATACCCTTGGTGATCATATTGTTAAAAGAGTCTGTGTCTTTGACATCCAGGTGAAATTCCATTTCTTCGTTTAAGTTGGAAATGAAAATTTCCACTAGTTCCCGTTCAGGTAACTGAAGAGAACGTCTGCTAGACATTTGGTGCCATCGTTGCAAGAATACTGAGAATAGTTCACCTGGTTTTTGTTTGGTATTGCATAGATCAGCCATGGTGATGTCACGTTCAATGTTATAAGAGTAATGAGATAGGAACTTCTGGATGAGTTCCTCAAATGTTCTAATGCCACCTGGTAGTCGGGAAAACCATAATGTGGTTGTTCCTCCCAAGCTTTGGGGAAAAAGGCGCATTAGGTAGGTGTCTTCATATGCCACTTCAAGACAAGCGGAATGAAATTCTCGGACATGATCACGGGGATCCCCCTTTCCTCTATATTTTTCAAATTTGGGTGTTTCTAACCCGCGTGGAAAGGGTGGCATATAAAGATTCCTATCAAACAGATAGGGACAGATGTCGTTAAGTGAGAATTGATTGGTCTTAACACCACTATGAAGTTGTTGGGTGAGATTCTCGACTTGTTGCCGCAACATCTCCATTTCATTTGGAGGAGGAGGTGGTGGGTTACCTCTAGGGATGTTATATCTGATGGGATCTCTATGCCTTTCCTCCTCATGGTGACTTTGTCTTTCTGATGCTTGTCTTAATTGGGCAAGATCAAAGTCTGAGGGGAGTTTGGCTCCTTCTTGAGCAAGTCTTAAGAAGTGAGCATCCGCATTGCTCCTGAGAATTTCATCAAATAATCTGTTAAAGTGAGGGTTATGTTGAACCCTTTCGATTGTTGAAGGAGTGGGAGTACTTGGGTTTTCATCATTTACATTTCCTCCAAGTGCTTCTTGAAATTCATTGAGGTTGTCCTCTTCTTCCTCAATTTCTATTTCTCGTTGCCTTGATCGTGATCGGGTTTGAGCCATTTTGTTTGCAAGTTTGTGTTGAAGTTGATTGAAGATGATGATGAGTTGTTCGATGAAAGATGGATGATTAGTGGATTGTAGATCTCTAGCACTCTAAAGGTAAATGTAACCAGAATTCTTTCTTTGAATTGCTTGTTTGTTTTGATGATTTTGGATGTGATAAGGTGTAGAGAAATCTGAGATGTGTTACAGATTTTGACTACCTAGTAATGAGAGGATTCACTCATGAACTAGTTTTAACCTGCGTAGATGTGTCTCTTAGGATGAGCTTATCCTAGATGTAGAAACAATCTAAAAAGTGATGCGATGTGTTTGATTTCAAGCAATATCTAAAAGAGAACTTGGGACAATAACCTCTTAATGTTTTGAGAGTTTTGGGATGGATTGATGATGAAGTGATGATGTATGAATAAGATGATGGATGTTTTGTTTTCAACTTCAATAAAAACTGTGTTACAAATGGAACAAACGCTACCTCTTCCCTTTCAGGCGTTGGTGGCACTTCTCGATGTGTTTTGTAGGTGATACAGATGTTTGGGAAGAAGTTGGGATTAATCTTTCCTCCTTGATTTTTGTGATAACTTAGAGCTCTATATTGCATAAAAGCTCTGCGGTTCAATGATTCAAAATCAAATTCGTTTGTTTTTCCTTGAAGGTATAGACGCATGCGATGTAGAAAGATTCTATGTGAGACAAAGATTTGTCTATTTAGATAGAAGAATTTCCTCCTTTTGATTAAAGCCTTTGAGCTTAGTGGTCTCCTTTTCAAGGTGATATTCTGATGACACTTCTTCTTTCGCAAGATGTGAAGAATGGTCATAAAATTTGACTCTTTGTTGTTTGCACTTTGTTTTTGGTACTTTTGTTTTTTAGGAATGTTGGATGAATACTTTGTTTTTGGGATTGATTTTCTGATTTTTCTTTGACAAGAAAACAAAGCAAGCACACAAACACAAGATTGTAGCCTCAAAGGCACAAATGAGTATTTGTCTAGATCAACCCAATCCTTGGACTTGTTTTTGACCCTTCCTTTAGATGTATTTTAAGGTGTATTTCCAAAGCCTGAAGTCGGCTCAATTCGCACTAGGTCTGTAAAACGAACACACTTCAAACACTTTTTATCCCTATGGTCAAATGGCCAGTTGTGATAAATTTAGCCCACATCTTGATATTTCTTCGACTTTGGTACTACATACCTTATGAATCCCGCCGTGGCAGGTAAGGATGTGATATACTAAGTCTTGCACGAGCATAACAAATAGATGATCCCTATGATGGGGGAGTCACCACTTTTATCAAGCCACAAGTGACCTTTCAAAAAGCTATGTTTCTACTCAAGGAAATATGTATGGTGAGTATCTTGGGAGCAAAACCATCTATGCTCTTGCACTAAATTATACCTCAAATATCCTCAATCAATAGAATAGGTGGGCTACTACTTAAAGGTGTTTAGTCATGTTCGATGGCTTTGGACATAAGTTCATTTTGCAGTGACTCACTTAAGAGCCTTGTAACTGGTGGTGGGGCCCATTTGTCCTTTCGGCCAGTTACATTGTAGGAACAGCTATACCCAAGGCTACAGCTTTCGCTCTCACCTGATTTCTATAGCGGCTCGAAGGATTTACCGCTCGAGGTCATTCCCAAGAGTATCGATCCCTTGGCAGGCCTCTCTTAAAAAGATAAAATGTGAGTGTTACTAACACTTTTCTCTTGCACCTAGGACCACGAAAGCCAAGGGAGAGGATAGTGTGTGTTAGAGGTAGGACCACTCGACTGACTTTTGTGCACAAGCGTGCCAAACACCAAATTCACTTGTTCTTTTTAATCCAGCATTTTGCAAATGTGATCTAACTATTTTGGAGATGTTGCTCCAACAGCCATGGTGTTCTTTTTAACTTCAAAGGCAATGTGTTTTGTAATCTAGAATTCGAAAATCCTGGTCAACTTAACAAAAAACATGTTTTTCTTGAAGTAAAATTGCTTGTAAAATTGAGACAAGTTGATTGTGAATTTTATTTGCACCAAAATTTTGAAGTGTGGATTGTAAATTTTTAAGTTTGATGCAAGAAAGAAAATTTGTTTTGTTGATTTTAAGCACCAAAACAAAATGTATCCCTAACTTGCAATGAAAGCAAAATTTGAATTTGTTGTTCTTTTTACTTTGCAATAAAAGAAAGATGAATGTTCTTTTTAAGCACCACAAACAAGTTTTAGGTTCATTTTATGCACCCCAAAGTAAGATGTGAGGTTGATTTTAACTTGTGCAAGAAGGGAAAATGAATTCTTTTTAACCAACTTTTTAAAGAAAGTAAAAAGAAAGATTTTATGGCATCTACTAACTCCTTCTCCTGCACACAAAAAAGATTAGAACCTGCACCTGGTCAATGGTCAAATGTTAGTGTGGGCTTACACAAGCCTAAATGCTGATTTTGGAGTTACAAAGCGAATTGGACAACCCTCTGTCACAATAGCGCTATTCTGCTTTTTATACAAAAGCGCTAATTGATACAATAGCGCTAGTCTGCGGTCGCAGAAGCGCTATTTTACGCAGTAGCGCTAAAAAAATAGGAAAATCCGAAAGGTCAAAAGCGCTATAACGGTTTCAATAGCGCTAGAACTGTGACAAAAGTGCTAGAAAGGAATCAGTAGTGCTAAAAATTTTTCATTAGCGCTATTATATTGACAATAGCGCTAAAAGAAAATGTTGCAATAGCGCTAGAACATGTTCAAAAGCGCCGAAGCGCGACCTGTGTGGCAGTTTCAACAAGCAAAATTGTTAATTTTCAAAAACAAGTATCAGAAGGTTGCGTGTTCGATTCACGTCGGGTTCACCAAATGACGCCCTCCTAAATGGCACAATGGTTTAGTCTAAGATCAAAGAACACAAAAACACACAAAACATTAGTGTTAGTCAATCTAAAACTAAACATATGAAGGCATTCCAAAAGAGACACAAAGAGACATGCTAATATATCTAATAAGTAAAACAAAGATCATGAGACATCTCCAACTGCCTCTTAGCATGGCCTTAGCTTCTTCTCCCTTGTTCCTCTCCTCTCCAAGTTCCAAAATAGTGTAGCTCTCAGTAGCTTTTTGCACTATGGATGCTTATGGAGGATTGAGATTGTAGTATAGCTCTAAATGTGAAATAAAAAGCTATACTAATGCTAAAATGATGTATTTTAACCAAAAAGACAAGATGTTAGATTGCTTATGCTAAAATGTTCTCTAAAATGTCTATAGCTTAGATGCATACAAGTTTTCAGGATCTGGATTATGAAGGAATGGGCTCTATTTATAGGAAAAATGGAGCAATGGATGGCCAGGATTGAAAGGTTTAATCAAGGGTCAAGCTTGAAAGTTGGGGATCCATGTGCACAATTTGCACCAATGAAATGGTGACAAGTGTCAACATAAGATTGGGTTGAGAGAAGAGGTTGGAGGCATTAAATGCCTGAGGAGACCTCATGGTTATCTAGAAGGTAAGGGTCAAGCCTAAATTAGGATTACCCACTGGATTAAGAGTTAATCCAAGGATAAACCTTTGTGCAAATGTTTAAGAGATAATCATGGTCAAAGCATTAATGGCCTGATGAGACCCTTAGGTTGGTTAGAGGTTGAGTCAAAACAAATGTTTTAACCATGTGGGAGGGTTTGAGGTAACCATTAATGGTTATTGGAGACTTTGGGGATTAAGTGGTTGAAGGTTGAAAGCCTTCAATGGTTATCAAAGACTTTGAGCCATTTAGTGGTTGAAGGTTGAAAGCCTTTAATGGTTATCAAAGACTTTGAGGATTTTGAGAAGTGACTTCCCTTTGCTTAGGAATGTGACAATAATTAGGGGATGGATTAGGCTAATTAGGAAGGGGTTAGAAGAATCTAGAAGGGGATTAGATTTTGCAAGTGGATTTGGTGGGTGAGGGAAAATAGGATTTTATTTAAAATAAAAATTCATTTATTTCAATATGTGTGCAAGTTGCATTTGTAGGAAAATGCAAGTGGGGTGGGGATAATGATTTAAATAAATGTTTTATTTAATTTATTTAAAAGAGGAATAGGGGGATTTAATTAAATAAATTGATTTTATTTATTTAATTGAATGGAATTTGATTTAATGAATTAATTAAAATAAATTGAATAATTTATTTAATTAATAGAAGAATGTTTGGAGATGAATTAATTAAATATTAATTTAATTAATTGATGGCTAGTGGATTTTTAATCAAATAAATACGAAATATTTATTTAATTAAGCTGGACAGATTTATGTGACTACAATACTAATAGGAGAAATTAAAATAGGATAACTTATCTGCTAAGGTTTGATGAAGTAAGGAACGATCCTCTTAGGAATCAAGGGGAATAATGATAGAGCCATTCATAGTCTTGGAGAAGCGCCAATACCAATTGTGCAACAAAGAGATTGTTCTATTCAAGTATAACGGAATCAATATGATAAAAGGAATACTACATGGGAAGACTCAATTATGATATAGTAGATGTTTTCACTTTCGTTATGAATTAGCAAACTCTTTTTAAGGTTATAATTAGTGCATCGAGACGATGCACAATTTAAGGGGGGAAGGATGTCATAACCCTCTTTTTGGACTTTGATATGACTTGCTATTATTATTATTATTATTATTATTATTATTATTATTATTATTATTATTATTATTATTATTATTATTATTATTATTATTACTACTACTACTACTACTATTATAATATTAATTTTATGAGTAATGCTAGAAAGAAAATATAAATTGAAATGAGGTTGAAGTTTTTAAATAAAAAAAGAATTTAAGTGGTGACACGCACATGAGGTCATATTTTATTTGAAAATTGCTTAATTTCTCAATATCCTAATTGAGCACATGGTGTAGGAGAAATAAGAAGATTCTAGAAAAAAAAATATAATTCAAAATATTAAGGAATAAATATTATATTTAGCAAATATATGACATGAGAGTTACAAAATTATTCTATGACAAAAATAATTCTATTCATGGCAATTTTATGACAAAGGAGTTACAAAATGCATTTTTGGGGGAGAATTCAAATTTGAATTTTGAATGCATGGTCAAATGTAACCCCCATTATGACAACAATCATTTTTGCATGAAATTAATTTAGAAATTGTTTATTTTCTCAATATGCTATTTAGCACATATTGTAGGAGGAAATGAGAAGGTTCTAGAAGAGAATTTCAAATTCAATTTTTGCATGTAACCCCCACTATGACAATTAATCATTTTGCATGGAATTATTTTGGGAAAAGAATATGGAAATCAATTAATTTCTTTTGTAGTCTTGAAATTCTTATGAATTTATTTTCAATACCATGTTAGTTGTAGGAGAAATTTTGTAGATGTGTTGCAGGATTTTGGAGAAGATAATTGCCAAGCTTCAAAGAGGAATTGAAGGAGGTCAGCAAGGTTCTTCATTCAAATCCAGATTCCCCTCTTGCACATTCATTGCTTTCTTTTTCTTTTCAAAGAAAATCTTCTTCTTGTCTCTTTCAAAATTTTGCACACAAGAAAGTTTATATTTTAATTTTATTTTTTTTGAAAGAAATCTCTTTTATCCATTTCAAATTTTTGCAAGTAAATCTTTTTCAATTTTTGTTAATTGATTTAATCAAATACATGTAATAAATTGCTTTTCTATCAAAAAAAAAGAAAAAGAAAAAGAAAAAATCTTTTTTATTCTGCATGTAGGAAATAAATTGGTTAATAGATTTCTTTAAAAATATGCATACACAAATTCAAATATTGTTTAATCTGAAATCTTTTCCTCAATCAACTTTCTTTATTTTACAAAAAAAAAGATTTTTTTAGAATGGAATATATATATTAGAATAACTTGAACAAAAATAAATCTATTGCCAAAGTAATATAAAATCAGAATAAAGAAAATAAAAATAGAAATATATTCATCTCTATGTATGTTAGATAAATACCCATATCTATGGATTTTAGGAAAATATTCATGTGTGGATTTTAGGAAAACATTCAACTTTGTGCATTACAGAAAAAAAAAAAAAGTTCATCTTTGTACTTTTTAGAAACATATTCATCTCTTTGGATTTTTAGGAAAAAAAATATTATTCCCTGTGCATGTATGAATTTTTAAAAAAATAAAAATTGGTAAATCTTGCCTTGATTAATAAATTAGTAATTTTCCCTTCAAATATTTATTATATAAACATATATATCAAATTTATTTAAAATCATATTATATTTATGTTCTAAATTTGTTTGTAGATTTAAATTTATTATTATATTATTAAAATATTTTGAGTCAATTATTTAAAAAAAAGCAAAAAAACATATATATATTTTGAGTTAGGAATTGTTTTATTAAAATTGAATTATACTTTAGAGTTTGTAATTAAATTTTCTGTGTTTTTAAAAATTAAAAATGTTTTAGAATATTGAAAGTTGTTTTGAATGATTAAAATTAATAAGCTTATAGTTCTTTGAAATTTAATTATGCACTTGGTGATTAAAAAATCATTTAGGATTAGTTTATAATTATAAATTTTTAATAATTGAAAATTAATCAAAATTTAGTGATGGATTTATTTATTGAGGTCTATTTAATGAAAAATGGTTTTATTTATTGATATATATTTAAAAAGGATTAATGAGACCTATTTATAATCTAACCTTATTGAAATTAATGGAAATGTGTTCAAAATCATCTCTAGTTTTAGGAATTAGACTATTAATATATTAAAGGAAAATTTAAGCGAAAAAGGTCTAACCCATATTAATGGATACCTTATTGGAGTTTTCATTATGGAAAATTAAGTTGCAAATTTGAACTCTTTTTAAATTCTAAAGAGTTAGTATCTCCTCAATCATGGGAAAAGAGTCCCTTGGGTTTTGAAAAGATAAATATTGCATAAGGCAAAAGGGTCAATTAACACTTGAGAATTTCAATAGATAATCGAGCACTAAGAGATCTATCATCTTGAATTAATCCTTCTTAGGATGTAGATATAATAGTTAAACCTCCTTATTAAACAAATTAGTTTGACTTAGGAAAAACAAAGCAAAGGAAAATGTTATTGTGCTAATGATACACTTATTCCATAGTTTTGGGTCTTTTTATCAAATAAATAAATCCTAATATTAAGTGGGTTCCCTCAAGACATTCAATACATTTCAAATATTTAAGTTCTTTAATTATTGGATTTCAAAACTAACTTTTGTATATTTCAATTTGTACAAGTATCAAATGTTAAAGGAATTTACCTAACAAGTAGATGTGTTTAGATTCATAGTAACCCTTTTAGGTATTTCAGCAATATGAGTTAATGTTAGACAAAGTTTTGCCTCAATTCGAAAGGTTGATTATTTGATTTGTTTCTTTATTAGATTCCAAGATATGAGTATATAAGGCATTGCGAATCGTCACTTCTTTTAATAGTTAAAATCATTTACCTTCTAGCTAAAAGAAACATAAGACTAGTAAAAAGGAAAAGTTACACTTAATAATACAAGTAATTAGTAAGGATAAATTTAATTAACATTAAAATTAGAGGTAAATTGCATAGTTAAATATTCATATGGTAATAGAATTAATTAGGATGCAAAGAGAGTTTATTCAAAACCGAAATTGTTTTAGCAAATGAGTTTCAAGAAACCTATTCCGTGATCACTTAGCGAATTAAATAGAAACTCTAATTGAGGGTAATTTAAGGCAAACATTAGCTCCCTTCGAAGTATTTGAAATTGATAAAGTTATTATTTGTAGACTGTATCCAACGATAAAGTTAATGTTACTTCAAGTGGAGGAGTAATTAGTTATCACTTTATAATCTTGAAAAGGTATTAGCTCAAAAGTAACTTGAAGCTTATTGATTAGAATTGTTTATTAGGAGACTTGGTATTATTTACTTGGTTAACTATCAAGTGTTTACACTCTTGTCTAATCTCTTTTTCAAACAATTAGTAACTGAGAAGAATGTGGCTAATTTGAAGCTTATTGTTGAATAGTTGTTTCTTTTTCCCTTCAACAAGTTAGTATTAATTCATTTCCAAAGTATAATTATTTGATAATTTAAATTCTATTTTAAGCAATTTAGTACCTTTCATGTATTTGGATTCAAATTTAAAGTATTGTTATCATTTGTAGATGAAATTTGTACTACTTCATATGGAAGAATTAGTTGGGATTATTATTAAGTACTTTTCACTTCAAACAAGTAGGTGTTAAAATTCATTTCCGAATTCTTGCTATTCAATCATTTAATTTTCTTTCAAGAAAATTGGTACTAGGATTCATACTTATTGTGTAATGGTTTATCCAAAACAATTATATCTTGCAAGTGACTCAAATCATTTTCATAAGTTATCTTTGAAAGAATCATGGTTTCAAAGCAATTAGTAATTTCATGTATTTAGTTCAAGTTTTCAAATTTTTAATTATCATATCTTTCCTTTGGAGAAAATACTATTCCAAGTAGTCAATTTGTTTATGTTCCTTTCAATTACGTAAAATTCATACTTTAGTTTTTAAATTCTAGCGATAATTCCTTGTATATAATAGTTTCTTTTTCATAATTATATTGGTATATTACTTCATTTAAGATTCATGAATTCAAAGTTAAATTCATAGTTAGATAACTAAACAAGAAGAGTTGAAACCAAAAATTAGCGGTGTTCGGTATATATGGTGCCTCTGGGTCACACTTATGGGCAATGCCGTCGTGTTGAACTACAACACTTAATGCCTAATAAAGTTGCAATAACGGCGTCTATGGCATCGTCCCTCTACATTGCCGGGGAGAAATAAGGGTCATTTGGAATTTAAAATCCAAGGGGTAGGTAATCCCCCTTGGATCAATAATCTAAAAAGATTAATTTTTAAATGAATTTACATCTGATGAGTTGAACTTTATATAACCCCATTAGGGTTTGGATGTGTGTGAAGATCTTGAAAATTTATTTTATCTTGATGATTTCAACTGATGATAACGGATTAAGGGTGACGTATTTAATAGAAAATAGGACTTAGTTGTTTTAGGACACAAGCAGAAGGCCACCTTAAGCCTTTTTGCTATAGAGCTACCATCGTAGGTAGCAACCATAGAGAAACTGTCTGGGACATTGACCCTATAAAGGGTTGCATACCCACCAAATAGTTTACATTAAACCATAGTTAGAAACCAGAACTACATACTTTATGCCTTGATCCTGTGCTGAAACAGGTATGTAGGTAGTCTAGGGATGGAGTTGTCCCTTGTACTCAGGCGTTCAGGGATGGGTATTAGGATTTGATTATGGGTGAGTAGTTGGTTCTTGAAGCTCCTTGGTCTTTTAATCAAATGATGCAAATAATAATTGAAAGGTTAAAATTAATTCAATGCAAACTCAGAAGGAATCCTGTATGGATTTGCTTGACTTCCTGAGGCTTTAGGCTGAATTCCGAGGTGGAACTCAAGCTTATTTATGTAATTATTTTTCTACTCCTAAGGACGGTGACCTCGGTGCACTCCTAGTAGGGGAGTGTAGTCTTTAGAGAGTGGGTCAGGACCCAGATGGTCTCGATGAGTCTAAAGTCTTTGGCTAGAACCTATCCTATTCTTATGAATAGATGCCTACCCCGTTTGGGTAGATGGCTATCCAGGATTGGATATATGAAACCTCATGTCTTGTATGGATAGATGCCTAGCCCATATGGTTAGATTCCTAACTTGTATGGTTAGATTCCTAGTCCCGTATGGATAGATGCCTAACCTGTATGGTTAGATGCCCATCTAGGTTGGATGGATGCCTATCTCGTTTGGATAGATGTACCTGAGTATGTGATTGAATAAAAAATAAATAAGAATAAGTAAGAATAAGAAATCAATTTTTTTATATATGGAAAAAAAATTAGTTGAGTTTTTGGATTAAGGTAAGTGGGTTATTACAGTTTCGATTTGGTTTTCATTTTGATGTTTCTGAGATATCTTGTACCTTGTAAATTTGATATTTTGTTTTGTTAACTATCTAGGTTTGGTTTTGATTTGTAAATTTGTTGATTAGGGTTTAGGGTTAACTGTTAAAGAATATTTCAGATCAAAATTAAGAATTTACAAATGTAAAAACAAATTTATTTATAGGCTACTTAAAAAAAAAAAAATAGTACCAAAAAAATCTAAATAATACACAAAAAAAAGGAAAAATATACAAGAAAATTACAAAATGTGAAAATAGATGATTGAATGTGTACCTAGGATAGTGGTGGAGGCCTGAAATGGAATCCACAACACAGGGGGCCATTTTTGATCTCTTGTTCTCACTTCATTTCCAGGGTGAAAATGAAAAAATTCACCCAAAAAAAAGGGTAAAATACGATTTAGAAACGGGGGCCCATTTTTAAAAAATGGGCCCCCATTTTCTTTAAAAGTGGGCCCCCGGTTACTCTCTTTGGTGTGAGTAATGTTCGTCACCTCATGATGTGGGTTGGATGAGTTGTTTATTTTTCCTTGAGTTAATTCGTGATTTGAGTGATGTGTCGTTAGGATTAATGTGTATTTTTGAGATTTCTTTACTTTTGGGATGACCACTGAGTTCTTCTTTTTTATTTTTTTATTTTGCCCTTGTGGTGGCACTTGTCACACTTAAATTTCTTGATTGATTTCACCAGTAAATTTTCTTCTCTTTTAATTTAATAAATTGATTTGAGGATATTTCCTTTGACCTCCTCTTTTGTTGTCTATGATGGTCATTCTGAGTGTCGATGTATTGTGGGCCCAAATCTTGAGCCAGTGTTGTCTCTATCATGTTCATTTTGAACCTTTGATAGTGTGTACAAGGGAGGACATCACGGAAAAGTGCACTAGACTTAGAAAACAATTAGATAATGATGCTATTAGCAGAGTAAATGAAAATTGTTAATAAGATGAAATTTATTGGTAACTTTTTGAATTTTATAATAGATAGAAGTTCCTTGGAATTGCGAAGTCCGAAAGTTATGGAATAGTTAAATAAAAGAAATTGGTGATTTCTTCCCTTCAAAATCTTTGAGTACACATAATGAATTTAGGATGCCCTTTGAATGATTTGAATGGATAAGGATTGTAGCTAATGTTTGTATAAAGTGTAGCACAATGTAAGCATGATGGAAATTAGGATATTTGAATGCCATGAAATTTATTCTTTTAAATAAATAGGTTATATATGCTTGATTATCATGTGATGTCTAGAATATATTTACCTTGAGGAAGCTTATTTCTGAGGAATTTTCCCTCATTTATGCTTATGACTTGAATTATTCAATAATATAATAGGTGCATATGTGTAAGATATTGTGTAAATGTATATATATCTCTCTCTCTATTTGCATGCAACTAGATGTTGAAGGAGTGTTACTATGAATATTGGTATGAAATATAGTCATTCCTTCTTATTGATGCTTAACTCAGTGACTAAAAGTTAAAATTTTGTATTGCAAGTGTGGTTAAAATGAAGTTCCCTTGTAAATATTTTAACAATTTAGTGTACATGTCATAATTAATAGTAGTTGGTGCTTCATTTAAATCTTGTGTAACGTGTTTATTTCGAATAATTGAAGCATAAGGATGAAATTTAGTTGTCATTTTCTTTCTTGGAGTTAGAAAATATTATAATATGTTTGTGTTAAAAGGAAGTTTTTGATTTATGTGTGCTAGTTGTCACCCTAACTCTTATGACTTCTAGGAGTAAGTCGAGTCTAAGGGGGGAGGATGTAGTGTCCACCATTGACTTGACTTGTTTTCACTAAAGTTGACTTTTAATTCATGCGTGATAGACATTATTTGGCATAGGCTATTTCAGATGATTTATATGATGTTGATACTATCCTTATTGATCGTGTGATTTATTAGACACTATATATTTATTATGTGATATATTATCGAAAGACTATATTGATCATGTGATTTGATGAGCATAAGTGTTGATGGATTTTACATGCCTTACTATAATCATGAATTATACTAATCATGCACTTGATGATGTTTTTATGTACTGACCATATTTAATGATTATCTATGATGAGTTGATCTTATGGTGTGTTTGAATGTTGTATGACTATCTTCAAGATAGAGACAATGCCACATCACTCATTGTGAGTGGGATGTGTCGTTGCGATTCTCTAACCCTTGTCTGTTATTATATATATATATATATATATATATCATATCATTGCTTTATGGATGCAGGATTTGTAGGTACCAAACACCGACTCCACTTGGCTCCACAGGTCTGAGCGTGTCTTTAAATCCCAATGGCACGTGGTTCGGAGTTGACACAAGTTCCCCTCACACACTCTAGGTCTAAGTTGTGCACTGTGAGTCATTAGTGTCTTGGCGCAAGTCGCCATGTCAGTTAGTAAGCTTGATTTCTTCTGTGTTGCGAGTATGTTAGTATTGGTTGGTTAGTTCTATTATGTTGAGACTAATTGATGATTAATGAGAGATTAAATAGTTAATAATGTTTATTATAATTATCTTGATTAATAGCGATTTGATTATCTACTATTTAATTTAATTTATTGGATTCTTGCCCTTTTGGGTATTTAATTATTTGATATTTAAATATTTATTTATTTTAATGATGATTTAATATTTATTTAACATTTATTGTTTAGCTTATGTTGTGGTTTTATATTTATTTGTGATCTAACCTTTTATTGTTATTTAAATGTTTATTTATTGATTTATTTAATCGCCTATGGTTTAATATTTATTTGGTATTTAATGTTTATTTGGTTCTTTAATTCATTTATGAGCCTTTGGTTTATTTAATTTAATTTCCCCATTTGATTTATTTAATTGTGGATCATGTTTTATTCATTAGTTTAACTTTTATATTAAGTGGGTTGTATAAATACACTTTAAAATAAAATAATAAAATATTCCCACGTAATTGTAAAAACATGATTTATATTTATCTTACATACCCTTCTCTCTTATTGGTTTAATTTGAAAAGGGAGGTAAAATTATATTATATGGTGGGGTTGGTAAAATATATTATAGAATCAAATATTTAGATTGGCTGTTATGGAGGCTAGGGCTTTTGGTTATTGCTTGGCTTTTTATTTTCATTCCCGTGATGTGTTCTGGGTTGGCTATTCTCTGGAAAATTTCTCTAGCAAGTTTTCTCCTTGGTTTTGGATTTCTTCACTCTTGGTTTTGGCTAGAGCTTGGTTGGATTTTGGTTTGGCTTTGTGGGAGCTCTTCTTCAGCTTCATTCCATTACTTCAGGTTGCAAGTTGGAGCTTGAGCCTATGTATTTTAGTTTTAATGGCCTCTCTGTGTATGCACCGTGTCTGCAAGTGTATTGGGCTTGGGTTGAAAGAAATATGTACTGCATATTCTATAGTCTTAATATAGTTTTGGAAATAAATATTTGGTGAGAACTTTATGTTATGTGAGTTTTTGTATAGTTGGCTAGAAATTTATTTTGGTTTTTCTGAGAATGTGTTCACGACTTTGTAGATTTTTATTCTCTGTGAATGTTCTTCTTGTGGATTCCATTTGAGTTGTTTGAGGATACATTTGGAATCCCCTCTCAAAGTGTGATTATTTTGTGAGAGTTTTATTGGGTTACTTGGAGATCTGCTGAGTTTATTTGGTTCTCTCAGTTAGTATTGCCATGAGAAAAACTTGATATATTTTGATTTCTACTTGGTTAGATTTTATTTCATTTATGCGCTTTATTTCCATATTTCTAGGTGACCTTGTTGGTCTTTGTTTCGTAAAATTTGGTTAAGTGTAAGATTTTATTTTTCTGTCGTAAGTTTTCTGAGTATTTCCATCAAATTTATGCATATGTGTTGTTTTAACATATGCGTGAACCTGTTGAACATATGTGCGGACCTGTTGAACATATGCGTGAACCTGTTGAACATATGTGCTAACCTTTTGAACATATGCGTGAACCTGTTGAATAAAAGCATGAACTTGTTGGGAAAATGTCTAAATTTGTCTCATTTATGTGTTTTTCATAGTTTTGCATATTTTATTTATTTTTTCCAAATTGATTTTGTACCAGAGGCTTTATTTGAGGTCTGTTAATATTTTCTAGTTTTGGCTTTTATCAATTTTGATGTATTTTGATGGTTTTATGTATATTTACTTCTCTACACCATCTTAGATATTTTAGACTCTCTTCCATGTGGATAGGCCATGGATGATTTAGATGATTACTATGTTGTTTTGGACTAGCAAGTGAGTAGGCCTTGCTATGATGGTATCTTTTATTTGATGGTAACATTTGATGGCTTGACATGCCTTTGTTTATTTCTAGCCAAGAGGCTTGTTTTTCTATATTGATGTTGTTGTAGCCTTGCATATGTTGTAAGAGTATGTGTGGAAGTTTTTGGCTGCATTAAGTATTATTCTCATGTGTATATGTTGGTAGAGCCTCTTGTGATTTATTGTTGGGCCATGTTAGGAGGAGTGGGCTTCCCTGTGATGACTGGGGGTCATGAGAGATAGGCTTGCATGAGTTTCCTTGTAAGGATGCATGAAGTCTAGACCACCAGGGCACATTGGAGTTTTCCATGATTTTTAAACAAGTGATAACATTGATAATGAATTAATTGGAATGGGTAATTATAACTCATTTAAACAAGATAATGAATAGTTTTTGATTCTCATGGCTTAGTCCTAGAGAGGATGTTTTAGGATAAGCATGAGAAGGCTTTGAAGATGGTAAGCTAATCTCCCTTGGTCTCTCATAGGTTGAGATGGCTCCACATGTCCATCAGGATAGTTCCTTGTGTTATTATGTTATTATGTTATGAGGATGGCATGTGATGACACTCCACTCCTACATGTGTTTCCCCTTTATGATTTATGATTATCCTTACTGGATGCATTTATGTCCTAATGAGTTTTAAGCCTCTCAGAGTTTATTCTTGTGGTTCTGTGTGATTTCTTGCTTGAGAGTCCTTGTGTGGTTAGTCTCCTTGGTTATAAGTGTCAGCCTAGATTTAGAGTGTGTTGGGACCTTGTGTCATCTCCTAGCATGGGGGATGGTTCCTTTGGTTCCACATGGTCGGGTGGTTGGTGCTTTTAAACCATTGGGATGTTCCTACCTTTGGATTCTTCTTGTGTGGATGAGGATGCTTCTTCAAATAGTTCCTAGATAATAAGTGCAAAAAGAATGTAAATGATGATGTGATTTATGTAGTGAAATTCTTGTGTAATGGTTTTAAAAGAAATCATGCTTATGAGAAATGATTATGTTTTTCTAATTATAGTGATAGCTTTTGGTTATGGTATATGATTATAATGATGAACCTTGAGTTGTATTGTAACATATTTATATTAAATGAAATGGATGCATGAGACGTGAATAAGTATTATGGATTGGAATTAAATGATGCATTTTGTATTCTTGATAAGCCATCTTAAAAGGAAATGGTGTAAATGTTATGATAATGGTATTAGTTTTAGATGATGCCTTTAACTAATTCTTTGACTAAAAGAAATGCTATGCCTTGGTAGGATGTATGAGTATGATTATTTTTGGAAGGTATCTTAGGACATGTTTATGAGTTGTGATTGAAGAATTTAAATTTATAGTATCATACTTCATAGTCAATGATCTATTGGTAGGATTGAAATCTTATAATGTTGGGGATGTAGTTGAGTATTCCTTATGAAAACATTGTATGAATGTGATAACTCAATGATGAACTGATATTACCAAACCGGTACTGAGAGGGCGAGGGGGGTGAATCAGTACAGTCAAAAACACAATCTTAAACCAGTTTGTCAGCAAACATTGTGCTTTGACAGACAAACAACAACACCGGTCTTAAACAGAGTACAACCGGCAAAACCCAAAATAGCTAAGACAAGAATAAACCGGTTGACACTTATCTTTTCATACAATCTAATACTTCATTTCAATTTCACCCTAGTGCATGAACAGGTAATCTATCATCAAAGATATATAAACAACTAGATTAACATGATTTACCTTTAGACACAAATCACTTAAACCATCACATTAATAACACCACACATGACACACAGATTTTTCACATGGAAACCCAATTGGGAAAAACCACGGTGGGGATGATTACCCACAAGTTGTTTTTGAACTCTTTAGAAGTCCGCTCTGTTAGGAGCCTTGTTCGGTTAAAGACTGATATAATAGGTTTTGTTAGGAATCGATCCTGTTAGGAATCACCCGATTAAGGGATGGCTAGAATACCTAGTTCAGGGTTAAACCTTGTAAAAGGTTATCTTGTTAGAGGATTTCAAGAACTCAATGGTTTTGAGTCACCCTGTTAAAGGATTTATAGTAAGTCCGTTAAAGCTACCTTGTTAAGGGGTTTTCCAACTGTTGAAGTGGTTAGAGATCAATAGGTATTACAATGATCTGGTAACAACACTCAATGCCAATGCAGATCCACTTTAGCTCCTCTTCACCTTCTACACTTACATTCTGTAGGTATCACTTCTCTCTTTTGGTCTGGCAAGAATCATGTATCTCTTCACTTGGATACTCACACACAAATTTTTCTAGCAACCTCAGAAAGAAACACAACATCAACCTTATAGGAAATAGATAGGTTAGTAGGATAAACCCTAAACCCTAAACCTGTTAGGTTGAGCAATTCAAATAGTTCAATCCTAACCGTTGAGCACATTGCATTAAATGCAACAGTCTCGAACCAATCTCAAGACATTCTCCATCATTCATTTTCCATCGATTTCATGGCAGCTGATAACCCATCATGCATTATCACCATTTACAGACTTCACACATTCCTAAGGTAGATAGGGACAATCTCCTTCATGCAAGATCCTTCATGCACACAAGGTTGTCATGGCAACACAATCTATTCTTTGTTACAATGCTAAATCATCACACAAAGTCACCGATTGAGTCACACAGGCTTGAGGCACTTCAACCGGAAACCCTGAAGTTGAGACTACCAACCGGTAGTCATACAAAGCTTCTATGTACCGATTCACATAACCACATGCTGGTTCACCTAGAACAAACATACCGCTTCACTTTGGCACATATACCGGTTCTCACATATACCGGTTCTTGGTAGCATACTGGTTCTCTCTTCTTTAGCATATTGACATCAATGATAACATACAATGTAATCATGTCCTCATATTGGTTCACATAAGGTTCACATAATTATTCACATAATGCCAATAATCTCCCCCTTTGGCATTGATGGAAATATACAAAGATATCTCTCTGCTTCACTTCCTCTTCACATCTTCTCCCACACTTTCTACAGATATCTTCTCTCTGCTTCACTTCTTCTCCCCCTTTGACAACAATGTCAAAGTGGAGGCACAAGCTTCCTTGTTCCATTATGCTGCTCCCCCTGAGGAGTAGCATCCTTCAACACATCAATCTTCCTTGTTCCAAGTTTGACTATGTAATACCTGACTGATGTGGAGCATCTACTTTTAGTTCACCTCCTGAATGGGAAGCACCCCTAATTCACCTCTTTAGTACATAAATGTAGCCTTTGGGAGAGGCTTGGTGAATATGTCTGCTAACTGCTCCTTACTGGAAACATGTTCCAGTGCAATCTCTTTGTTCTAAAATTTTTCCCTCAAGAAATGATACATAAGCTTAAAGTGCTTGGTTCTAGAATGTAAAACTGGATTCTTGGAAATGTTAATTGCACTAGTATTGTCACAAAATATAGTTACTAGTTTAGATACAGGAACTTTGAAGCCAT
This sequence comes from Cryptomeria japonica, assembly GCF_030272615.1. NCBI lineage: Eukaryota > Viridiplantae > Streptophyta > Pinopsida > Cupressales > Cupressaceae > Cryptomeria > Cryptomeria japonica. The sequence goes on along the minus strand of NC_081406.1, from coordinate 64,086,161 downwards.
TTAATACATGCTTCATCCAAATTATCTGAGTGCAGTTCATGAAAGTTGCAACATACTCTGCTTCCATTGTAGACTAAGAGATACAACTCTGCTTCTTACTCATCCATGAGACCAATCTACCACCAAGAAAGAATGCACCACCAGTTGTGCTCTTCCGATCATCCACATTACCTACCCAATCAACATCTGTGAATACTTTCAGGTTGAAATCCTTGCTATATGGATACCACAATCCATAATCAATAGTTCCCTTCAGATACCTAAGAATCCACTTGACTGCAACCAAGTGGGATTCTCTTGGAATTTTTTGGAACCTTGTAGTAATGCCAACTACATGTGCAATATCTAGTCTACTATGCACTACATAATGTAAGTTACCAATCATTGATCGGTATTCCTTCTCATCAACCAATGTTGTGTCATCCTCATTGGATAGTTTACAATAGGTCACCATTAGTGTAACAACTAGTTTTCTATCTTCCATGCCAAAGGTCTTTAATACCTCTTTGACATACTTGGACTGAGTGATAAAGATTCCATCTTTCATCTACTAAATCTGCAGTCCAATGAAGAACTTAATCTCCCCTATGAGTGACATCTCAAACTCTTTCTTCATCTCATCTACAAACTCATGACTCATCTTGTCATCACCACCAAAGATAATGTCATCGACAAATACCTCACAGATCAGGATCTGATCTCCTTCAGACTTCAAGTAGATATTGCTATCTTTGCTTGTTCTCTCAAATCCAATCTTCACAAGATGGGAGTGGAGGCATTCATACCATGCTCTAGGTGCCTGCTTTAGACCATATAAGGCTTTATGTAGCCTACACACCATGTCCTCAGATAGGGAAAACCTATCTGGTTGCTCTATATACACCTCCTCTTCAAGTACACCATTTAGGAATGCAGATTTTACATCCATTTGATATACTTTGAATCCTTTAAAAGCTGCATATGCAAGAAGCATACGATCTCCTTCCAATTTGGCTATAGGAGAAAAGGTTTCTCCATAGTCTTCTCCTTCTTCTTGAGCATATCCTTTACATGCCAGTCTAGCTTTGTTTCTAATCACTGTGCCATCCTCATTCAGCTTATTTCTAAGAACCCATTTGGTACCGATGACATTTTTATGCTCCGGTCTGGGTACCAAAGACCATGTACCATTTCTCTCTATCTGGTCAACTTCCTCTTCCATTGCCTTGAACCAGTCTTCATCTTTATGTGCCTCTTTGAATGATTTAGGCTCAAATTCAGAGATCATGCATGAGTTTTCTCTGACCTTTCTTCTTGTAAGGATTCCTGCATCCTTATCTCCTATGATCTGCTTTGGATCATGATTTAGCTTGACATACTGAGGAATGGTCTTGATAGATTCCTCTTGCTTTTCTTCTTCATCCTCATCTCCATGAGTATCAGAATCTACATCTACCAATGTAGGAACACTATTACTGGTACTTGGTTGACTGGCAACCGGTTCCCAGAAGGTTACAACCGGTTCATTTACCGCTTGCTTATTGTCGGTTTCCTTAGTTTTCTCAGAGGTTTCATCAACTCTTGCATTGATGCTTTCCATAATTCTCTAAGTACTATTATTGAAACACTTGAGAGCTGTCATGCCCAAACTTTTGGGCACGAACGGGATAATTGTTTTTAAAAAAAATAACAACCTATAACATTAAATTTGTCTACACGAAACACACTAACAAGTTTTGTCTTAACTATGTTTCTAGTTAGCTCAACCACTAACTTAAGAAAGTGAAAATAATTTAAATCAAATGTGGAACCCTAAAAGAATTATTTATTATCTCATCGATTTTAATCAATAAATTAATTTAATCAATTAGTTGATGTAGATAAAATTAATCTTCGAAAACCATTAATTGTTTTTAGGATCTAATTAAATCAGTCCTAGCACTTAGTTTATAAATGTCTAACAATAATTAAAATGTGTTTAAACTAAATCGACTAAAGGGTCAATTAAATTCATAATGAATATTTTCCTTTAAAGTTTTATCTCTTCAAAAACCTATATTTAGGTGGACTACAAATATTTCCTCATAGCCAAAATAACTTACCCAATTTGTTATAAAGTTTCTAAAAGATTAAACTTCATAAGTGTTTTAAATTTAAACATTTTTTTTCAAAGATAACCCCATATGTTTATTAATAATAGCTATAAATTATAAACACTTAATAAAATATTTAATCTGCATTTTTCCCTAACCATTCATATTTTTACTCTCCCTCTCTCTCTCTCTCTCTATATATATATATATAAATAAATATGTCTTTACATTATTATAAATTATCCATGCAAAATCCTAAACTAAAAATATATATATTATAAAATGCCCTACATTTTATAATCTCTTCTTTTATTTATTCTACCCTAACCCTACCCAGGCTAGGGTTTTATTTCTCTTTTTTTGTGCAGGGCAGGGGTTTCCATGGGAGAGTAGCGGCAGTCGAGCTCGAAGAAAGGGAGGAAGTGGTGGTACGGGGTTTCCCTGGCCACCACTGTGTGAACACACAGGGGCGGTGGCACTGGGTGCCGCCCATTGTGTGTCCACACAGTGGTGGCCATGGGGGTCGTCCACTGTGTGTCCACATAGTGGAGGCCGCGGGCGCCACTATGTGTCCGCACAGTGGTTCGGCCCTTCGGCATCCCCCCCAAAAAAGTTCATTTTATTTGATAATTAATTTACCTTTTTTTTTAATAAAAAAACTTAAAACTTAAAAAATCTTTTAACTCATTTTTTTTATTATTATTTGGTTTTAAAATGTAAAAATACTTTCATTTAAAAATTGATACGAATATATATATATATATATAACGTCATGGGTAGTCACATAAATCTGTCCACTTAATTAAATGAATACTTAGTATTTATTTGATTATTTAACCATCAATTAATGAATTAATTAAATTAATATTTAATTAATTCATTTTAACCCTCTTCTCCTATTAATTAAATAAATTATTCAATTTATTTGATTTAATTCACTTAACCAAATTCAGACCATTAATTAAATAAATAAATCATATTTGTTTAATTAAATCTTCTCTCACATTTAAATAAATTAATATTTATTTAAATCCCCCAAAATCCCACCTCTCACATTTAAATAAATTAACATTTATTTAAATCACCTTTATCCTCTACCCACTTGTATTTTCCTACAAAAGCAAGTTGCACAATTATTTTAAATAAATAATTTATTTAAATCACCTTTATCCTCCACCCACTTGTATTTTCCTACAAAAGCAAGTTGCACAACTATTTTAAATAAATTATTTATTTAAAATCCTATTTATCCTCACCCACTTGAAACCTTTAATGGTTTCCCTTAAAGTATTCAAACTTGATGGTTTTAAAGGTCTTCAAACTTGATGGCTTCCTTCTATAGTCTTCTTAAGACTTTAATGGTTTTCCTTAAAGTCTTCAAGCCTTTAATGGTTTCCCTCAAAGTCTTCAAGCATTTTAATGCTTTATCTTCATTTTTCTCATTTAAATAAATTAATATTTCTTTGAATATTTATCCAAATGCAAATTACACCATTTAATTGAAATAAATGATTTTATTTTAATTGAAAATACCAAAATTTCTCCCACTTGCATTTTCCTACAAAATTGACTTGCATGCCTAAACCCCTTCTAGAATTTTCTAATCACTTCTAAATAACCTAACCCCTTCTCTAAACTTTGTCACATTCCTAAGTAAAAGGGAAGTCACTTCTCAAACCCTCAAAGTCTTTGATAACCATTAAAGGCTTTCAACCTTCAACCACTAAATGGCTCAAAGTCTTTGATAACCATTGAATGCTTTCAACCTTCAACCACTTAATCCCCAAAGTCTCCAATAACCATTAATGGTTACCTCAAACTCTCCCACATGGTTAAAACATTTGTTTTGACTCAACCTCTACCCAACCCAAAGGTCTCATCAGGCCATTAATGCTTTTGACCATGATTATCTCTTAAACATTTGCACAAAGGTTTATCCTTGGATTAACTCTTAATCCAGTGGGTAATCTTAATTTGGACTTGACCCTTAGCCTCTAGATAACCATGAGGTCTTCTCAGGCCTTTAATGCCTCCAACCTCTTCTCTCAACCCAATCCTATGTTGACACTTGTCACCATTTTATTGGTGCCAATTGTGCACATGGATCCCCAACTTTCAAACTTGGCCCTTGATTAAACCATTCAATCTTAACCCTTCATTTCCCCATTTCTTCTATAAATAGAACCCTTCTCCTCAAGCAAAAAAGGAGAGAAGCATTAGAGTATTGTTGTTATACTGGCATTAGCATAGAGCTTTCTCATAGCATCATTGTCTACACTTGCATAGCATTTTCTTATCATATTCAACCATCTTGAATCTCCATATGGCATCCATGGATAGTGCTAAAAGCTGAGACCTACACTCATTTGGGACTTGGATTGGAGAGGAACAAGGGAGGAGCAACTATGAGCATCTTGATTAGCTATTTTATTCTATGTTTATATGCTTTCTATTTCAGCTTAATATCTCTCTTGATATGCCTGTTTAGGATAATCTTTTGTTGCTAACACTAACGTTTGTTTCTTGTGCTCTTGTGTGTGTTGCCATCAAATAGATTTTCTAATCCTTTTTGCAGAGCATCATTTGGTGAACCTGACGTGAATCCAAACACCACAAAGATCAACTTTTTTTTTTTTTTAACCAATAACATGTTTGAATTTTGAAAATGTCACACACGTTGCACTTTTGACATTGTTTTGGTGTGTTTGACATTGTTTTGGTGTTATTCACCTTGTTTCAGTGCTTTTCCCTTCTCTGTCTTTCCCTTTCTTTTAGTGCGTTTGTGTTAAATAGCGCCTCTGTTCAAACGCAGACTAGCATTATTGTAACAGAACATTGTACAAATCACTTTGTAACCAAAAAAAATAAAAATTAGGCTTGTAGAAGCCCACCAAAACATGCGGATTTTTCTAAATAATTGTCTTTTATGCAGGTTCTAATCTTTTTGTGTAGGGGAAGGAGCTAGTTTAAATGCTTTAAAAGTTTCTTTTTTACTTTCTTTCAACAAAAGTTGGTTAAAAAGAATCCATTTTTCCTTCTTGCACAAGTTAAAATAAACCTCACATTTTATTTTAGAGTGCATAAAATGAACCTCAAACTTGTTTTTGGTGCTTAAAAAGAAAATTCATCTTTCTTTATTGCAAAGTAAAAAAAACAACAAACTTCAAAATTTTGCTTTCATTGCAAGTTAGGGATACATTTTGTTTTGGTGCTTAAAATCAACAAAACAAATTTTCTTTCTTACATCAAACTTAAAAATCACAAGCCACACTTCAATTTTTGGGCAAATAAAAAGAACAATCCACTTGTTTTGATTTTTTGCAAAAACAAATTTTACTTCAAGCAAACGTGTTTTTCATTAAGTTGACCAGGATTTCTGAATTCTAGGTTACAAAACACATTGCCTTTGAAGTTAAAAAGAACACCATGGCTGTTGGAGCAACATCTCCAAATAGTTAGATCACATTTGTAATGATGGATTAAAAAGAACAAGTGTCTTTCGTACTTGGCACACTTGTGCAAAAAGTCAGTCGAGTGGTCCTACCTCTAACACACACTATCCTCTCCCTTGGCTTTCGTGGTCCTAGGTGCAAGAGAAAAGTGTTAGTAACACTCAAAATTTTATCTTTTTAAGAGAGGCCTACCAAGGGATCGATACTCTTGGGAATGACCTCGAGCGGTAAATCCTTCGAGCCGCTATAGAAATCAGGTGTGAGCAAAAGCTGTAGCCTTGGGTATAGCTATTCCTACAGTGTAACTGGCCGAAAGGACAAATGGGCCCCACCACTGGTTACAAGGCTCTTAAGTGAGTCACTGCAAAATGAACTTATGTCCAAAAACATCGAACATGACTAAACACCTTTAAGTAGTAGCCCACCCATTCTATTGATTGAGGATATTTGCGATATAATTTAGTGCAAGAGCATAGATGGTTTTGCTCCCAAGATACTCACCATACATATTTCCTTGAGTAGAAACATAGCTTTTTGAAAAGTCACTTGTGGCTTGATAAAAGTGGTGACTCCCCCATCATAGGGATCATCTATTTGTTATGCTCGTGCAAGACTTAGTATATCACATCCTTACCTGCCAAGGCGGGTTCATAAGGTATGTAGTACCAAAGTCGAAGAAATATCAAGATGTGGGCTAAATTTATCACAACTGGCCATTTGACCTTAGGGATAAAAAGTGTTTGAAGTGTGTTCGTTTTAAAGACCAAGTACAAATTGGGCCGACTTCAGGCTTTGGAAATACACCTTAAAATACATCTAAAGGAAGGGTCATATACAAGTCCAGAGATTGGGTTGATCTAGACCCATACTCATTTGTGCCTTTTAGGCAACATTCTTGTGTTTGTGTGCTTGCTTTGTTTTCTTCTCAAAGAAAAATCAGAAAATCACTTCCCAAAAACAAAGTATTCATCCAACCAAACATCTGTCAAAACAACCAAAAACATCAAAAACAAGGTACAAACAACAAAAAGTCAAATTTTATGACCATTCTTCACATCTTGCGAAAGAAGAAGCGTCATCAGAATATCAACTGTAAAAGAAGACCATTGAGCTCAAAGGCTTTGATAAAAAGGAGGAAATTCTTTTATATAAATAGACAAATCTTTGTCTCACATAGAGTCATTCTGCGTCACATGCGTCTCTACCTTCAAGGAAAAATAAATGAATTTGATTTCGAATCATTGAACCGCAGAGCTTTTATGCAATATAGAGCTCTAAGTTATCACAAAAACCAAGGAGGAAAGATTAATCCCAACTTCTTCCCACACGTCTGTATCACATACAACACAGCTCGAGAAATACCACCAACACCCGAAAGGGAAGAGGTAGAGTTTGTCCCATTTGTAACACAAAGTTTTTATTGAAGTTGAAAACATTTCATCCATCATCTCACTCATACATCATCACTTCATCATCAATCGGTCCCAACTCTCAAAACATTAAGAGGTTCTTGTCCCAAGTTCTCTTTTAGATATTGCTTGAAATCAAACACATCACATCACTTTTTAGATTGTTTCTACATCTAGGATAAACTCATCCTAAGAAACACATCTACGTAGGTTAAAACTAGTTCGTGAGTGAATCCTCTCATTACTAGGTAGTTAAATCTGTAACACATCTCAGATTTCTCTGCACCTTATCACATAAAATCTTATCAAAACAAGCAAGCAATTCAAAGACGGAATTTCAGTAACATCTACCTTAAAAGTGTTAGATATCCACGTGCAACACAATTCACCAAATCATCAATCTTTCATTTCATCAAAAACTCATCATCATTTTCACACAACTTCAACAAAGGCTTATAAACAAAATGGCTCAAACTCGATCACAGTCGAGACAATGAGAAATAGAAAGAGAAGAGGAAGAAGAGGAAAATCTCAATGAATTTCATGAAGCACTTGGAGGAAATGCAGATGACGAAAACCCAAGTACTCCCACTCCTGCAACAATAGAAAGGGCTCAGCATAACCCTCTCTTTAACAGATTGTTTGACGAAATACTCAGGAGCAATGCGGATGCTCACTTCTTAAGACTCGCTCAAGAAGGAGCAAAACTCCCCTCTGACTTTGATCTTGCCCAATTAAGACAAGCATCAGAAAGACAAAGTCACCATGAAGAGGAAAGAGGTAGAGATCCCATCAGATATAACATTCCTCAAGGTAACCCACCACCTCCTCCTCCAAATGAAATGGAGATGTTGTGGCAACAAGTCGAGAATCTCGCCCAATAGCTTCATAGTGGTGTCAAGACTAACCAATTCTCACTCAATGACATCTATCCCTATCCTTTTGATAGGAATCTTTACATGCCACCATTTCCACGAGGATTCGAAACACCCAAATTTGAAAAATATAGAGGAAAGGGAGATCCTCATGATCATGTCAGAGAATTTCATTCCGCTTGTCTTGAAGTAGCATATGAAGACACATACCTAATGCGCCTTTTTCCCCAAAGCTTGGGAGGAACAACCACATCATGGTTTTCCCGACTACCAGGTGGCATTAGAACATTTGAGGAACTCATCCAGAAGTTTCTAGCTCATTACTCTCATAACATTGAACGCGACATTACCATGGCTGATCTGTGCAACACTAAACAAAAACCAGGCGAACTATTCTCAGTATTCCTGCAACAATGGCGCCAAATGTCTAGCAGACGTTCTCTTCAGTTACCTGAACGAGAACTAGTGGAAATATTCATTTCCAACTTAAACGAAGAAATGGAATTTCACCTGGATGTCAAAGACACAGACTCTTTTAATGATATGATCACCAAGGGTTTAAAATGTGAAAGGGCACTTATCAAGAAAGGACTCATCAAAATCTTTAATGAACCAAAAGATGGTCCTCGCCCATGCTTCAATAGTGATAAACCGAGCTTCTGGAATAAAAATAGGAATATCGTCAATGATGGGGTTGTGGATGCTAGGACTATACAAAATGCACAACCTATGGTTCGGTTTGCAGGACAGAATCCTCCACCTCAGAACAACACAAATGGTCCTACAAATCAAGGTCGCATCACATCTCATGATGAACCTAGACCTCGTCAGCAAAAATAGAAACGCACATACACTCCCTTAGGGGAACCCATTGAAACAATATTGTGACAACTCATTTCTCAAAATTTGGTCACTCTACCTAAACTATCAAACTATGAGCCTCAAGTCAAACCGGCATGGTGGAGAGATACTGAACACTGTGAATTCCATCAAGGAACAGGGCACAAGACAAGTAATTGTCACCGATTAAAAGATCTTATTCAGGATCTTATTGACCGAGGAGAAATTGAAATTGAAGGACATGACCCAAAAACAACCAATAATGATCATCTGATGTTCAAAAATCCACTTCCATCACAAGATCAAAGGGGTCCTTCCACTTCCAGGTGAGGCATTGATACCACAGATTATACGCAGGCTGCATACAATTACACTGTAAATCATCTGTATGATGCCAATGAACAAGTTGCAACTATAACCTTCAAAAATCCCAACTCAAATTGCAATGTTGTTACACGCCACGGCAAAGTTACCATAAAGGCAGCTCCACAGGGCACCACCTCCATCCCAAAGCAGTACAATCTTGTGGAACAATTAGACAAAACCCCTGCGCTTATATCCATTTTAGAGCTTTTGCATCTATCGCCATCTCATAAAACTATCTTGGATCAAGCACTCCAAGAGGCGTCAGTCCCTGCAAATCTGAATACAGACCAATTTCAAGCCATGGTTGGAAATCTAAAGTCCTCACCTTGTCTCACTTTTTCTGAAAGTGACAACTCTTCCTTCCAGCAACCTCATAACGCTTTGCTACACATTGAAGGCTTTATCAACCAACACAGGATCAAGCGAGTCTTGATTGATAATGGAGCAGGCCTGAACATTTGTACACTACAGTTGGTCACAACATTGGGCTATGCGGTAGAATCAGTGGATCCTCATAAGAAGATCACAATCAAAGCCTATGATGATGCAGAGCGTTCATCCAAAGGAGCTGTGGTACTACCAATCCATGTGGGCCCTGTGGTAAAGCACATCATCTATCAGGTTCTGGACCTTCCTCTGCCATACAATCTATTATTAGGAAGACCTTGGATATATGCCATGCAAGCCATTCCATCTACCTACCATCAATGTATCAAGTCCCCACATAACGGTGTAGAGATCACAATTTTGGGTGATGCAAACCCCTTTGCATTTTGCCATAATATCAGCCATCAACCAAAGATTACTGTTCCTAATAATAGAGAAGCCATTTCCTCCACATCATATATAAGTCCAGCCTCTCTTGCCAGTTCGAACACCACTATACCAAAGCAAGAAAAGCTTAAGATGAAAATAGCAGAGGAAGGTCCCGGGGAATACAACTTGAGTCAACTCTTTTGTGTGGGACAGATGCCCACTTCTCCTAGAACTCATGGTAAACCACAGCAGGTACTCCAGCAACCACTAAACATACCAGCATGTGCCTTGATGCCTTTCATTCTTGGAAAGAGTCAAGAGGAAGAAACACAAGATGAGGACCTGGCGGAATGGATCTATAAAGATCCCATCACCACTGATATACCGTGAGTTACACTTCCTACAGACCAGTATGGCAAAGGTCTCCTCATTATGCAAAGAATGGGGTATGATGGTCAGAGTGCTTTGGGATATTGCAAACAAGGACGACATGAACCTCTACTACCAAAATTCAAACCCAAAGGTAATATAGGTCTAGGCTTTGAAAAGGAGATATTTCTTAAACTCAAATTCAAAGGAAAACCCAACAAACCATTATGTCAGCCTACTGCCAAAAGGCCACCTTTCATTATCAAAGTGGCATCAAGCACCATCCCAACTGCCCCATCGAGGCTCAGAATCCCAACACAGCCATCACCAATGCCACTCATCCCACCAAATGAACCAATAATCCCATCAGCAACACCATTAGCAGTAGTAACTGTATCAGCACCCGCAGTAGCATCTATAACACCAGCAGTCCCAGCAGAAGTAACGGAATCAATTTTACCAATACTCCCTATAACAAATTCCTTGATCCCCCTCAATTGCCCTACAGCACCGATCATTACAAAGGTACATCAACCAATCACACCTGCAGTATTTAACTCAAAGGACATCCCAGTATGGTATAGTAATCAGATGTTGGAAAGTGATTCAGAGACTGACTCACATGAGTGGGAATTTGATTCTGTATAGCTTAACACTTCAGATGAGGAAGACACATCACCACCTCCACCACGCAAAGATATCCCTATTTACGGAGAAGCACAGATAAAGACCACTTGGGTTCCTGAGCTGGAAATGTCTTCCACAGACCCTACGTTTCATCCTACGCCTGATTCTGACAGGGAGAGTACCATTAACGACCTTCACCATAATGTCTTAACCCTCACTGATACATCTAACACACTTAACCTAATCAATGAAGTAATGCCCATTATCCACCCTGAACTCATCGAATGGAACCAACCAAATCCCCCATGTCTTGACTTCTTCCAAAATGATGAGGCTATCATTGACTTTTTGGAATTAAGGGATAACCTACCAAGCGGGGATCACAAAGCTGGATTCGCCATTGAACTTAATAGCGCAGCATACTTCGGGGCGGATGCCAAACCTTTTAGCTGCAAAAATATAACACTAAAACATGGATCTTCCAGTGAAAACCACACTGTGGCACTGTTTGATCCGACAAAAGTAAAAAGAAAGAGCGTATCCAATGGTGAAAACCTCTCTGAGGCGCCTGAGGATGAAGGGTTTGACATTCTCCCTGATAATACACAACAGGAACGATCAACAATTCTCATCGAGGAAACCAAAGAGTACAATGTGGGGACTCCTGAAAATCCTCATATCATACATCTGGCATCTCTTCTCACTCCAGAGGAACAGCCTAAATTTATAGAGTTCTTCTAGAAGGGTCAGATCAACTTCGCATGGTCATATGCAGACATGCCTGGGCTTGATCCTGATTTAGTCATGCATCACCTCACCGTCGTAGAAGAAGCCAAACCTGTCAAGCAGAAGCTTCGTAAGATGCATCCTCAAATTGCAGTACTAGTCAAAACAGAACTCAAGAAACTCCTAGATGTTGGTTTCATTAGACCAATTGATTATGCAAAATGGATCTCCAATATTGTGCCTATTGGCAAACCAAAAGGGGGCATCTACATTTGTACTAACTTCAGAGATCTAAATAAGGCCTGTCCTAAGGATGACTTCCCCCTACCAAATATCGACATCATAGTGGATCTGACAGCAGGACATGCCATGCTTTCACTCATGGATGGCTTTTCAGGATACAATCAGATAAAGATTGCACCAGAAGATCAACATAAGACAGCCTTCACCTGTCCATGGGGCACATATTGCTGGAATGTAATGCCTTTTGGTCTCAAGAATGCAGGAGCAACCTATCAGAGAGCAATGACCACCATCTTCCATGACATGATGCATACCATGATGGAAGATTATGTGGATGACTTACTAGCAAAATCACTCACTAGAGAAGGACATCTCCACATATTAGAGAGAATCTTTGATAGACTGGAACAATACTATGTTCGACTCAACCCAAAGAAATGTGTCTTTGGATTGACCTCCGAGAAGCTTCTAGGATACATTGTCTCAAGCAAAGGTATTGAGGTCAACGTAGCAAAGGTAAAAGCAATTATTGACATGCCACCTCCAAAGAATATTAGTCAGCTAAGGACATTACAAGGGTGACTTAAATCCATCCAAAGATTCATTGCACAATTGGCCGATAAGTGTCACCCATTTACACATTTGCTACACAAGAACATCTGCTTTCAGTGGGATGCCCGATGCCAACAAGCATTCTAGACGCTTAAAAACTATCTCATGAATCCACCATTGTTGATGCCACCAGATCCAAGTAGACCATTGTTACTCTATATCTCAGCAACAAGTATAGCATTAGGTGTATTACTGGCACAACATAATGCAGAAGGAAAAGAGTGTGCTATTTACTACATCTCTCGCACACTAGTAGGCTATGAACTCAATTACACCCCTATTGAGCGAGCTTGCCTAGCAGTAATCTTAGCAGCCACAAAATTGAGACACTATCTGTTAACACACAAGGTACAACTCATTGCAAAGATTGATCCACTCAAGTATTTACTTAACAAAGCAGCATTGACAGGCCGCTTGGCCAAATGGGTGATGATTCTAAGTGAATTTGACATTGAGTATGTAGACCGTAAAGCTATCAAAGGTCAGGTTATTGCAGATCAGTTGGCCAATGCACCACTCATAGGAGATCATCCTCTTATTTCCAATTTTCCAGATGAAGAGATATTCATGATCACAACAACACAACCATGGAAACTATATTTTGATGGTTCATACACTAGGCACGGCTCGGGGGTAGGCATTCTGTTTATCACACCTCAGGGTGATAGAATCCCAAAGTCATACAAGCTCACATTTCCATGCACAAACAACATAGCAGAGTATGAGGCCTTGATCATAGGACTCAGGTTAGCTGTACAATGGAAATTACAAGAACTGCAAGTATATGGAGATTCCCAACTAGTCATTTGACAAGCAACAGATGAATATCAGACCAAGGATGATAAACTCATGCCATATAAGCAAATGGTGGACACTCTAAAGACATCATTTACTACTATCACTTTTGAGTAGATACCAAGAGATCAGAATAGAGTTGCTGATGCCATGGCTACCATCGCATCTCTACTAGATCTTCCACAGAATTCAACATGCTATGAGTTCTTGGTCGAACAGCTTTGGATCCCCGCTTATGATATCCCTGAATCCGAGATGATATGTCACCTTATCGGTCCTAAATCCCCATGGTATGGTGAGTTCTACACCTATCTTCGCGATCATACCCTTCCTCCCAACCAATCGAATAACCAACAAAAAACCTTCATTCGCCAAACTGCTCAATATACCATTATTGTCGAAACCCTATACCGACGCGGTCTTGATGGTACTCTCCTTCGATGTCTAGAATAAGGTGAGATAACAAAGGCTTTGGAAGAGGTACATGAAGGAATTTGCGGGACTCATTCAAGTGGTCCATCACTCGCCAAGAAACTCCTACGAGCTGGATATTATTGGCCATCTATGGAAAAGGATTCCTACTACTTTGTCAGAAAATGCAAGAAATGCCAAGTTCATGGCGACCTGATACATGCACCAGCCCAGGAACTGTAACCAATCACGACACCATGGCCTTTCTGTCAATGGGGTCTTGACCTTGTGGGTAAGATTCATCCATCTTCATCCAATGGCCATAAATTCATTATTACCGCCACCGAATATTTCACAAAGTGGATCGAAGCTATTCCACTTACCCAAGTCATCGGCAAGTAGATCGCCTCATTCATCCTCAATTACATCATCTGCCGGTATGGTGTACCCATGTCCATCATCACAGATAACGGTCTTCCTTTCAAAAATCAGGATGTCCGCAAACTTTGCGAGAAATTTCATATCCAACACCGCTTTTCCACTCCCTATTACCCACAAGGCAATGGTTAGGCCGAAGCATCCAATAAAAACATATTAAGGATCCTAAAGAAGATAGTCAATGATGCCGGCTGTGATTGGCATGTTCAACTAAATCCAGCGCTATGGGCATATCGAACTAGCATTCAAACCCCTACAGGTGCAACTCCTTATTCATTGGTCTATGGTGCAAAAGCTATCTTGCCTATTGAGGTTGAGATACCATCACTACAGGTTTCCTTGCACAATCTCATTGATGATGAAGCTTACAGAGTCTCACGTCTTCAAGACTTAGAGTTACTTGATGAGAAGCGACAAGTTGCATACAACCATCTCAAAGCCTATCAGCAGCGCATGAGCAGAAGCTACAATCACCGAGTTAGACCTCATACATTTGAGGTAGGTGATCTTGTTCTATGAGAGAATCCTCGCAACCAACCAAACCAAGAACATCAGGGCAAGTTTGAATCAAACTGGCTGGGCCCATATGTTGTCACTACTGTGTTCGGGTCCGGGCATATCAGTTGGCTACATCAGAAGGAGAACTGCTCGCAGATCCAATCAACAGCATGCACCTCAAATGGTTTTATACCTAAGCTGTACAGAGCATCAGGCTCCCCTGCATACCAGAAAATACCAAAAACATTCATAAAAATGTCCTAAAGAAATACCAAAAAAAGTAAAGAAAAATCATGCATCCAAACGGTGAACAACCACTTCGGTGGCACCTTGGGTAAGTACGGTGGTGAAAACCTGGCAAACAAGTGCCACTCGTAAAGGCTATGGCTCCATTGTCTTTCATACTTTTTGCGATCACATCTACTTCATACATACATCCATCCATCCAAAAAACATGGCTTGTTATTCCTCTGCAATTATGATAGTACTCCATACATCTTGCATCCCGCTTTTTCATAGTCATGTCTAAAATTGGGGCAATGCCTTTAACCTATTGATGGAAGTGGATTCTACATTGTCTTATGATTCATTAAGTTCTTCATTCAAACAATCATCAAAAATTCAAAAACATTCAAAAATATCTCGCAAAAATACCAAAAACATTCAAAACAATTCAAAATCCAAAAACATCGACAACACCATTGAAAAATCACACAAAAACATGGCAACACCTTGTACATACCCATCCATGCAGATACCAAAATAAACATTGACAAACTACTCACACAATGACCATTTACCAATCAACCACACAATCAACATCAACAATCAAACTATCTTCAACAAGGATGCATCCTTCCTTACCAAAACAAAGACAAAAGTGACGTTTTCTTTGACAAGAAAATTATGTTAAGCTATCAAATACTTAGTTGATTTGTGAGTACAATCATTCGTTTATCTGTATCAGGATCTTGCAGCATTGTTTTGTATCATTTGCGCATTATTTCTGATGAAGTTCTGGGGCATGTACTAATGGTGTCTATGTGGGAAGTTCACTAAGCTATGTGCTCATAGGCAAAAACACAGTCATAGATCACTACGGCTTGTTGACTATAGTGTATACCTCGACCATATGAGCATGAACCATTACCAAGGATCCATATTCTTTATTCTTTATGTATATACTATTTGTTGCAGGTATAATGCTCCTTCTTTGGTTCCTCCTCATCCAAACTAGATAAAGGTTTTATCTCTTATTACGGTATGCACTTGTCTCAGGATATGATCAGCGTAAGATCAAGGAGGACGATCCAAGTCATGCATGAAAGGAGATAATCCTTGTCTGTTCCGCAAGCAATACTCAAGTCAACTTGATCCATTATATCAAGTTGCTTGTATTAACTTGCTATATCAAATCCATGTAAGAAATACTCTAGTCATCTTGAATCTTTATGTCAAGTTGCTTGTATTTTCTTACAACATTTTAAAGCTCAATGATGAAAAATAAAGCACTATGGATTGTCATCTCATCTCATCTGTATATATTGCATTTCGTTGCATTCCATCCATCCATACATTCATAAATAGCTGCATATCATTCATACATAGTCATAATAATGCATACTCTATTTTCCTCTTCTTCCATAGGAATGAGTCATACGTTCTCCATTTCTTCTATCTAACATCGAACCCCCCCCTCACCCTCCCCATCTTGATAATCAGCATCACATACCCTACATCGTGTCCCAATCAACCTAATCAAGCCATGTTCATCACCATCCATCTCTAAATAGGAGGGATTGTGTTTCCTATCCTAAGTCATCCAATAAGCCCAGCAAGTTACTCTGTCTACACAGGTACATCAACTCACACACACCTAGACTATCAACAGATACTCTGATCAAGTATCTTCAGGTCTCAACAGGTAATCGATTATGGAAAACCTAGACTACAACAGGCATTTATCATAATGACCTAGTCTCAACGGGGTTGCCATGATTCCCCACAACCATCCATCACACGCACACACTATCAATTGATCAACCAATCAAACACAATCCAACAGACAATTACATCAATTGTCTACGTCTTAACGAGTGTTTTGCTTCATATGCCTTGACTTCATCGGGCAATTACATCAATTGTCTAAGTCACATCAGGTCACTTTGATTCACTTACTCAGACTTTATCATGTCCAAGCGACCAACTGACATCAACTGTCATGCTTTGACTTGACCGGGGCAATTAAACCAATTGCACCAGATTGTCCAACCAATTTTGATCAATTGTATAGCATCAATCCAAACCCCACACTACATCTGCTATGTATCTCTTGCATGACCTCAAGGTACTCGCTGACTTGTTATTTCTTCATATTCACTCCATTTTCTCCCATTCTTTCATCATTGGTTCTAAATTCTTCTATTCTACCTCCCCTCCACTTTTCATTATTTTTCGAGAGATCGCCCGATTTTTCAAAAAAATAAAATAAAATTCGGCCCATCTCTCGAGGGGGCATACCACCCATTAAATTTACATTTTATGGGGCATTTTTTCACACCTATTTTTCTTTCTTTGAAACGATGCGATAAACCGCACCGTCTCAAAGAGGGGCAAATGTAGTCACATAAATCTGTTCACTTAATTAAATGAATACTTAGTATTTATTTGATTATTTAACCATCAATTAATGAATTAATTCATCTTAACCCTCTTCTCCTATTAATTAAATAAATTATTCAATTTATTTGATTTAATTCACTTAACCAAATTCAGACCATTAATTAAATAAATAAATCATATTTGTTTAATTAAATCTTCTCTCACATTTAAATAAATTAATATTTATTTAAATCCCCCAAAATCCCACCTCTCACATTTAAATAAATTAACATTTATTTAAATCACCTTTATCCTCTACCCACTTGTATTTTCCTACAAAAGCAAGTTGCACAATTATTTTAAATAAATAATTTATTTAAATCACCTTTATCCTCCACCCACTTGTATTTTCCTACAAAAGCAAGTTGCACAACTATTTTAAATAAATTATTTATTTAAAATCCTAGTTATCCTCACCCACTTGAAACCTTTAATGGTTTCCCTTAAAGTATTCAAACTTGATGGCTTTAAAAGTCTTCAAACTTGATGGCTTCCTTCTATAGTCTTCTTAAGACTTTAATGGTTTTCCTTAAAGTCTTCAAGCCTTTAATGGTTTCCCTCAAAGTCTTCAAGCATTTTAATGCTTTATCTTCATTTTTCTCATTTAAATAAATTAATATTTCTTTGAATATTTATCCAAATGCAAATTACACCATTTAATTGAAATAAATGATTTTATTTTAATTGAAAATACCAAAATTTCTCCCATTTGCATTTTCCTACAAAATCCACTTGCATGCCTAAACCCCTTCTAGAATTTTCTAATCACTTCTAAATAACCTAACTCCTTCTCTAAACTTTGTCACATTCCTAAGCAAAAGGGAAGTCACTTCTCAAACCCTCAAAGTCTTTGATAACCATTAAAGGCTTTCAACCTTCAACCACTAAATGGTTCAAAGTCTTTGATAACCATTGAAGGCTTTCAACCTTCAACCACTTAATCCCCAAAGTCTCCAATAACCATTAATGGTTACCTCAAACCCTCCCACATGGTTAAAACATTTGTTTTGACTCAACCTCTACCCAACCCAAAGGTCTCATCAAGCCATTAATGCTTTTGACCATGATTATCTCTTAAACATTTGCACAAAGGTTTATCCTTGGATTAACTCTTAATCTAGTGGGTAATCTTAATTTGGACTTGACCCTTAGCCTCTAGATACCATGAGGTCTTCTCAGGCCTTTAATGCCTCCAACCTCTTCTCTCAACCCAATCCTATGTTGACACTTGTCACCATTTTATTGGTGCCAATTGTGCACATGGATCCCCAACTTTCAAACTTGGCCTTTGATTAAACCATTCAATCTTAACCCTTCATTTCCCCATTTCTTCTATAAATAGAACCCTTCTCCTCAAGCAAAAAAGGAGAGAAGCATTAGAGTATTGTTGTTATACTGGTATTAGCATAGAGCTTTCTCATAGCATCATTGTCTACACTTGCATAGCATTTTCTTATCATATTCAACCATCTTGAATCTCCCTATGGCATCCATGGATAGTGCTAAAAGCTGAGAGCTACACTCATTTGGGACTTGGAGAGGAGAGGAACAAGGGAGGAGCAACTATGAGCATCTTGATTAGCTATTTTATTCTATGTTTATATGCTTTCTATTTCATGCTTAATATCTCTCTTGATATGCCTGTTTAGGATAATCTTTTGTTGCTAACACTAACGTTTGTTTCTTGTGCTCTTGTGTGTGTTGCCATCAAACAAATTTTCTAATCCTTTTTGCAGAGCATCATCATGTATATATATATTTAAAAAAAAAAAAAACCTTTTTAAACAAATTGATTAAAATAATCTATTTAAATCTATGTATTTTTATTTTTAGAATTGAATACCAACAATAAGAGATAGACTGTTTAACTGTAGATTTAATTTTTGTAATTAAGTAATTAAGAGAGTTAAATAAATATGAACAACAACTATATAAATATGTGATTATTTAAATTAGATAGACCATTTAATTCTAGATTTTAATTTTTGCAAATAAGTAAAAGACAAAATTAAATAAATCTTAACAGCAACTTTATTTATCTAGAATCACTTGAATTTATCCTTAGAGATATGCAAATAGGAAATAAACTGAACATTTATTTTCAAAGTGACATGCATGAAATCATTAAACTTTTAAGAACAATACAAGCTACAATCCAACAGAATCATTTCATTTATGCAATAATAAATTAACATAAATAATGCATTTATTTAAGGCATTTTTAGAATACAATATAGACATTATTACAAGAGGGTGAAATACCCAAACTAGTCCCTCATTTCTATTAAATGAGGACTTCAATTAAAATAGATACATTTTCTTTTCAAAGTAATTACAACATATAGTTTCCCTTTCACATTGCTGCACTTTAAAATATAAAATATTTCATTCCCAAATTGTTTCTCTGCAAACAAATAATTTCAGCAACTTCTACTTGTGCTTTACTTTTCTTCGAACAACCTACAAATAAATGAAAAGGCTATGACAATGGAGTGCTCACCTCCCAACCTAGGCTTACTAGAAGCCACCCCCGAGCTTGGAGAACAAAGCCCTATATAGGTTACACACATGCAAACACAACAATCAGGGGAAAACAATCACAACAACATATTCCCAACCAAGGCTACACTTCACCACACAATGTGATGTCTTTTCAAGGGTGGTAGTGGACCAAATACCTTGAGGAGATTGCAAGACTGTAGAAACACAAGCCACCTCATGGCAACAAAAAATATATCATTAGTACTTTAACCCCACATCCTTATGCCCCCCAAGGCATCCATGCCATATTTCCCTCCTTATGACCCCCAAATGCATAAACAGGCCATGTAGCAAGGGTCACATATATATCGCTTGAGTTCACTCTCATAATGAGAGCCTCTCACTCGAGGGCTGTCAAACTTCTACCACCCACAAGACCATCCTCTCTCCCAAGAGTAGGAGGACTTGGTTACTCCCAAAGCACAAAAAAGAATAACATACAAGAAGTAAAATAGAGAACACAAAATAATTTTCACAAGGGAAAAATACAAGAAACTAGCCTTTTCATACAAGCAAATCTTTTCAACATAACATGCAACATGAAAACAATACAAATAGAAGTTAAACCAACCTTCAAACTGCCCAAAGGTATGCTAGATCTAGTTGAGGATGAATAGCCCAATTCCACAATCCTTGTTTCTCTACACTTAGCCAAATTCTATACCAAATCTTTTCTTTTCAAAATTGCATTGTCTCCAAAAATGGAGAGTGGGTGATTACCCACAAAATCTCTCATTCTTGCCTAAGAAGACCTCAGTGAGAGTTCTCACAGGTTTCTAAAATCGAAAAAGGAAAAAGTCCAAAAAAAATCAAAAGGGATCTCTCATCAAAAAGGAAAGTTAACTAACCTAGATGATGCCTTCTAAATTCAATTTTCGCTCACCTTAGGAAACCCACTTCTTAGGGTGACTAAACAACCACATGGGAGTTGTCACATGCCTAAAATTACTCCTAACCCTTAGGTACACCTTATGGGCTTTAGGAAACACCTTTAAACTACCCCTAGGAGTCCATTTGACCCCTTTTAAACCCATCTAAAGTTAACTTTCGGGTCAAACCTAAGTTGACCACCCCAAAGATTCTCTACCCAAGGAAAATTTAGAATCACATTCAATTATTTGAAAAAGCTATAGTTGAACAACTCCCCTTCAAGAGACAAGTCAAAATTCAAGACATAAATTAACACGTGTCAAGTGACACAATAAAATACATTACAAAATTACACATGGAAATTGTCTTTTGTTGGATTTAAATAAATCAATAATAAAATTTAACACACATGCATCATTCACTATTACCAATAAAATATGATACATACGGGGTGTTGTCTCTCCAAATAGACAACTCCTGGCTTTACAAACATACATAGGTCTAGGTTTGGTTCTCCATAATGTTTCCATGGTCACATGGATAATTTTCCTGCGCATCTCAATTATGCATTAGTAATTCCAAATAACCTCATATAATATAAAACACATGAATAAGAATACACATCAAACACTCTGCATACAATATACATTTAAACAAATCAATACATCTTACATCCAAATAAATCCACATAAGCAATTATCATAATCCACATAATTTTTATCCATACATAAAACATGCATTCCTATTTCTATCATCATAGTAAAGTCCTGCAAATCCAATAATGACATACATCATCTCCAATTTATCCTATTCTAGAATCATATAGAGTTCTATATCATAAAGCATATAAATAAAGCATCCATATATATCAATGTTATCCAAATCATGAAATCATATAAGTTCTAAATCCATAATGCATAAAATAAAGCATCCATAATAGTCTCAACATGAAAATCACTGAAATGCTAGGATGAGTCAAGCTAGGGCCTCACACCCTCCCCCTCTAGGCATGAACTTCCTCCTGGAGTTCATAAAAAAGATGAGGGTACTGTGATCTCATACGTGTTACGTCCTCACATGAAGTCATAACCTCATCATAGCAATCCCACTAGACCCTAACCTGGTCTAGCTCTTAACCTCAAAGGGCTAGCATCTGATGTGCCAAAATGCGAATGGGCTCTAAAGCTAGCTGCCCGTCCGACTCCACGTGCAAGGCATCCCAATCTAAAATATGAGACTCATTATAGATATACTTTCTCAAAAATGATACATGAAACACATCATGGATGCATGATAAGCTAGGTGGCAATGCTAAATGGTAGGCAACTGGTCCTATCCTCTCAAGGATCTCAAATGGTCCTACAAAGCAAGGTTTGAGCTTAGAACCCTTTCCGTAATAGATTGGACTCTTATGTAGTCGCACTCTCAAGAAGACTCTATCCCCAACCAAGTAGCTACGGTCTATCCTCTTCACATCTGCATATTTCTTCTATCTATCCTGTGCCTCTCTAAGATGTTGCCTAATCAAATCCACCTATTGTTCCATATCTCGAACTATCTCAAGTCCAATAGCAACTCTGCCCTCTATGTGGTCCCAACTCAACGGTGTCCTATAAGGCCTATCGTATAATGCCTGATAGGGTGGCATCCCCAAAGAACTATGATGCCCATTGTTATAGAAAAACTTCACTAAGGGAAGGTAATCTTCTCATCTGGTCTAATGATCCATGACGTACATGCGAAGCATATCCTCTAACACCTGGTTAACCCTCTTTGTCTGACCATCCATTTCTAGATGATAAGTTGTACTGAAGTTGAGCTTAGTGCCCATAGTTGCCTGTAATGCCTTCCAAAAGGAAGAAGTGAAGAGGGAATCCCTATCAGAAATAATCTTGTGTGGAACACCATGAAGTTTGACAATGTCTCGCAAGAACACCTGTGCTACTGTTGGTGCTGTGAAGGTAGTCCGAACTGGTGAAAAATGGGCCACTTTGGTCAACTTGTCAACTGTCACCAATATGGCATCATGGCAACGAGATGACATAGGAAGACCAATGATGAAATCCACAGATATAATACCCCACTTCCACTTTGGTATAGCATGAGACTGGAGCAACCCACCTAGATGGTGGTGCTCCGCCTTGACTCTCTGACACTTGAGGCATCAGGCTACTAACTTAGCAATGAGCTGCCACATTCCTAGCCAATGATATAACTATCTCAAGTTAGCATGCATCTTCTTAACTCTAGGTTGTGCTGCACAAGGAGCTCTATGAGCCTCCATGACAATGAATTCTTACAATCCCCTGGAAGAAGGTACATAGATGTGCCCTCTATGGCATAATAGTCCATCGGACTTCAAAGAATAATTCACATATTTCCCTTCTAGAGTTTCCTGAGATTGTATGACCTAACAAACCTCTGAATACCATCCATCCTCTGGCAACTACTGCAGTATATGATCTCTCAAATCCGTGCCCATAGATATGGTGTATACCTCGTGACGTTTCCTACTCAAAGCATCTGCAAATATGTTTTCTTTCCCTTTGATGTAGTGAATGTCAAAATCATACTCACATAAGAACTCCATCCATCTCCTATGTCGTACATTAAGGTTTGGCTGAGTGAATATGTACTGAAGACTCTAATGGTCTAAATGAAGCTCAAAACGATGACCCAAAAGGAAGTGTCTCCACCTCACAAGTGCACGCACTACTCCTGCAAGCTCAAGGTCATGAGTAGGGTAGTTAAGCTCATGAGTCTTAAGTTTCCTAGACTCAAAAGCTATAGCCCTACCATCCTGCATAAGGACTGCTCCTAAACCCTCTAGGGAAGCATCTGTGCAAACCATGAAGTCAGTTGAGGGATCTGGTACTACAAGGATAGGTGTGCTAGTAAGTGCCTTTTTGAGTTCCTAAAACGCCCTCTCACACTTCTCTATCCACTCAAATTTCTTCTCTTTCCGCTGAAGAGAAGTAATAGGATGTGCGACTCTAGAGAATCCCTCAACAAAGTGTCGGCAATAATCTGCTAAGCACATGAAGCTCCTAACCTATATCACACTAGTTGGCACTAGCCAATCCATAATAGCTCTGATCTTGGATGGGTCTACTGAGATCCCATTACTAGAAATAACGTGCCCAAGGTACTTGACCTCTGATCAAAAGAAAGCACACTTTGACAAACTACCAAACAACTGATTGTTCCTCAAACACTACAAAACCTACCTCAGGTGCTCCTCATGCTCCTTCTCATTCCAAGAATATATCAATATGTCATCAAGGAACACAATCACGAAATGGTCAAGAAATGTATGGAATACCCCATTCATGAGGCTCATGAAAATAGCTGGAGCACTTGTAAGACCGAATGGAACCACGGTGAACTTATAGTGGCCATATCTAGTGCGAAATGTGGTCTTGTGGATATCGCTTTCCACTATTCTCAACTGATGGTATCTTGACTTTAGATCAATTTTGGAAAATACTTTGGCTCCCTGAAGTTGGTCAAATAAATCATCGATCCTGGGCAAGGGATATCGGTTCTTAATGGTTACTTTGTTCAACTGACGATAATCCATGCATAACAAAAGAGATCCATCCTTCTTCTTCAAGAAGATGACTGGTGCACCCCACGGGGATACTCTAGGATGAATGTGACCCTTCTCTAGGAGCTCCTCAAGCTACATCTTGAGCTCATTAAGCTCATTTGTGGTCATCCTATAAGGTGCTCTTAAAACTAGCTCTGCTCCTAGTACAAAGTCTATATGAAAGTTAATCTCTCTACGGGGCGGCATTCCAGGTAGCTCTGAGGGAAACACGTCTGAATATCCCTTAAGGATAGGATGGTCATCAATTGATGTTTCCTTTTCATCCTCTTCCTCTCTATCACTGATAGTGATGGCAAATACCTGACATCCCTTTCGCATGCTCCGCTTAAGCTGCATTGTGGAAATCATACGAAGAGACACGGGTCTTTGAATCCTTGTGATTACTATTGGTGAACCCTGATCATCCTCACACTCGATTTATTTTTGGCGGTAATCCATCTTGGCTCTATGGGCATAAAGCCAATCCATGCCAAATACGATGCCATATGATTCAAGTGGTGTAACTCTAAGTTCTACTAGGGTGGTCTTATTGCCAATCTAAAGCTGACATGCCCTAACCTCTGATTCCATTGACACTCTAGCCCCTGAAGCTAACTCCACTTCCCAATTGACACCCTGTCTAGTTGCCACTAGCCCACAATGCTCCACAACTAATGGAGATATGAAGGAGTCAGTAGCTCCTGAATCAAATAATATAGATACACTGTTACCTCTTATCATACCTGCAGCCTCAATGACTGTGGCCTAGTGCTCTGCTTGGTGGTTGTCAACTACTGCAAAGACTCTATGGGACCTGCCCATATCTCCAACTATATGCTCTGATGCTGCCATCCTCTGATTCCCTGCCATCTGACCCTGAGGAAACTCTCTCACCATGTGCCCCATGGCTCCACATGTGAAACAAGCACCGCATGCCTGAAACTGGATGCCTTGAGGCCTTGAGAAAGACTGTCCCCCTGTCCTACTAGAACCATTGTACCCACCCTTGGAGGACTGCTGAGTCCTTGTCGGAGGTGTGTAAGGAACTTGAGATCACTAATCTCACCTTTGACCCTAAGACTGCCACTACTTAGGCTTTGCACCCTACTGACTCTACGGAGGCCTCTGCCTCTAGTTCTGTTGTGACTGTTGCAAAGGAGGGGTTTTGGAGAACCCCGGTGTGTTCCTATTATTACCTTTCCAATGGGGTTTCTGAAATCCGTATGTCTGGGGTATAGGGTTTTGGTTCTGGAACCGATCCCTTGTATCTTATGACCTAACCTGAATCTCCTCTACTATCAGGGTCTTCTCCATAGAAACCCGAAGGCTCCCTAGAGCAGACATCCTCACTAGTCTTGCTATGTCGACATTCAACCCTCTGATAAAATGATTGACAAGAAGCTTCTCATCTTTCAGGTAGTCCACGTATGGCAAGAGCTCGAAGAACTTGCTCTCGTACTGGGTCACTAAGAGACCCTTCTGCTAGAGGTCATGGAACTCGTCTATCCTATGCTGTCTATAATGCTCTAACAAGTACCTCTCCCTGAACCTCTCTGTAAAAATCTCCCATGTGAGGGTATCAGCAACTAAACCACACTTGTATTCCTCCTATCTCCACCATGTGGAGGCCATTGCTCTCAATAGGTGGACTGCTACACGTGCTTTTAGATTTCTCTTGTAAGAGCGCAATGCAAAGCACCTATCAAGGCTCAATAGTCAAGCCTCAACTTCTACCCCATCAGTAGATCCCCCAAAAGATGGTGGCTAGAGGTGCATAACCTCTCTAATTAGATCCCCTGGATCCTGACCTGATCTCTCATAATACACTAGCTCTGCCATTGGAGGTGGTCCTAGTAGGTGAACGGACTCGAGCTCATGCCCAGCCTGACTCTCTATGGGATTAGGAGGTGGACTCCTACTCCATTCCCTATCTGTCGATCTATGGCTCCCTAAGTTCTAATTTTCAACATGATGATCCTCTACTGGAAACCTATCCTAGACAATTCCTATCAAGTTTTGGAGTGCTTCTAAGATACCTCGGTTTGGGTCAACCGACTATTCGAGAGGAGCCTCTGGGTTCACTTCTGGAACCAATTCCTCCCTATCAACCTCTTCACGTTCTATGCATACATGCCTAGGTCCCCTTCCACGCTTGTGAGCTTGTCGCGTAGTCAGAGGCATCCTAATGAGAAAGAATAAAATAAATAAATTTTTGGGAGAATATTTAATTAATTAAATTTAAATATCATAGAAAATTAATATAATATAATTAATTAAATAATTAAAGTGAAAAATAGTGGAGAAAGGCTCCTAATGTTGGAAACCTTGCTCTGATACCAAAATGTCATGCCCAAACTTTTGGACACGAATGGGATAATATTTTTTTTTTTAAATAACAACCTATAACATTAAGTTTGTCTACACGAAACACACTAACCAATTTTGTCTTAACTATGTTTCGAGTTAGCTCAACCACTAACTTAAGAAAGCGAAAATAATTTAAATCAAGTGTGGAACCCTAAAAGAATTATTTATTATCTCATCGATTTTAATCAATAACTTAATTTAATCAATTAGTTAACATAGCTAAAATTAATCTTTGAAAACCATTAATTGTTTTTAGGATCTAATTAAATCAGTCCTAGCACTTAGTTTATAAATATCTAATAATAATTAAAATGTGTTTAAACTAAATCGACTAAAGGGTCAATTAAATTCATAATGAATATTTTCCTTTAAAGTTTAATCTCTTCAAAAACCTATATTTAGGTGGACTACAAATATTTCTTCATAGCCAAAATAACTTACCCAATTTGTTATAAAGTTTCTAAAAGATTAAACTTCATAAGTGTTTTAAATTTAAACATTTTTTTTTGTAAAGATAACCCCATATGTTTATTAAAAATATCTATAAATTATAAACACTTAATAAAATATTTAATCTACATTTTTCCCTAACCATTCATATTTTTAATCTCTCTCTCTCTCTCTCTCTATATATATATATATATATAAATAAATAAATATGTCTTTACATTATTATAAATTATCCACGCAAAACCCTAAACTAAAAATATATATATTATAAAATGCCCTACATTTTATAATCTCTTCTTTTATTTATTCTACCCTAACCCTACCTAGGCTAGGGTTTTATTTCTCTCTTTTTGTGCAGGGCGGGGGTTTCCATGGGAGAGTAGTGGCGGTCGAGCTTGAAGAAAGGGAGGAAGTGGCACAGGGTTTCCCCGGTCACCACTGTGTGAACACATAGCGGCGGTGGCACCGGGTGCCGCCCATTGTGTGTCCACACAGTGGCGGCCGCGGGGGCCGTCCACTGTGTGTCCACATAGTGGAGGCCGCGGGGTGCCACTGTGTGTCCGCATAGTGGTTCGGCCATTTGGCTTTCCCCCCAAAATGTTCATTTTATTTGGTAATTAATTTAGTTTTTTTTTAATAAAAAAAACTTAGAACTTAAAAAATCTTTTACTCATTTTTTTATTATTATTTGGTTTTAAAATGTAAAAATACTTTTATTTAAATATTGATATATATATAATCCATCCATGCTTAATATAGGGGTAGATTAATATGGGTTTTATTTGATAGATGAATAACATCACGTATATATATATTTTTTTTAAGAAAAAGAAAGCTTTTTAAATAGATTGATTAAAATAATCTGTTTAAATCTATGTATTTTTATTTTTAGAATTGAATACCAACAATCAGAGATAGATTATTTAACTGCAGATTTAATTTCTGCAATTAAGTAATTAACAGAGTTAAATAAATATGAAGAACAACTATATAAATATGTGATTATTTAAATTAGATAGACCATTTAATTCTAGATTTTAATTTCTGCAAATAAGTAAAAGACAAAATTAAATAAATCTTAACAGCAACTTTATTTATCTAGAATCACTTGAATTTATCTTTAGAGATATGCAAATAGGAAATAAACTGAACATTTATTTTCAAAGTGACATGCATGCAATTATTAAACTTTTACGAACAATACAAGCTAAAACCCAACAAAATCATTTCATTTATGCAATAATAAATTAATAGAAATAATGCATTTATTTAAGGCTTTTTTAGAATACAATATAGACATTATTACAAGAGGGTGAAATACCCAAACTAGTCCCTCATTTCTATTAAATGAGGACTTCAATTAAAATAGATACATTTTCCTTTCAAAGTAATTACAACATATAGTTTCCCTTTCACATTGCTGCACTTTAAAATATAAAATATTCCATTCCCAAATTGTTTCTCTGTAAACAAATAATTTCAGCAACTTCTACTTGTCCTTTACTTTTCTTCCAACAACTTGCAAATAAATCAAAAGGCTATGACCATGGAGTGCTTACCTCCTAGCCTATGCTTACTAGAAGCCACCCCCGAGCTTGGAGAACAAAGCCCTAGATAGGTTACACACATGCAAACACAACAAGCAGGGGAAAACAATCACAACAACATATTCCCAACCAAGGCTACACTTCACCACACAATGTGATGTCTTTTCAAGGGTGGTAGTGGACCAAATACCTTGAGGAGACTGCAAGACTGTAGAAACACAAGCCACCTCATGGAAACCAAAAATATATCATAAGTAATTTAACCCCACATCCTTATGCCCACCAAGGCATCCATGCCATATTTCCCTCCTTATGACCCCCAAATGCATAAATAGGCTATGCAGCAAGGGTCACATATATATCCCTTGAGATCACTCTTATAACGAGAGCCTCTCACTCAAGGGCTATCAAACTTCTACCACCCACAAGACCATCCTCTCTCCCAAGGCTAGGAGGCCTTGGTTACTCACAAAGCACAAAAAAAAAATGCATACAAGAAGTAAAATATAGAACACAAAATAATTTTCACAAGGGAAAAATACAAGAAACTAGCCTTTTCATACAAGCAAATCTTTTCAACATAACATGCAACATGAAAACAATACAAAGAGAAGCTAAACCAACCTTCAAACTGCCCAAAGGTATGCTAGATCTAGTTGAGGATGAGCAACCCAATTCCACAATCCTTGTTTCTCTACACTTAGTCAAATTCTATACCAAATCTTTTCTTTTCAAAATTGCATTGTCTCCAAAAATGGAGAGTGGGTGATTACCCGCTGTAGGATTTTGCCAAGATCAAGGACACAATGAAAAGCATAAAAAGAGAGACAATAGAATGATAAGAACAAAACTATATTCTCATCAATATGCAAAATGAACTGGATTAACCAATACAATGAATATGGGCCTGCTTATATAGGCAAGGCCATATGGATGTACGAGCACACAATTATGACATGTGGCTCAATGAGAAAGAAGGGTAGGTAAGAAATACTAGGGTTAGGTAGGAGAAATAATATAGTATTCCACAAGAGGTGGATGACCCACCGAATGTGGAGTGTAACAGCAAAATAAGACCACAAAAAGTAGAATTTCTCCTACAAGCTCTATCCCTATGTGCACACTTCCCTAAGTGTCTCAAATCCAAACTACGAAGAGATGCATTATCCTAAGTTAACTTAAGTAAAGTGTAATAATATCCAAAATGAATATTTATTTACACCAACACCCCCCCTTTTGTGCAATTTAGGGGAATGAAGACTCAAGTCAACAATGCAAGATGGGTCCCGGCTACTAGGCCATGATAGGAACCCATGTACAGTATGCAAATGCAAGCAAAACCATGCAATGCAATCTCTCACAAATGGAGAAAAGGAGAAAACCCAGTAGGAAAAATCTCTGCCCCAAAAGAGAGATGAATGTACAAAAGACTCTCAAAGAAGAAGGACAAAACCTCAAAGAGGAAAAAGTCCCACCCATAAGAGAGGAAGGAGAAGTTAGCTGACCCCTCCTAATGACACATCGCACACTCCCAACAGAGATCGCAACTGCTGGAACTTACTCTTGGTGAAAGGTTTGGTGAATATGTCAGCAACCTGCTCCGCTATAGGACAATACTGCAAATCAATGACAAGCTCCTGAATGAGCTCTCAGATATAGTGCATATGAATCTCGATGTGTTTGGTCCACTGGTGTTGGACTGGGTTCTTTGAGATTGCAATAGCACTCTGATTGTCACAATGTAGAACTGTCGGCTATGGAGTGGTGAATCCAAATTCTATGAGAATCTGTTGGAGCCAAATGGTCTCAGTTGCTGCATTAACAGTGCCTCGATACTCAGCCTCAGTCAAAGAGAGAGAAATAGCATGTTGCTTCTTTCTTTACCAACAAATGGGGCTCAAACCAAGGTGAAAACTGTAACCGGAAGTAAACTTACGATCATCAAGATCGCTAGCCCAATCGGAGTCTGTGTAACCAACCAAGTGAAGTCCTGTGCCTGCTGCATAGTGAATCCCATAGTGATGTGTACCCTAGATGTAATGAAGGATGTGTTTGGTGGCTTTCCAATGAAGCTCATGTGGTTCCTGCATGAAGCGGGAAACTATGCCAACTGCAAATGAAATATCAGGGGGTGTATGGGTCAAGTAGATGAGACTGCCCACAAGCTAATGATACAAAGTGGCATCAACTGGTGGAGAAGAACACTGAGCCTCAAGCTTGACTCATGAAAGAAAGGGAGTCAGAGCAAGCTTACAATCAGCCATATGAAAGTGTGCAAGTAGATCAAGAGCATACTTGGGCTGTGATAGTGTAATCCCGAAAGGTGGCTGTGAAATCTCTATCCCGAGAAAGTAGTACAAAAGACCCAAGTCAGTCATAGCAAATCTGTCATGCAAAACAGATTTGACCTTGCTAATGATGGATGAAGTACTCCCTGTAATGATCAAGTCATCAACATAGAGCACATGTATCAAGTGAAAGTCATCCTGTCACAAAATGTAGACATTCGGATTGCAATAGCAAGTGTCAAACGAATGGAGTTCATCTTGGCTATGGGTGCAAAGGTCTCAGTATAGTCAACACCTGCAACCTGAGACAAACCTTTCACAACAAGCCGAGCCTTATACTTATCCACACTACCATCCGCTACAAACTTGGTCTAATAGATCCACTTACATCAAACCATCTTTCTCCCCTGAGGGAGATGGACTAAATCCCATGTGTTGTTCCTCATCAAGGACTATACTCTTCCTCCATAGCATGGTCCCACTCAGGAACCCCTGATGCTTCCCTAAATGTCTGTGGATCAGAAGCGGTAGAAATGAATGCATGTGGTAGATCCTGATGTTGTGATCGAGTTCTCTATGTATCTGAAGGATCCCCAACAAAAGAACCTATAGACTCAAGTGTCTGTTGAGCCCAATGAGGTCTAGGTGAAGGTGGAGAACGAGGCTCCTCAACTACAAGTGGACCCTGCGGAGGTGTAACCTACGAGTCAGAGTTAAAGGAGTCTCATCATCTGAATCACTAACATCACTATCCACAATGGAGGAAGGTGGAGGAGGTAGAGAGGCTAAGCTAGGAGAGCTTTCCTCAAAGTGAACACTCCTCTCAATGAACACCTCATGTGTCTTAGGATCCATCAATCTATATGCCTTAACACCCTCAGGATATCCAACAAATATGCAAGGCCGACTCTATGGTTCCAATGCCTTGTGTTTTTGCGGAGGTATGCAAGCCCATGTTGGACACCCAAAGACTTTGAAATGTCTCACAATTGGTTTCCTACTAGCCCAAGCCTCAAAAGGAGTAATACCTTGCAAAACTTTATGAGGAACCTGATTTTGGATGTGTGTGGCACAACTGATAGCCTCTGCCCAAAAGGCGAGATCAAGAGAACGTGCATGTACCATATAGCTAGCCATTTCTTTGAGAGTTCTATTCTTGCGTTCTACAACCCTGTTCTGCTGTGGAGTGTATGTGATAGAATGTTGAAGATCAATTCCCTCAAATGTACAAAAATCCTCAAGTCTTTTGTTCGCATATTCCCTTCCATTATCTGTACGAAGAATCTTGACCATTTTCCCTGATTGCTTCTCCACACGAGTCTTGAAGTCCTAAAATCTGTCAAATACTTCACTCTTATGAATGAGAATGTAGACCCAAGTGAAGCGGGAGTAGTCATCAATGAAGGTGAGGACATAGCGGGCCTTACTAAATGAAGGTGCTGGAAATGGACCTGCTACATCACTGTGAACAAGTTGAAGAACTTCCAAAGCTCTCCAAGCTTTCCCCTTATCAAACTTCTCTTCGGGATGCTTGCCCATGGAACAACCTGAACATACGCCCTCTGAAAAACTGAGTCGAGGTAGACCTATGACCATGTCTTTAGTGCTGAGCTACTAAAGATAGCAGTAGTTGAGGTGACCAAACCGCTCATGCCATAGCTTACTTTCTGAATTTGAATGAGTAAGCAAGGCCCTAGAAGGTGAACTTGGCACAAAGTGGGAGAATGAATAAAGCCTTGAGTTGTCATTGACTTGTCCCACTGCTACCAAGGCATCATCATCAAGTTCCTTTACCAGAACTAAATTTGGTGTAAACTCAACCTTTTTTCCCATTCCCATAGTGAGTGATTAGGTAGATAGAAAGAAGGTTAGTAGACAAGTTAGGAACATAGAGAACATTCTCAAATGTTCCATCATCCATGTCAACTGAACCTTTCCCTTCAACCTCTACTTGTGTATCATCTCCTATGTAAATGTGAGGTACTTTAAATGGCTCTAATGAAGAAAACTGCTCCTTTGTAGAACCCATGTGATATGAGGCACTCGAGTCAAGTATCCATTGCTATGAAGAACCTGAGGAAGAGGAAGGAGATGAATCCTTCTTTGTGTAGGTGGATGGCAAGTTGATGTTGTTTTTCTTAAGAATATTAGTTAACTCATCAACTTTCTTTGTGTGGCACTGATGCTCATCATGACCATACTTCTTGCAATATGCACAAGTTGGTTTATCCTTCTTAGGTGGTGTCCCCTTCTTGGAAGAGGATGAAAAATCGCCTTGCGATGGAGAGGATGATTGTCCTTTTTCCTGGTGTGGCTTAGACTTAGAGTGCTTCTTCTTCTTGTTGGAATCTTTGCCTTGACTTCCTTGATTCCCTTGATTAGCCACCAAAGCCTTGGACTTTGAAGACTTGAGAAGTCCCATGTTCAACAACTTAGATTGTTCCAATATCAACATTTCTGTGAAAGCATCAAATGAAGGCATAACATAGGAACTCCCCACTATCAAACGATGAGTTTGGAAGCTAGACACAAATGCTACATATTCTAGTGCAAGCTTGTCCAACAAGTTGAATATCAACTGAGCATCCTTTTTGTCAATTCCACAATCCTTAAGCTTTGCTCTTAGCTCATTTGCTTTGGTGACATAATCTTGGATTGTATCAAAACTCTTGGGATCCAAGTTGGTGAGCTCATTGTCAATCTTATATCCTCTGATTTCATCAACTTGACCATACAATTTCTGAAACATATCCCAAGCATCTTTGATTGTAGTACACTTTTCAATATGAAAGATGAGGTCATCTGATACATACTTGCACAAAGTTCCAAGAGCCATGCAATTCTTAGTGAGCCATTCTAATTGAGCATTAGGATCAGCCTTAGGATCAGGTGGTGCTACTATTGTTCCATCTATGTAACGCGTGAGACCCTTTTCCATTAATTTACTCCATACTTTAATTTTCCATGATGCATAATTATGTGGAGTTAAAGGTGGAAATTTATGAGGACTCATTGCAACAAAAATGAAAGAGCACAAAAAGAGGCACAATCACACAAAACACCCCCCAAAGTGATGATTTGGCACTTTATACTTAGTGCGTATACAATGGGCCACTTGCAAAAAATGGCAAAGTGGGCTTTTGATTACAATTGTACAATTGC
The DNA here is from genome assembly GCF_030272615.1 of Cryptomeria japonica. NCBI lineage: Eukaryota > Viridiplantae > Streptophyta > Pinopsida > Cupressales > Cupressaceae > Cryptomeria > Cryptomeria japonica. Next base: position 64,052,197 of record NC_081406.1, on the reverse strand, counting down.
CTCAATAAGGCCAAAAGAGACTCAAATTAATAATGCAAGAGATCTAAACTAAGATCCAAGCACTTTACAAGTACCTAATAGGCCAAATAAGACCATTATCTAAAAGTACAACTTCCACTCAAAATCTCTGAAATCTGATCATAGATTATGAAAGTAGATGGAAAAACATGCACTTTCAAAAAAAATGACACTTGAAAAGGAGGTCGTATGAGCTCAAACGAGGCCTTTGAAGTTGCAGAATTGAGGATTTGACAGGTATAGTTGAGAGAATCCAAAAATTCCAAAAAATCTATGCACCAAAATCAGAAAATAACTACACCACTACAAATATCATGAAATTTTAGCCCATTTCAAAAAAAATTGCACCAAAAAAGGAGCAAAAATGAGCAAGATATGGCCTTTCAAAGTTGAACTAAAAAACTGAAAAGCTCAATGAAGAGGGGGTCAAAAAATTTCAAAAGTCTGCTTAAATTACAAGCTTAAATTTGATGCTCATCTAGCCATCACAAAAAAGTCATCTCCCTACATGGCATCCATACCGTACGAACTGCTGACGTGGCACGGTGATTGGGCAGTGACTGGGCAGCCAACTGGGCTGTTGATGTGGCAGTGACTAGGCACACAATCAGGGCTGTGTGTGTACCGCGTGGTGGGGTCCCAGAGACCGCGTGGTGGAAGTGCAGGGCCACCGGAGGGCCAGCGGGAGCTACCGGCGGTGGTGGCGGGGCCGACGGTGGCAGCGGTGAAGTCACCGGCGGGGGCGACGTGACAGACTGGAGGCACGATGGCAAGGTGCGCAGTAGCCTGGGGTGGTGACGAGGCGGCGATGAGTGCAGCAGCAAGGCGGCACGGTGGAGGCCGGGAGATCTGGGCGCCGGTGCTGGTGACGGAGGACCACAACCATCTGCGAGGCCCAAGGAGAACGCACGGGTGGCGGCAGTGGTACAGCCCTGCAACATCTGCAACACACACAGGTACGGGGTGGAGGTCTGCGAACCCCCCTAAAAAAAAAAAAATTTGGTTTTTTTTGAATTTTTGTTTTTCACCTTTTTTTTTTTTCGAAAAATAATTTAAAAAAATTTCAAAATCCGTACAATAATAGCCAAAATGGGGAAAAAAAAAAGTTTCTCACCAAAATAGGTCGACTTTATAGTCGAAATTCATGGAAACGACCTGCCAAATTCAACCGTGATGTCCAAATCACTGTGTGACACCCCCAAAAAATGAAGACCCCCAAATCCAAAAATTAAAGCCTCCAAAATGTCTCCAAAAAACTAATCAATGAAGCCCTATAGGCTCTGATACCATGTAGGATTTTGCCAAGATCAAGGGCACAATGAAAAGCATAAAAAGAGAGACAATAGAATGATAAGAACAAAAATGTATTCTCATCAATATGCAAAATCAACTGGATTAACCAATACAATGAATATAGGCCTGCTTATATAGGCAAGGCCATATGGATATACTGTCATGCCCAAAATTTAGGGCAAAAATGGAACAATTTTTTTTTTAAAAAAACATACTAATTTAATTAACAAGTTCACTCTTGCGACAAGCGTTAATGAAATTTCCATTATTAAATTCGAGCTAATTCTGAAACGATCTAAGCATCGATAAATTGCTAAATTTTAATTGCGGAAAACCTACTGGTTTAATTCTATCTCCAAGAGATACCTAGTCAATAGGTTTATTAATCGAACTAAAAGAAATAGGGGAGAAATTTTTATTTATCCTCCAACATGACTATATAGTCTTATCAAATTTTTTTTAAATTAAAATTTCTCTTTATAATTTATTCCAAATTAAAATCAGGAATATGTAAATATATATATATATATATATATACATATTTGTATATACATATATATATATTTATAATTTAATTACATAATCAAAATGCTCAAAATTCATATATATACATATATATATTCCCATATATATATATGGAAACATATCTATATATATATATATATTTTACTTATATGTTAAATATTTTAACTCTAATTCAAAAGCAATTTTTAACTTCCTAATTATTAAACCACATTTTCCCCAACCCTAATTAGGGTTCTAATTTTCTCACATTTATAATATCTAAACTAATTAATATATTTTTTTTTTAAACCGAATTGCCCTAGCCCCATTCGGGCTAGGGTTTAACCCATAATTTTTTTTTTAACAGTCAAAATTTCTTGCTGGGCCAAAGACCCCAAAGGCGGCCATGATTTCTTTGTTTGCAGGTCACGAGAGTTTGGGAGGCGGGCTGGCCGCGTGCGCCACTGTGTGAGCTCACAGTGGGCGCCGCGACACCACTGTGTGCCCACACAGTGGGTGCTGCTAGCGGCTCCCCACTGTGTGGCCACACAGTGGCGGCCGTGGCCGTCCACTGTGTGCCCACATAGTGGGAGCCGAAAGCGGCTCCACTGTGTGTGCACACAGTGGGCGCCGCGCGGCCCTCCACTATGCGTACACATAGTGGAGTCCGCGAGGACCCGAATGCATTTTTTTTTTTTTTTAATTTTTTTTTTAAAATATAATATATAATAATATATATATATATATAAATATATATATTTATATATATATATATATATATTATTATATATATATTTATATTTATATTTACATAACTTAAATAAGCATAGTTAAAAGGATGAAATTTATTTCAATATATATATATATATATATATATATATATATATATATATAAGCTTTTAAATCAATGCTAACTAAAATAAAATTTAGAATACTATTCAAAGATACATTATACTTTTTCTGGGAATAAAGAAATTCATTGATTCTTTTTCTTCTAATAAAATATTTACATAAAACAACTTTTTCCTTTTAAAATATTTAAAAACTTCCAACATTAATAAATTTCTATTTGCCACAAGTGAAATAAAGATAAAATCTAAATGAAAATAAATCTCTTTTTTTTTCTTTTCCATAATTCAATGAAGCTTTTTCATGCAACACAAATTAACTTTTCTTTTTCTAAAACCAGAAGTAGAAATAACAAGCTTTTCTTTTTAATAACATCTCTAAGATATTCTACCAAATTTTCAGGATGTTTCTCTGAATAATCACAACAATAAAAAAACTTCAAGTCTATTTTCACAATTTATAACTTGCTTCTCTTTTCTATGAATGAGGCATATTTCTATAACAATTTTAAACAAACATCTGCAACTGAATTTAAGAATCTTCAATAATAATCTTCAGTGCCTTTTTCTTGGTTCCTATTCTCTTTCCTCTGAATTTTCCTGCATAATAGAAAACACAAATATGACCACGGAGTGCTCACCTCCCAGCCTAGGCTAATTGGTAGCCACCCCGAGCTCGGAGAACCAAATCCTAGACGGGTAACAAATAGGCAAACACATAGAAAGCAATGCATACAGAATTTCCAGACACATTCCCAACTTGGCTTTCACAGCATCACACTTTGGTGATGAACATTTTCAAAGGGTGGTAGTGGACCAAATACCCTGAGGAGAACTGCAAGTATGAATAAACAAGAAGCCACCTCATGGCACAATAAAAATATCAAGAATATCAACCCCTTATTCCTTATGCCCCCCAAAGGCATTCTAGCCTTATATCCCTCCTTATGACCCCCATTGCACAAACAGGCCATGCAGCAAGGGTCACACAAAGATCCCTTGTGATTGCTCTCAAAAGAGAGTCTCTCACTCGAGGGCTGTCATTGCTACCACCCTCAAGATCCTCTTCTCTCCCAAGAGTAAGAGATCTTGAGAAAACTCCCAAAACACAATATTTCATAAAGCAAAAATACCAAGAGATTCTTCAAATGCAAACTTTCAAAAAAAACACAGATTTCTTATACAAACAACTTCCAGACATAAACAAGAAGAAGACATTAAAATTAATAATAGAAACCAACCTTAATCTGCCCAAAGGTTATTATGATATCTGATGAAGAGCTGCCCAATCCACAAATCTTTTTCCTTCTACCCTTATTCAATTTCTCTATTCCATAACATTATTTTCCTTCCAATTTTTCTTCTGTCTCTAAAAATGGAGAGTGGGTGATTACCCTGCTATTCCCAAAAATCTTCCTTAAGAAGCTCACTCTCTGAGTTCACACAGGATTCTTAAAAAAAAAAAAAAAAAAAGAAGAAAGAAAGCAAAATGCAAAAAGACTCTCATTCCAAAAGGAAAAATCTTGATTAGATTTAACTTCAATTTTCAATTTTCGCTCAACTCAAAAAAGCCAATTTTTAAAGCGTTAAAAAGATCATTATAAAGTAGAAACTTGCCTAAAATTACCCCTAACCCCTAGGTATACCTTGTTATCGCTGTTTTAAAATTGGATTCTTTCCCCATATTTGGCTATGGTTTTTGAAAAAAATTGTATAAGATGTGGCCCCAAATGCTTCAGCCTTGTTCTAAACCTAGAGGGTTTAAGGTTTTTCTAAGTTTTAGGCTTTATCTGTTGTGTTAGGTCCCCTGGTTTCTATTCCGACGTTACTTTATTTCACTTAAGTCATGGGTCGCGGGGTCGTAAGAAGTGTCCCCCCTTGCTATTTACCTAGGTGGTCATGTTTATTATTTGAAAATTTTCGCCTTTTATTATTTCCTTCTAAAGTGCCGGGCCCAGTAAACACTGATCAACTTCAGAAAAGATCCGACGGTTGGCGCTATTTCGCAAAGGCTAAGTGCTCACATTTTAAGGCTGCGAAATAGCGAGGATTAATATCGGCCGTCCATGTGTCATGCGGAGGAAGTGAAGGTTGCGGCTGTCAAGAAGGTGGGGCCCCCTCTACGTGGTCTTCTCTGGCGTATTGGAGTGCAGCACGTGGCACAGGCCGCCACAGTCAAGATTTTAAGATTAAGGATCAAAGTGGGCCCCAAAGATGAGTCAGCTCACAGGTGGAGCTGACCTGGCAAGGATAGCTCTTACAATTCATTGAGACCCCGTGGCTCCTTCCAGCGAATGAAAAGTCGACAGGTCAGCTTCGAAGATGACAGGGCGCCAGGTGTCCATGATGTGTCCGTGGGCCCACCTCTTCTGAAAGCTCCTAGCAGGGTTTAAATGCTGAGCAACTTCAGAAAGGATCTGACGATTAGCGCTATCTCGCAAAGGTTAAGTGCTTGCCCTTTAAGGCTGCGAAATAGCGAGGATTAATATCGGCCGTCCATCTGTCACGACAGGGTAAGTGGAAGGCATAGTTGTCAGTGCTAGCTAGAGCCCCGTGGCTTTCTTTTGGCGTATTATAAGGTAACACGTGGCACGGGCCGCCACAGTCGAAGGTGACACGAAAGCCAGGTGTCCATGATGTGTCCGTGGGCCCACCTCTTCTGAAAGCTCCTAGCAGGGTTTAAATGTCGCGCAAGTCGAGATAAGATCTAACGGCTCGCACTATTTCGCAAGGGTAAGATGCTCACATTTTAAGGCTGCGAAATAGCGAAAGTTAACCTAGACCGTCCACGTGTCTTGATGCCACGCGGTCTAAAAGGCAGCTGTGGGTCCCTATAGTGTATGTTCGACAAATGAAAAGTTGACAGGTCAGCTTCGAAGGTGCCATGAAAGCCAGGTGTCTATGGCGTTTCTGTGGGCCCACCTTTCCTGAGGTAGACCTGTCGAGACTGAAGTGGGGCCCCCCATGGTTCTTCTTCCGGCAAATGATAGAATGACAAATCAGCACAGTGGATGACTAGATGCCAGATGTCACTGATGACTCAGCGGGCCCACCATTCCTAAGGACCTGTTCGAAGGATTAAAAGGCGATTAACTTGAAAGATAATCCAACGGGCCGCGCTATTTCGCAAGGGTTAAGTGCTCACATTTTAAGGTTGCGAAATAGCGAGAATGAATATCAGCCGTCCACGTGTCATGATGATGACATGGCAAAAAGAGAAAAGCACGGGCCCGCTACGGTATAAAGGGCGACATTCAGCCAGTATCAAAATAGAATGTGAGGGGATTTTCTAAGCCAATGGTCGGATGCCGCGTGGTATTATGTGGCCAATAAAAAGACAGGACTTAGACTAAGGACAAAGCCGTCAAAATGAAATTCACAGAGAGACACTTGCAGAAAGACTGCGGCCCGTTGGAGCTAAAATATGAATTCTCGTATGAATTCGATTTTGAAGGGACGGTCGAAGCATGCGGAATCAATGTTACAGTTAAGACCCAGAGTACAAGCATTTGATTTCCTAACAACCAAGTAAGGATATCTCTTAAAAGGATTTTTGCAGAGGAGGCAAACGCAGAGTTATCTTCTACAAATACAGAGAAGGCGAATTGGTTGCAGAGCGAATTTCTTCGAGCAAGCATCAGGTTTTTTTTTTTATTTTGCAGCCGTTCTTGTGTTGTGATACGTGAAACTGTTCTCGTATAGCAGAAATATTTTCAGAAGTAATATTTATCTGGTTGTATTGCAAATGGCTCCTAAAAGGGAATTTTCTGGTAAAGTTGATTATCTTGAAAGAAGTGTGTGTGATGACTTCTTAGAGCAGTTGACGCTGTCAACCAACCAGGCATCTAAGGCCAAAGAATTAGTACCCAGGGCTCCCCGACTGAAAATTGGAGAAGGGTTGTATGATAAGGGTAATTGGTTAAGAGACCCACAGGTTGGGCTGTCTGGGTTGGGGTTATTTAAAATCGGTTTTGGAATGAGGAATTCTCCTGCTCCTCAAAATAGCATTTGGGAACTAGATGTTGGGAAATTGGTAGTCCCAGGGGTGTTCATGGATACAGATTTGTTAACCCAGATGGCTTTAAATTATGATTCAGTTACCAGGTGTATCCGGGATGTGAATGGAAAAACCCTCGTAGAGATAAATGCAGAAGAGCTGAGAAAAGCGTTTGGGCTTAGTGAGTTTACCAATTTCTTGGAGCATATAAGCTTCACACAATTAACTCAGGTGTACAGGGCACAGAGGACTCATCTCAGGAATGGGCCTCTCAAAGAACTTTTTCTGAAAGTGGGAGGGTTAGCAGTTGTAGGGCCCAATACACAAGAGCCCTTTTCACTAAGTATTTTTACCTTAAGGGCAAAAGGGATGTACTGGGCACTTTGCCAAGTTCTAGGAGAGGATGCTGAATCTAATATACCAAATCATTATCTGTTAATGATTGTTCAAATTTTGAATCCTTCTCTTGCTATTACATTTGATTACGCCTCCTATATTGCTGATGCTATCCATGGAGGACTGATGGGGATAAAGAATGGGAAGGTGGATAGGCCATTTGGGTGGTATTCACTATTGATGCACCTCTTCCTCTTCAAAGGTGGAGATTATTTTGCCAGTGGAATGGATCTGGTAAAAGAAAAGGAGGGAGAGAAGATGCCAGTACAATTATGGAGCACCGTATTGTCATGGGATAGAGAGGATGCAAGTTTTCTAAAGTTTGATAAATACTTTGCATCCAAAATAAGGACTCTTCTTTGCTCTGACAATCCACGAGTCCCCAAGATTCTTCTGGAATTCCTAAGACCAAAAGAATTCGCAGAGAATGTCAAGATTGTTCATAACTGGGGTGATATGTATTTGTATCCAGTGTCCACAGTGTTTAGGGTCTTTGGTTTCAGAGGCACTCCATTTTTGTTACCATACCAGGTCCCCCTCAAAGTGGGAATAGCTGAGATTCTCAGACAAATTGGTGACTTGCAAGAGGCAGAGTTAACAGGCCGAGGTAAAGGGACTATTTTCCCTACAGCTACAGTAGCCCACCAATTTGTAATCACCAAGGGCGGCTGGAAATGTTTTGAGGATTTCCTTAAACCCTACCATTTGTCCACTGCAGTGTCAAGATGTGCTGATCCGGAGGACTTCTACAATGGTGTATTCCGGAAGAAGGTAGCATGCAGAGGTAGGCCCCACCAATTCCACTTTCCTGAAGACCTCATCAGGAATGAATTTGAAATTGATACCAGGACTAGAGAGAAAGGGATCACACAATGTTTGTAAGAAAACGCTGCAGAAATGTTACCTGAGCTTTTCAAAAGTTTAATGGAGAATCAGACTCTTGTAAAATCTTTTTTTCAAATGAATATCAATATACAGACCATCAGTTTTGAGTAAAGCTCTGTGTCGTCTTCAAATTTGTCCTTAATCTTATTTACTCTTTCATTCAGAATAATCTAGGATTTTTCTGTTTGAATGGAATTGTAAAGCAATCTCAGTATGGGTGTTTTTAGCATTTCTCTTTAGGAGGGAAATTAAACAGGCATGACCACTCTACCAGTAAATACTTCGGGACGGACTTTGAATTTTGAGGATCTTAGCTTATTTTGAAGTGATTAAATTCTTGTTGATGTTAGGCATTTACAGGGATAAATGGAGACCAAGTTGACGGGAAGTATAGAGATGTTTTATTTTAGGAGTTTTATTCGAGTTTGAGTGACTCTGTAGCCTTGGATAAAGCACTGGTACTAATTGAAGCTGTTTATTGCATGCTTTGTTGATCAAATATACTGAAGTTGAATATTGTTTCATTCTTTGCTTTCAGTTGTTTTTTTTAAGGTGAACAAACTCACTGGTTTTTCTGGACTGGTTTGTTGTGGGTTTGTTGCTTTAAGAATGTGAATTTAATTCACAAAGGGTATACCCGCCCGGGCTTAGGGAAGAGCCCGAAGTGTAGAAGGTCTAACCAAACCTTGTCATATGTTGTCTCTGAAATCCTTTTATCCTTGATGTCTTCTTGGCACTCATTTTAGATTATATTATTAAAGGCATTGAAGGGTAATCAGATTTTGAGAACAACAAAAGTGGCGACTCTGCTGGGGACAGTTATCACAAAGATATACACATAAAATCTGTGCAAAGACTTGTGGAAAGTATTGTTGTGTTTGTGAGTAAGACTGCTTGCGTCTATTTTTCCCACAGCTTTGTGGGTGGCGACTCTGTTATTTTTGAACCAGTCCTTGTGAGATATAAACTTTCTAAAATAAAGACAAACAAGATGCAACGAAATAAGCATACAAGATCATTCATGAAGAAACATCCTCGTGAAACCCTGCAAGAAGGTCTGCCCGAGCAATCACAAAGAGGCCAGAAGAGATCCGTGATGCATGAGCCGTCGAATGCTGCATGGGTGCAGAAAAATAACAATACTGGTAAGATGCCTGACCGACCTATTTATGCAAAGTCAAATTCATCTTCAAGAGATTCGGATCAGGATATTTTAGGTTTTCATTCAGGATTGTTCGGAAATATTGATGATATGCCTATTGTGAGTCGAGAGTTATCACATGCTAATGTTTCTGCAAAAGATAGAACTAGTTCAAATGCTATTAGGCACTTTGTTCCTAGGACAATAGATGGGAACATTAGTTTGATTGATATAGATCAAGTTAATGTATCGGATTCTGAAGAAAATTATCCTGATGAGGATAAAATGTCCCAAGAAATTGAAGAATTAAATAAAAGAGTTCATCATTTAATATCCTTGAGGGCCCAAAAGGAGGCAAATAAGGAAAAGGAAGTTAAAGCCAAAATGATGGAGAGAGATAGGCTTCTTAGACAGATAGCTGATCTTGAAGTCCTTGCCAAGGATAAAGAAAAAAGTGATCAAGAAGGCCCGGTGATCAGGGAAATCCTAACCCCTAAGATCAGACCAGTTCCTAAGTCAGTAGCCCAGCCAAGTAAAGAAGTCCCTAATGATTCCCAACTCCCTAAGGTTAATTTAGACAAAGGGAAACAGATATGGGTAGATGATGGGGTAGAGTCTAAAATTGCAGAAGGGATTTCTCATAGGATCCTAGCACATGAGAGAGAGATGGAAAGGATGAGGAAGGAAAAGGAAGACCTCCAAATGGAGTTGGAAAAGGCTGAACTAGAAGCTGCAAATCAGGAAGTTAAGAGAAAGATCAACTACCTAAAAGCTCCCCCTATTACATTCCCATCAGAAGATCTTAGTAAGCCCAATCCCCAACAAATTTCTCTCCCTCAGGTCAATATCCGACCAGCAGTGCACACTAACATTGCTTCAGTAAGCCATATACCTTCAAATAAGCAGTATACCCAAACATCTCAATCCCCAATCTCAAAGGCTAAGATGATTATGGGGAATAATAATACTGTTTCCCCTTTTCAAAGAAGGTCGATTAATCTAGAACAATATAAGCAATTGTTTTTTGATGGGATCCCAGGATATCCAAATCATGTTCCCATTGAGTTAAGAGACAAACTCCATAAATTTGCCGGGAACAATGCAGTCAGTGCTGAGGAACATCTCAAATCTTTTGGGGATTTGATAAATGATTATGAGATAGTTGATGAGGATGTGATTATGAAACTGTTTGTTCAATCCCTGGTTGATGATGCAAGAGATTGGTATAGAGGTCTTCCAGTAGCCAGCATAGGTTCATGGGAGGAATTCAAAAATTGCTTTCAAGAACAGTATGGTGATAAGACTAATGTGAGTTTCATGCTGAATGAGTTCAATAATATCAGAAAATCTGAAAATGAAATAGTCACTGATTTTAATGCTAGGTTCCAGAAGGCTATGCATAGATTATATCAGGTAATGAGGCTAGATGACAATATGTGCCTTAACACCTATTATAATGCATTTGATTCTAAAATGGCTTACATTCTCAGAGATAAAAATCCTCATAACTTGAGGGATGCCTTTAGAATTGCCATAAATGTTGAAAGTAATAGAAAGGCATCTGGCAAATTAGGAAGGAGGATAGATGGAAGATTATGGCATGAAACCAAGCAGCAACCTAACAAAGTTGCTAAGGAAGAGGACAAAATAGAAAAACTGGTCACTGCTATGAAAGATTTGACTGCTAAGGTTAACAAAAATGATAAACCTCATTACAATTGGCAAGATAGACCTCCTAGGTTACATGATATGCCATACAATACAAATTGGAAGGATGGTAAGCCCCAAGTTGAGAAGCCTAAAATTGCCCAAAGCCAAGACACACCAGATCCTTTGAAAGGCAAGACTGTTAATAATATAGAAAATACTCCCTGGTGTATTGCTTGTGATGGACCACATTCTCCTCACCAGTGTGCAGTAGCTCAAGCTCTGGAGGAATCCATGAGACCAGAAGCAGAGCTTGATATTAATATGTTTGAAACTATCATAGAAAGTGATGAGGAATCTATGCCAAGTGAGTGCAGTGATGCGTTAGATAATGAAAGATCAGTAAAAGGGCAGTTAGCCTTAGGCTGGCACCCTACATTGAATGTGGTAACAATTGAAGATGAAGAAGTTCATCTTAGGAGGCCTAGTGAAGAAGAAGTTAGAAATCTCACTAAGGCCGCAATCGCCAAAGCTAAACATAACTACAATCTGAGAAGCACCAAGAGAGATACTGATCAAGGTGAGCCAGGTTCCATATTTGTAAAAGAGGTCACAAAGAAAGGGGCATCAAGCAGTGTTACTGCTACTGTTAAAGCTAGTCAAGAAAAAGAGGAACAAGTTAAAGACTTCCCTAGAACCACAGATGCCAAAAGTGCTGATGATGTACAAAAGGTGGAAATAGTAAAAAGGGGTAACCAACTCAAAGTAGAAAAGGTTAAGGCTAATACTGAACAGTGTAATTATTCCACATTTAATATGGCCCAAGCTTTAACTCAAATGAAGGTCACTGTCCCATTAGTAGAGTTACTAAAGATTAAGGAACACAAGGATGCAGCTTTGTCTCTATTCTCTAGTATAGCTGATGGTGGTTCAGTATCACACACTGGTTCAGATAAAATTGGGAAGGATCAAGAGTTCCAAATTCCAGAGGTATATGTTGGAACCACTATCACTCAGGAGCCTTCTCAGGTGGACCCTTTCTATGTCACTCTGCTAGTCAATAACCGGTTAATTAAAAACTGCATGATAGATTCAGGAGCAGCGGCTAATGTGATGCCATATGGTGTCATGAAAGAATTAGGATTGTCAATAACCACCGTGTATGGGAAATGTTATGCCATGGATAACAGAGAAGTGCCTGTGATAGGTACAATGAAAGATGTAGAAGTAAAAATAGCTGCATTTCCTGAAGCTACTTACAAAATGGATGTTATTGTCACTGATACTAAACCCCACTATGGCATGTTGCTCTCTAGGCAGTGGGCTGCAGCAGTGGGGGGAAATGTTCAATTGGATTTGTCTTATGCTACTATTCCTGTTGGTGGAAATAAGGTCAAGCTATACAGGGAGCCACGAGCTCCTAAGGTAGTTGAAAATGTGGACCCTAGTGTGCTTAACTGTATGATTGATGTGGATTTAGATAATTTCAGAATTCAGCCAGTATCACCTCAGTTGAAGAATACCGACCCAATTGTAGTTGAACTACAAGCACAACAGTATGGATTGTGGCAAATGTATTTTGATGGAGCTTGTTCCAAAGAAGGGTCAGGAGCAGGGGTTCTTTTTGTATCCCCATCAGGTATAACCTTCAAATATTCATTCTTATTGGCATTCCAATGCACAAATAATACTGCGGAGTATGAAGCTTTGTTATTAGGACTTGAGGTTGCAAAAAGGCATGGAATCCGATTATTGAAAGTGATGGGTGATTCAGAGCTGGTCGTCTCTCAGGTAAGATCTAAGTATGCGTCTAAGAATGATAAATTGAAGCAATATAAGCATGTTTTTTGGGATATTATTGAGTATTTTGATGCCTTTTCTATCAACTGGATAGAGCGAGCAAAGAATATTATGGCAGATTTCTTAGCTAATGTTGCTTTAAAAAATGACGATGCAACACTAACTGGTATCTCCACTGTGGAAATAAAAGCTAGGCCTGCTATCCCTGATAATGTATATAACTGGCAAGTTTTTGCTGATGATGATGATATTCTTAGGTTCATCCAATGTGTTGATGATTATGATGGACAAAAAATTGATTGTAATGCATTGGTGGAAGTAGTCGATGGCAGAGAGACAGTGTTTGGAAATGATATTGTCCAATTGGAAACCAACGAAATACCTAAAGGACTGGTGGAGTTAGAAAGCATGTTTAGTTATAATGATAGTCATCTACACCAGCAATCTACCACTAAGTTAGAAGAACTAGAGGAGGTCAACTTGGGGACAGAATCATCCCCCAAGTTGGTATATATTGGAAAGAAGCTACCTTCTCATGTTAGGACTAACCTAATCAGTTTACTGAAAAGGTATAAACATGTTTTTGCTTGGTCTTATGAAGATCTAAAGGCGTATAGACAAGATCTTTTTCAGCATGAAATTCCCTTACTTTCAGATGCTAAGCCTTTTAGACAGAAACAGAGACCTATTAACCCCTTGTTAGAAACAAAAATGCAACAAGAGTTGACTAAATTGAGAGAAGGGGGGATTATCAAACCAATCAGACATTCTTCATGGGTTTCTAATTTGGTCCCAGTGAGGAAAAAGAATGGAGATATCAGATTGTGTGTGGATTTTAGGAATCTGAATGTTGCTTCCCTAAAAGATAATTATTCATCTCCAAACATGGAAGCAATGCTACAAAGAGTGACAGGTTGTGATCTTTTGTCTATGATGGATGGTTTCTCAGGATACAATCAAGTGCTTGTAAGGGAGTCTGAACAGTTTAAAACAGCTTTTACTACTCCATGGGGAACTTATGTGTATGTGAGAATGCCGTTTGGATTGAAAAATGCGGGGGCTACCTTTCAAAGAGCTATGGATGTGGCTTTTAAGGAATTCATTAACATTATTATGGTGGTTTACCAAGATGATTTAACTTGTTTCTCAAAGAGAGCTGATGATCACTGTGGACATTTAGAGAAGGTGTTTGATAAAGCCTTGGAATTTGGTGTATCACTGAATCCCAAAAAATGTCATTTTGGGGTCACTGAGGGAAAATTATTGGGACATATAGTTTCCAAGGAAGGAGTAAGAATAGACCCTGAAAGAATTGAAGCAATCAATAAGGTGTCTGAACCAAAAAATGTGAAAGGAATTCAGTCCTTTCTAGGCAAAGTGAATTTTGTCAGGAGATTCATTGCCAACATTGCTGAGATAGTAAAGCCTATTGTCAAGTTGCTCAAGAAAGACACCAAGTTTCACTGGGATCAGGAAGCCTCAAAAGCTTTTAATGAGATTAAGAAAGCAATCCAGGAAGCACCAGTGTTGAAATCCCCGGATTATGGTAAGCCTTTTTCTCTGTTTTCTTTTGCTTCATATCACATAGTGGCTGCAGTATTATTGCAAAAGGATAATGAGGGATATGATCATCCCATAGCTTTCTATAGCAAATCTTTGCAAGCGGCAGAATTAAAATATGAAACCATGGAGAAACAAGCTTATGCCTTGGTTAAAGCTGTTAAAGCCTTTAGGCCATATTTGGTGAATGCAAATGTCACTGCCTATGTTCCACATGCTGCAGTTAAAGATATTCTGTCTCAATCTGAGGTTACTGGGAAGAGATGCAGATGGATCAATAGAATTCAAGAGTTCAATTTGGAGGTAAAGATCACTAAATTGGTGAGAGGGTTAGGTTTGGCCAAGCTCATGGCTGAGTCAAATCTCATGAATGTAGAAGTACACAATGTTGAAGTTGAAGATATTTTGGTCACTAGTATTGAGAGGCAACCATGGTACACAGAGATAGTCCAAGTATTGAGGGGTAATATGCTGCCAGAAGGAATGACTCCCAACCAGAAGAGAACTTTAAAGCTCAAATCCCAAAAGTATGTCCTCATTCAGGGTGATCTTTTTTGGAGAAAAAGAGATGGGGAGTTACTATTGTGTTTGGATGAATTTCAAGCTAAACAGATGTTGAATGAAATGCATGATGGAGTATGTGGAGGTCATTACTCTGCTAAGACTACAGCTGGTAAGATAATACGGGCTGGGTATTATTGGCCTACTTTGTTTAAAGACACCCATGCATATGTTCGAAGATGTGATTCATGTCAGAGATTTTCTTCTAAGCTCAAGTATAAAGGAGCCTTACCACTAAATCCAGTTTCTGTAGAAGCTCCTTTTGTTCAATGGGGTATTGATTTTATTGGAGAGATTGTTGAAAAGTCAGGAAGAGGCCATGGATGGATTATAGTGGCTACAGATTATTTTACCAAATGGATAGAAGCTATTCCCACAAAAAGAGCTACTAGTAAAATTGTCATTGATTTCCTGATGGATAATATTGTGACTAGGTTTGGAACACCTGCAAAATTGGTAATGGATAATGCTATGTGTTTCAGATCAGAAGAATTTGTAGGCTTTTGCAATAGTCATGGTATACTTATGTCATACTCATCACCTTATCACCCTCAAGGGAATGGACAAGCAGAATCTAGCAACAAAAGCTTGCTAACTATTATTAAGAAGATCTTAGAAGAAAACAAAAGGTCTTGGGATCAAAAGTTGAAATTGGCTCTGTGGGCAGATAGAATAACAGTTAAAAAATCCATTGGAATGTCACCTTTTGAGTTGGTTTATGGTACCCAAGCCAGATTACCGGTAAATAACCTTCTTCCAGTATATAAGTTTTTGCAGGAAGAGAGCATGGAATTATCTGAACCAATGGAGAACAGGGTGATCCAAATTGTAGAGGTGGAAGAGCTTAGAACCTCCGCTCATAAGAAAAATCAAAAGCTCCAGCTACAGTCAAAGTATCTTTTTGATAAAAGAACATCGTTAAGGAAGTTTCAAATTGATGACATGGTTCTTCAGTGGAATGCAAAAGGGCAGGATAAAGGAAAGCATAAGAAATTTGAATCACTCTGGATTGGCCCTTTTGTAATTTGTGATTTGAATGGTAAGGATTCATATTTCTTGAAGAATATGAATGATGAGATGCAGGAATTTCCAGTGCATGGACAATTCCTGAAGTACTATTTCTCTTAATATCCATGCACAGTAGGTCCTTGGTTTGTATATATTTTGTTTTCTTTCCTGTTTTCCTGGTTTTGGTCTGTGTTTTGGTCTGTTTCTCCAGATTTTCTGAGTTTTCTTGTGTTGATCTCGCAATCAACCATCCCCAGTCAGAGCCGCTGTTATCGCTGTTTTAAAATTGGATTCTTTCCCCATATTTGGCTATGGTTTTTGAAAAAATTTGTATAAGATGTGGCCCCAAATGCTTCAGCCTTGTTCTAAACCTAGAGGGTTTAAGGTTTTTCTAAGTTTTAGGCTTTATCTGTTGTGTTAGGTCCCCTGGTTTCTATTCCGACGTTACTTTATTTCACTTAAGTCATGGGTCGCGGGGTCATAAGAAGTGTCCCCCCTTGCTATTTACCTAGGCGGTCATGTTTATTATTTGAAAATTTTCGCCTTTTATTATTTCCTTCTAAAGTGCCGGGCCCAGTAAACACTGATCAACTTCAGAAAAGATCCGACGGTTGGCGCTATTTCGCAAAGGCTAAGTGCTCACATTTTAAGGCTGCGAAATAGCGAGGATTAATATCGGCCGTCCATGTGTCATGCGGAGGAAGTGAAGGTTGCGGCTGTCAAGAAGGTGGGCCCCCCTCTACGTGGTCTTCTCTGGCGTATTGGAGTGCAACACGTGGCACAGGCCGCCACAGTCAACATTTTAAGATTAAGGATCAAAGTGGGCCCCAAAGATGAGTCAGCTCACAGGTGGAGGTGACCTGGCAAGGATAGCTCTTACAATTCATTGAGACCCCGTGGCTCCTTCCAGCGAATGAAAAGTCGACAGGTCAGCTTCGAAGATGACAGGGCGCTAGGTGTCCATGATGTGTCCGTGGGCCCACCTCTTCTGAAAGCTCCTAGCAGGGTTTAAATGCTGAGCAACTTCAGAAAGGATCTGACGGTCAGCGCTATCTCGCAAAGGTTAAGTGCTTGCCCTTTAAGGCTGCGAAATAGCGAGGATTAATATCGGCCGTCCATCTGTCACGATAGGGTAAGTGGAAGGCATAGTTGTCAGTGCTAGCTGGAGCCCCGTGGCTTTCTTTTGGCGTATTATAAGGTAACACGTGGCACGGGCCGCCATAGTCGAAGGTGACACGAAAGCCAGGTGTCCATGATGTGTCCGTGGGCCCACCTCTTCTGAAATCTCCTAGCACGGTTTAAATGTTGCGCAAGTCGAGATAAGATCTAACGGCTCGCGCTATTTCGCAAGGGTAAGATGCTCACATTTTAAGGCTGCGAAATAGCGAAAGTTAACCTGGACCGTCCACGTGTCTTGATGCCACGCGGTCTAAAAGGCAGCTGTGGGTCCCTATAGTGTATGTTCGACAAATGAAAAGTTGACAGGTCAGCTTCGAAGGTGCCACGAAAGCCAGGTGTCTATGGCGTTTCTATGGGCCCACCTTTCCTGAGGTAGACCTGTCGAGACTGAAGTGGGGCCCCCCATGGTTCTTCTTCCGGCAAATGACAGAATGACAAATCAGCACAGTGGATGACTAGATGCCAGATGTCACTGATGACTCAGCGGGCCCACCATTCCTAAGGACCTGTTCGAAGGATTAAAAGGCGATTAACTTGAAAGATAATCCAACGGCCCGCGCTATTTCGCAAGGGTTAAGTGCTCACATTTTAAGGTTGCGAAATAGCGAGAATGAATATCAGCCGTCCACGTGTCATGATGATGACATGGCAAAAAGAGAAAAGCACGGGCCCGCTACGGTATAAAGGGCGACATTCAGCCAGTATCAAAATAGAATGTGAGGGGATTTTCTAAGCCAATGGTCGGATACCGCGTGGTATTATGTGGCCAATAAAAAGACAGGACTTAGACTAAGGACAAAGCCGTCAAAATGAAATTCACAGAGAGACACTTGCAGAAAGACTGCGGCCCGTTGGAGCTAAAATATGAATTCTCGTATGAATTCGATTTTGAAGGGACGGTCGAAGCATGCGGAATCAATGTTACAGTTAAGACCCAGAGTACAAGCATTTGATTTCCTAACAACCAAGTAAGGATATCTCTTAAAAGGATTTTTGCAGAGGAGGCAAACGCAGAGTTATCTTTTACAAATACAGAGAAGGCGAATTGGTTGCAGAGCGAATTTCTTTGAGCAAGCATCAGGTTTTTTTTTATTTTGTAGCCGTTCTTGTGTTGTGATACGTGAAACTGTTCTCGTATAGCAGAAATATTTTCAGAAGTAATATTTATCTGGTTGTATTGCAAATGGCTCCTAAAAGGGAATTTTCTGGTAAAGTTGATTATCTTGAAAGAAGTGTGTGTGATGACTTCTTAGAGCAGTTGACGTTGTCAACCAACTAGGCATCTAAGGCCAAAGAATTAGTACCCAGGGCTCCCCGACTGAAAATTGGAGAAGGGTTGTATGATAAGGGTAATTGGTTAAGAGACCCACAGGTTGGGCTGTCTGGGTTGGGGTTATTTAAAATCGGTTTTGGAATGAGGAATTCTCCTGCTCCTCAAAATAGCATTTGGGAACTAGATGTTGGGAAATTGGTAGTCCCAGGGGTGTTCATGGATACAGATTTGTTAACCCAGATGGCTTTAAATTATGATTCAGTTACCAGGTGTATCCGGGATGTGAATGGAAAAACCCTCGTAGAGATAAATGCAGAAGAGCTGAGAAAAGCGTTTGGGCTTAGTGAGTTTACCAATTTCTTGGAGCATATAAGCTTCACACAATTAACTCAGGTGTACAGGGCACAGAGGACTCATCTCAGGAATGGGCCTCTCAAAGAACTTTTTCTGAAAGTGGGAGGGTTAGCAGTTGTAGGGCCCAATACACAAGAGCCCTTTTCACTAAGTATTTTTACCTTAAGGGCAAAAGGGATGTACTGGGCACTTTGCCAAGTTCTAGGAGAGGATGCTGAATCTAATATACCAAATCATTATCTGTTAATGATTGTTCAAATTTTGAATCCTTCTCTTGCTATTACATTTGATTACGCCTCCTATATTGCTGATGCTATCCATGGAGGACTGATGGGGATAAAGAATGGGAAGGTGGATAGGCCATTTGGGTGGTATTCACTATTGATGCACCTCTTCCTCTTCAAAGGTGGAGATTATTTTGCCAGTGGAATGGATCTGGTAAAAGAAAAGGAGGGAGAGAAGATGCCAGTACAATTATGGAGCACCGTATTGTCATGGGATAGAGAGGATGCAAGTTTTCTAAAGTTTGATAAATACTTTGCATCCAAAATAAGGACTCTTCTTTGCTCTGACAATCCACGAGTCCCCAAGATTCTTCTGGAATTCCTAAGACCAAAAGAATTCGCAGAGAATGTCAAGATTGTTCATAACTGGGGTGATATGTATTTGTATCCAGTGTCCACAGTGTTTAGGGTCTTTGGTTTCAGAGGCACTCCATTTTTGTTACCATACCAGGTCCCCCTCAAAGTGGGAATAGCTGAGATTCTCAGACAAATTGGTGACTTGCAAGAGGCAGAGTTAACAGGCCGAGGTAAAGGGACTATTTTCCCTACAGCTACAGTAGCCCACCAATTTGTAATCACCAAGGGCGGCTGGAAATGTTTTGAGGATTTCCTTAAACCCTACCATTTGTCCACTGCAGTGTCAAGATGTGCTGATCCGGAGGACTTCTACAATGGTGTATTCCGGAAGAAGGTAGCATGCAGAGGTAGGCCCCACCAATTCCACTTTCCTGAAGACCTCATCAGGAATGAATTTGAAATTGATACCAGGACTAGAGAGAAAGGGATCACACAATGTTTGTAAGAAAACGCTGCAGAAATGTTACCTGAGCTTTTCAAAAGTTTAATGGAGAATCAGACTCTTGTAAAATCTTTTTTTCAAATGAATATCAATATACAGACCATCAGTTTTGAGTAAAGCTCTGTGTCGTCTTCAAATTTGTCCTTAATCGTATTTACTCTTTCATTCAGAATAATCTAGGATTTTTCTGTTTGAATGGAATTGTAAAGCAATCTCAGTATGGGTGTTTTTAGCATTTCTCTTTAGGAGGGAAATTAAACAGGCATGACCACTCTACCAGTAAATACTTCGGGACGGACTTTGAATTTTGAGGATCTTAGCTTATTTTGAAGTGATTAAATTCTTGTTGATGTTAGGCATTTACAGGGATAAATGGAGACCAAGTTGACGGGAAGTATAGAGATGTTTTATTTTAGGAGTTTTATTCGAGTTTGAGTGACTCTGTAACCTTGGATAAAGCACTGGTACTAATTGAAGCTGTTTATTGCATGCTTTGTTGATCAAATATACTGAAGTTGAATATTGTTTCATTCTTTGCTTTCAGTTGTTTTTTTTAAGGTGAACAAACTCACTGGTTTTTCTGGACTGGTTTGTTGTGGGTTTGTTGCTTTAAGAATGTGAATTTAATTCACAAAGGGTATACCCGCCCGGGCTTAGGGAAGAGCCCGAAGTGTAGAAGGTCTAACCAAACCTTGTCATATGTTGTCTCTGAAATCCTTTTATCCTTGATGTCTTCTTGGCACTCATTTTAGATTATATTATTAAAGGCATTGAAGGGTAATCAGATTTTGAGAACAACAAAAGTGGCGACTCTGCTGGGGACAGTTATCACAAAGATATACACATAAAATCTGTGCAAAGACTTGTGGAAAGTATTGTTGTGTTTGTGAGTAAGACTGCTTGCGTCTATTTTTCCCACAGCTTTGTGGGTGGTGACTCTGTTATTTTTGAACCAGTCCTTGTGAGATAGAAACTTTCTAAAATAAAGACAAACAAGATGCAAGGAAATAAGCATACAAGATCATTCATGAAGAAACATCCTCGTGAAACCCTGCAAGAAGGTCTGCCCGAGCAATCACGAAGAGGCCAGAAGAGATCCGTGATGCATGAGCCGTCGAATGCTGCATGGGTGCAGAAAAATAACAATACTGGTAAGATGCCTGACCGACCTATTTATGCAAAGTCAAATTCATCTTCAAGAGATTCGGATCAGGATATTTTAGGTTTTCATTCAGGATTGTTCGGAAATATTGATGATATGCCTATTGTGAGTCGAGAGTTATCACATGCTAGTGTTTCTGCAAAAGATAGAACTAGTTCAAATGCTATTAGGCACTCTGTTCCTAGGACAATAGATGGGAACATTAGTTTGATTGATATAGATCAAGTTAATGTATCGGATTCTGAAGAAAATTATCCTGATGAGGATAAAATGTCCCAAGAAATTGAAGAATTAAATAAAAGAGTTCATCATTTAATATCCTTGAGGGCCCAAAACGAGGCAAATAAGGAAAAGGAAGTTAAAGCCAAAATGATGGAGAGAGATAGGCTTCTTAGACAGATAGTTGATCTTGAAGTCCTTGCCAAGGATAAAGAAAAAAGTGATCAAGAAGGCCCAGTGATCAGGGAAATCCTAACCCCTAAGATCAGACCAGTTCCTAAGTCAGTAGCCCAGCCAAGTAAAGAAGTCCCTAATGATTCCCAACTCCCTAAGGTTAATTTAGACAAAGGGAAACAGATATGGGTAGATGATGGGGTAGAGTCTAAAATTGCAGAAGGGATTTCTCATAGGATCCTAGCACATGAGAGAGAGATGGAAAGGATGAGGAAGGAAAAGGAAGACCTCCAAATGGAGTTGGAAAAGGATGAACTAGAAGCTGCAAATCAGGAAGTTAAGAGAAAGATCAACTACCTAAAAGCTCCCCCTATTACATTCCCATCAGAAGATCTTAGTAAGCCCAATCCCCAACAAATTTCTCTCCCTCAGGTCAATATCCGACCAGCAGTGCACACTAACATTGCTTCAGTAAGCCATATACCTTCAAATAAGCAGTATACCCAAACATCTCAATCCCCAATCTCAAAGGCTAAGATGATTATGGGGAATAATAATACTGTTTCCCCTTTTCAAAGAAGGCCGATTAATCTAGAACAATATAAGCAATTGTTTTTTGATGGGATCCCAGGATATCCAAATCATGTTCCCATTGAGTTAAGAGACAAACTCCATAAATTTGCCGGGAACAATGCAGTCAGTGCTGAGGAACATCTCAAATCTTTTGGGGATTTGATAAATGATTATGAGATAGTTGATGAGGATGTGATTATGAAACTGTTTGTTCAATCCCTGGTTGATGATGCAAGAGATTGGTATAGAGGTCTTCCAGTAGCCAACATAGGTTCATGGGAGGAATTCAAAAATTGCTTTCAAGAACAGTATGGTGATAAGACTAATGTGAGTTTCATGCTGAATGAGTTCAATAATATCAGAAAATCTGAAAATGAAATAGTCACTGATTTTAATGCTAGGTTCCAGAAGGCTATGCATAGATTATATCAGGTAATGAGGCTAGATGACAATATGTGCCTTAACACCTATTATAATGCATTTGATTCTAAAATGGCTTACATTCTCAGAGATAAAAATCCTCATAACTTGAGGGATGCCTTTAGAATTGCCATAAATGTTGAAAGTAATAGAAAGGCATCTGGCAAATTAGGAAGGAGGATAGATGGAAGATTATGGCATGAAACCAAGCAGCAACCTAACAAAGTTGCTAAGGAAGAGGACAAAATAGAAAAACTGGTCACTGCTATGAAAGATTTGACTGCTAAGGTTAACAAAAATGATAAACCTCATTACAATTGGCAAGATAGACCTCCTAGGTTACATGATATGCCATACAATACAAATTGGAAGGATGGTAAGCCCCAAGTTGAGAAGCCTAAAATTGCCCAAAGCCAAGACACACCAGATCCTTTGAAAGGCAAGACTGTTAATAATATAGAAAATACTCCCTGGTGTATTGCTTGTGATGGACCACATTCTCCTCACCAGTGTGCAGTAGCTCAAGCTCTGGAGGAATCCATGAGACCAGAAGCAGAGCTTGATATTAATATGTTTGAAACTATCATAGAAAGTGATGAGGAATCTATGCCAAGTGAGTGCAGTGATGCGTTAGATAATGAAAGATCAGTAAAAGGGCAGTTAGCCTTAGGCTGGCACCCTACATTGAATGTGGTAACAATTGAAGATGAAGAAGTTCATCTTAGGAGGCCTAGTGAAGAAGAAGTTAGAAATCTCACTAAGGCCGCAATCGCCAAAGCTAAACATAACTACAATCTGAGAAGCACCAAGAGAGATACTGATCAAGGTGAGCCAGGTTCCATATTTGTAAAAGAGGTCACAAAGAAAGGGGCATCAAGCAGTGTTACTGCTACTATTAAAGCTAGTCAAGAAAAAGAGGAACAAGTTAAAGACTTCCCTAGAACCACAGATGCCAAAAGTGCTGATGATGTACAAAAGGTGGAAATAGTAAAAAGGGGTAACCAACTCAAAGTAGAAAAGGTTAAGGCTAATACTGAACAGTGTAATTATTCCACATTTAATATGGCCCAAGCTTTAACTCAAATGAAGGTCACTGTCCCATTAGTAGAGTTACTAAAGATTAAGGAACACAAGGATGCAGCTTTGTCTCTATTCTCTAGTATAGCTGATGGTGGTTCAGTATCACACACTGGTTCAGATAAAATTGGGAAGGATCAAGAGTTCCAAATTCCAGAGGTATATGTTGGAACCACTATCACTCAGGAGCCTTCTCAGGTGGACCCTTTCTATGTCACTCTGCTAGTCAATAACCGGTTAATTAAAAACTGCATGATAGATTCAGGAGCAGCGGCTAATGTGATGCCATATGGTGTCATGAAAGAATTAGGATTGTCAATAACCACCGTGTATGGGAAATGTTATGCCATGGATAACAGAGAAGTGCCTGTGATAGGTACAATGAAAGATGTAGAAGTAAAAATAGCTGCATTTCTTGAAGCTACTTACAAAATGGATGTTATTGTCACTGATACTAAACCCCACTATGGCATGTTGCTCTCTAGGTAGTGGGCTGCAGCAGTGGGGGGAAATGTTGAATTGGATTTGTCTTATGCTACTATTCCTGTTGGTGGAAATAAGGTCAAGCTATACAGGGAGCCACAAGCTCCTAAGGTAGTTGAAAATGTGGACCCTAGTGTGCTTAACTGTATGATTGATGTGGATTTAGATAATTTCAGAATTCAGCCAGTATCACCTCAGTTGAAGAATACCGACCCAATTGTAGTTGAACTACAAGCACAACAGTATGGATTGTGGCAAATGTATTTTGATGGAGCTTGTTCCAAAGAAGGGTCAGGAGTGGGGGTTCTTTTTGTATCCCCATCAGGTATAACCTTCAAATATTCATTCTTATTGGCATTCCAATGCACAAATAATACTGCGGAGTATGAAGCTTTGTTATTAGGACTTGAGGTTGCAAAAAGGCATGGAATCTGATTATTGAAAGTGATGGGTGATTCAGAGCTGGTCGTCTCTCAGGTAAGATCTAAGTATGCGTCTAAGAATGATAAATTGAAGCAATATAAGCATGCTGTTTGGGATATTATTGAGTATTTTGATGCCTTTTCTATCAACTGGATAGAGCGAGCAAAGAATATTATGGCAGATTTCTTAGCTAATGTTGCTTTAAAAAATGACGATGCAACACTAACTGGTATCTCCACTGTGGAAATAAAAGCTAGGCCTGCTATCCCTGATAATGTATATAACTGGCAAGTTTTTGCTGATGATGATGATATTCTTAGGTTCATCCAATGTGTTGATGATTATGATGGACAAAAAATTGATTGTAATGCATTGGTGGAAGTAGTCGATGGCAGAGAGACAGTGTTTGGAAATGATATTGTCCAATTGGAAACCAACGAAATACCTAAAGGACTGGTGGAGTTAGAAAGCATGTTTAGTTATAATGACAGTCATCTACACCAGCAATCTACCACTAAGTTAGAAGAACTAGAGGAGGTCAACTTGGGGACAGAATCATCCCCCAAGTTGGTATATATTGGAAAGAAGCTACCTTCTCATGTTAGGACTAACCTAATCAGTTTACTGAAAAGGTATAAACATGTTTTTGCTTGGTCTTATGAAGATCTAAAGGCGTATAGACAAGATCTTTTTCAGCATGAAATTCCCTTACTTTCAGATGCTAAGCCTTTTAGACAGAAACAGAGACCTATTAACCCCTTGTTAGAAACAAAAATGCAACAAGAGTTGACTAAATTGAGAGAAGGGGGGATTATCAAACCAATCAGACATTCTTCATGGGTTTCTAATTTGGTCCCAGTGAGGAAAAAGAATGGAGATATCAGATTGTGTGTGGATTTTAGGAATCTGAATGTTGCTTCCCTAAAAGATAATTATTCATCTCCAAACATGGAAGCAATGCTACAAAGAGTGACAGGTTGTGATCTTTTGTCCATGATGGATGGTTTCTCAGGATACAATCAAGTGCTTGTAAGGGAGTCTGAACAGTTTAAAACAGCTTTTACTACTCCATGGGGAACTTATGTGTATGTGAGAATGCCGTTTGGATTGAAAAATGCGGGGGCTACCTTTCAAAGAGCTATGGATGTGGCTTTTAAGGAATTCATTAACATTATTATGGTGGTTTACCAAGATGATTTAACTTGTTTCTCAAAGAGAGCTGATGATCACTGTGGACATTTAGAGAAGGTGTTTGATAAAGCCTTGGAATTTGGTGTATCACTGAATCCCAAAAAATGTCATTTTGGGGTCACTGAGGGAAAATTATTGGGACATATAGTTTCCAAGGAAGGAGTAAGAATAGACCCTGAAAGAATTGAAGCAATCAATAAGGTGTCTGAACCAAAAAATGTGAAAGGAATTCAGTCCTTTCTAGGCAAAGTGAATTTTGTCAGGAGATTCATTGCCAACTTTGCTGAGATAGTAAAGCCTATTGTCAAGTTGCTCAAGAAAGACACCAAGTTTCACTGGGATCAGGAAGCCTCAAAAGCTTTTAATGAGATTAAGAAAGCAATCCAGGAAGCACCAGTGTTGAAATCCCCGGATTATGGTAAGCCTTTTTCTCTGTTTTCTTTTGCTTCATATCACATAGTGGCTGCAGTATTATTGCAAAAGGATAATGAGGGATATGATCATCCCATAGCTTTCTATAGCAAATCTTTGCAAGCGGCAGAATTAAAATATGAAACCATGGAGAAACAAGCTTATGCCTTGGTTAAAGCTGTTAAAGCCTTTAGGCCATATTTGGTGAATGCAAATGTCACTGCCTATGTTCCACATGCTGCAGTTAAAGATATTCTGTCTCAATCTGAGGTTACTGGGAAGAGATGCAGATGGATCAATAGAATTCAAGAGTTCAATTTGGAGGTAAAGATCACTAAATTGGTGAGAGGGTTAGGTTTGGCCAAGCTCATGGCTGAGTCAAATCTCATGAATGTAGAAGTACACAATGTTGAAGTTGAAGATATTTTGGTCACTAGTATTGAGAGGCAACCATGGTACACAGAGATAGTCCAAGTATTGAGGGGTAATATGCTGCCAGAAGGAATGACTCCCAACCAGAAGAGAACTTTAAAGCTCAAATCCCAAAAGTATGTCCTCATTCAGGGTGATCTTTTTTGGAGAAAAAGAGATGGGGAGTTACTATTGTGTTTGGATGAATTTCAAGCTAAACAGATGTTGAATGAAATGCATGATGGAGTATGTGGAGGTCATTACTCTGCTAAGACTACAGCTGGTAAGATAATACGGGCTGGGTATTATTGGCCTACTTTGTTTAAAGACACCCATGCATATGTTTGAAGATGTGATTCATGTCAGAGATTTTCTTCTAAGCTCAAGTATGAAGGAGCCTTACCACTAAATCCAGTTTCTGTAGAAGCTCCTTTTGTTCAATGGGGTATTGATTTTATTGGAGAGATTGTTGAAAAGTCAGGAAGAGGCCATGGATGGATTATAGTGGCTACAGATTATTTTACCAAATGGATAGAAGCTATTCCCACAAAAAGAGCTACTAGTAAAATTGTCATTGATTTCCTGATGGATAATATTGTGACTAGGTTTGGAACACCTGCAAAATTGGTAATGGATAATGCTATGTGTTTCAGATCAGAAGAATTTGTAGGCTTTTGCAATAGTCATGGTATACTTATGTCATACTCATCACCTTATCACCCTCAAGGGAATGGACAAGCAGAATCTAGCAACAAAAGCTTGCTAACTATTATTAAGAAGATCTTAGAAGAAAACAAAAGGTCTTGGGATCAAAAGTTGAAATTGGCTCTGTGGGCAGATAGAATAACAGTTAAAAAATCCATTGGAATGTCACCTTTTGAGTTGGTTTATGGTACCCAAGCCAGATTACCGGTAAATAACCTTCTTCCAGTATATAAGTTTTTGCAGGAAGAGAGCATGGAATTATCTGAACCAATGGAGAACAGGATGATCCAAATTGTAGAGGTGGAAGAGCTTAGAACCTCCGCTCATAAGAAAAATCAAAAGCTCCAGCTACAGTCAAAGTATCTTTTTGATAAAAGAACATCATTAAGGAAGTTTCAAATTGATGACATGGTTTTTCAGTGGAATGCAAAAGGGCAGGATAAAGGAAAGCATAAGAAATTTGAATCACTCTGGATTGGCCCTTTTGTAATTTGTGATTTGAATGGTAAGGATTCATATTTCTTGAAGAATATGAATGATGAGATGCAGGAATTTCCAGTGCATGGACAATTCCTGAAGTACTATTTCTCTTAATATCCATGCACAGTAGGTCCTTGGTTTGTATATATTTTGTTTTCTTTCCTGTTTTCCTGGTTTTGGTCTGTGTTTTGGTCTGTTTCTCCAGATTTTCTGAGTTTTCTTGTGTTGATCTCGCAATCAACCATCCCCAGTCAGAGCCGCTGTTATCGCTGTTTTAAAATTGGATTCTTTCCCCATATTTGGCTATGGTTTTTGAAAAAATTTGTATAAGATGTGGCCCCAAATGCTTCAGCCTTGTTCTAAACCTAGAGGGTTTAAGGTTTTTCTAAGTTTTAGGCTTTATCTGTTGTGTTAGGTCCCCTGGTTTCTATTCCGACGTTACTTTATTTCACTTAAGTCATGGGTCGCGGGGTCGTAAGAAGTGTCCCCCCTTGCTATTTACCTAGGCGGTCATGTTTATTATTTGAAAATTTTTGCCTTTTATTATTTCCTTCTAAAGTGCCGGGCCCAGTAAACACTGATCAACTTCAGAAAAGATCCGACGGTTGGCGCTATTTCGCAAAGGCTAAGTGCTCACATTTTAAGGCTGCGAAATAGCGAGGATTAATATCGGCCGTCCATGTGTCATGCGGAGGAAGTGAAGGTTGCGGCTGTCAAGAAGGTGGGCCCCCCTCTACATGGTCTTCTCTGGCATATTGGAGTGCAGCACGTGGCACAGGCCGCCACAGTCAAGATTTTAAGATTAAGGATCAAAGTGGGCCCCAAAGATGAGTCAGCTCACAGGTGGAGGTGACCTGGCAAGGATAGCTCTTACAATTCATTGAGACCCCGTGGCTCCTTCCAGCGAATGAAAAGTCGACAGGTCAGCTTCGAAGATGACAGGGCGCCAGGTGTCCATGATGTGTCCGTGGGCCCACCTCTTCTGAAAGCTCCTAGCAGGGTTTAAATGCTGAGCAACTTCAGAAAGGATCTGACGGTCAGCGCTATCTCTCATTCTTGCCTAAGAAGACCTCAGTGAGAGTTCTCACAGGTTTCTAAAATTGAAAAAAGAAAAGGTTCGAAAAAAATCATAAGGGATCTCTCATCAAAAAGGAAAGTTAACTAACCTAGATGATGCCTTCTAAATTCAATTTTCGCTCACCTTAGGAAACCCACTTTTTAGGGTGACTAAACAGCCACATGGGAGTTGTCACATGCCTAAAATTACTCCTAACCCTTAGGTACACCTTATGGGCTTTAGGAAACACCTTTAAACTACCCCTAGGAGTCCATTTGACCCCTTTTAAACCCATCTGAAGTTAACTTTCGGGTCAAATCTAAGTTGACCACCCCAAAGATTCTCTACCCAAGGAAAATTTAGAATCACAATCAATTATTTGAAAAATCTATGGTTGAACAACTCCCCTTCAAGAGACAAGTCAAAATTCAAGACATAAATTAACACGTGTCAAGTGACACAATAAAATACATTACAAAATTACACATGGAATATTCCCTCATATTATTTCGCATCAAATTTGCTCTGGTGTTCGCTCCTCTTGATGTAACATTTGCTACCAAACACTCTAAAGCATCTAACCATAGGTGTCTTAGTGGTCCAATACTCATAAGGAGTTTTATCCTTACCTTTTTTAATGAGTACCCAGTTCATTGTGTAGACTGCAATGCTCACCGCTTCTCTCCAAAAAGTGTGAGCTACCTTTCCTTGAATCAGCATAGTTCTAGTTGCTTCAACCACAATCCGGTTATTCCTCTCTACTAGGACATTCTATTGTGGAGTCGAGGGGGTAGACAATTGCCTCTTAATGCCATGTTCTTCACAAGTACTTGTTGAATTCACCGGAAGTGAATTCCTCTCCTTGATCAGTTCTCAGGCACTTGATCCTTTTACCGCTTTCCTTCTCCACTAATGCTTTGAAAGCTTTGAACTCTATAAAAGCTTCAGACTTATCTTTCAAGAATGTGAGCCACATCATTCTTCAATAGTCATCAGTGAGAATCATGAAGTACCTATCACCCTGCACACTCCTAGTTTTCATAGGACCACACAAATCAGTATGCACAAGATCAAGCAAATTGTTAGTAGTGAAAGGTTTACCTTTAAAGGTTGAGGAAGACATTTTCCCCAGTTGACAATCTCTGCACAAGTTATTTTCTGGTTTTCTCAGCACTGGCAACCCTCTAACTGCCTTGATCTTACTCGCCTTCACAATGTTATCAAAGTTTACATGGTAGAGTCTCCTATGCCATATCCAGCTATCATCAAATTTAGCTATAAGACATGTACTTATATTTGCATTTAGCTAAAATAGGTTACCTTTGGTCTACATGCTTGTAGCCACCAATTCACCAATCTTTCCTTTGATTCTGCACACTCCATTCTTGAATTCCAGAGTGAGACCACTATCATTCAGCTGGGCAACACTCAAAAGGTTGTGTCTTAGACCATCAACCCAATACACATTGTCAGCACTACTCTTTCCATTCAGAGAGATGGACCCTCTGCCTTTGACCATACATGGTGCATCATTACCAAAGCAAACCACACCACCATCATACTCTTCCAAGGAAAGAAACTTGCTCCGGTCACCAGTCATATGGTGAGAACAACCACTGTCAATAATCTATTCATTGGAATTATCAAAGCAGGAGACAAGAGTCTTCTTGTCTGACACATCTTCCTTGACATCAACAAACACAATATCTTCATTTTCTTCATCTTCTGACTCCTCATCTATGACACCTTCATCAACTACCACAAAACAGTTTCTCCGGTTTCCTCCTTTGAATTTCTTGAACCTTTCTGGTTTGTCCTTGTTGTCACCATTAGGATAGTTTACAGCAATATGTCTTATCCGGTTACAAGACAACATTTCAAAGGGAGCTTACCTCTGTATTTACCGGTTCCTTTAGGAAGTTTCCTGGCAAGAAGAGCTTCAATGCCATCAAAATCTTCTCATCATCCATTTCTCTGCTTTGTCTCAGTTCACCACTAGTGCTAGCTTCTTTTCCTTTTCTAGATAGTACAACAGAAGCTTTAAAAACTGATTCAGTCTTTTGAACACTACCATCAAAACTATTTAGCTCATAGGTTGTCAACTTTGCAATGATGAAGTCTAGGATACCCTAGTCTTGTCTATTGATCTCAACTCCTGAATAGCAGCAACCCTTATTGCATAGACCGGTAATAAGGATCTCAGAACTTGAATCTTCCATTTTACCACCTGCACTCTTGATATCTCCAACAACAGTTTTGATTCTTATTCCATATTGTTGAATGGTCTCACCTTCAACCATCTACATGTCTTCAAACTTCCCTCTAAGGTTTTCTTCCTTAGCTTGTTTTACATGCTCATCACCGCCATAGATATTTTCAATAGTATCCCATACTTCTTTGGGATATACTTTATCTTGGACATCAACAAACTCAATGTCAGATAAACTGCTAATTAGGGCTTCCATGACTTGCCCATTCTCCTGCATCTCTCTCTTTTGGTCATCGATGAGAGTACCGGTAGGGGAAACATAAGCATTCTCAACATAGCTCCAGTGTTGAGAACCCATGCTTCTAATTTATATCTTCATTCTATCTTTCCATATAATTAAATTGTCTCTGTTGAACTTTGGACCTTCCCTCTTCATCATTAAACTGGGATCTTTTCTTCAAGAGGTTAAGCTTATAACACAGAGAACCTAGAGGATGCTCTAATACCAATTGATAACTCAATGATGAACGGATAGTACCAAACTGGTACTGAGAGGGGGGTGAATCAGTATAGACAAAAACACAATCTTAAACTGGTTTGTCAACAGGCACTGTGCTTTGATAGACAAACAGCAACACCGGTCTTAAACAGAGTACAACCGGCAAAACCCAAAATAGTTGAGACAAGCATAAACTGGTGACACTTATCTTTTCATACAATCTAATACTTCATTTCCATTTCACCCTAGTGCATGAACAGGTAATCTATCATCAAAGATATATAAATAGCTATATTAACATGGTTTACCTTTAGACACAAATCACCTAAACCATCACATGAATAACACCACACATGACACATAGATTTTTCACGTGGAAACCCAACTAGGAAAAACCACGGTGGGGATGAATACCCACAAGTTGTTTTTGAACTCTTTAGAAGTCCACTCTGTTAGGAGCCTTGTCTAGTTAAAGACTGATACAATAGGTTCTGTTAGGAACCGATCCTATTAGGGATCACCCGATTAAGGGATGGCTAGAATACCCGGTTAAGGGTTAAACCCTGTTAAAGGTTACCTTGTTAGAGGATTTCAAGAACTCAATGGTTTTGAGTCACCCTGTTAAAGGATTTATAGTAAGTCGGTTAAGGCTACCCTATTAAGGGATTTCCCAATTGTTGAAGTGGTTAGAGATCAACAAGTATTACAATGATCTGGTAACAACACTCAATGCCAATGCAGATCTGCTTTAGCTCCTCTTCACCTTTTGCACTTACACTTTATAGGTATCACTTCTCTCTTTTGGTCTGGCAAGAATCACATATCTCTTCACTTGGATACTCACATAAAACTTTTGCCAACAACCTCAGAAAGAAACACAACATCAACCTTATAGGAAACAGATAGGTCGGTAGCATAAACCCTAAACCCTAAACCTATTAGGTTGAGCAATTCAAATGGTTCAATCCTGACCGTTGAGCACATTACATTAAATGCAACAGTCTTAAACCAATCTCAAGACATTCTCCATCATTCATATTTCCATCAATTTCATGGTGGATAATAACCCATCATGTGTTATCACCATTTACAGACTTCGCACATTCCCGAGGTAGATAGGGACAATCTCCTTCATGCAAGATCCTTCACGCGCACAAGGCTGTCGTGGCAACATGATCTGTTCTTCATTACATTGCTAACTCATCACACAAAGTCACTGATTGAGTCACACAAGCTTGAGGCACTTCAACCAGAAACCCTGAAGTTGAGACTACCAACTAGTAGTCATAGAAAGCTTCTATGTACCAGTTCCCGTAACCACATGCCGATTCACCTGGAACAAACATACCGCTTCACTTTGGCACATATACCAGTTCTTGGTAGCATACCGGTTCTCTCTTCTTCAACATATTGACATCAATGACAACATACAATGTCATCATGTCCTCATACCGGTTCACATAAGGTTCACATAAGGTTCACATAATTGTTCACATAATGCCAACATAATGTTCTTAATGAATGAATTACTAATCTTATTAATGGAAATTACTAATAAGTGTATGGGTAGATGGTAAAATGAATGCTTGTCTTTTAGGAATGGATTAGAATGCATCATGTGTTATGGTTTAAGATTATATCTCCATTTGGTGGATGCTATTAGTTGTTATGGAATTAGGATATTGTACCTTAGTTTGTGTTGAGATGAATTCTTGTCGTTACTTAATTTGTAATAAGATGATTGTTGGTTAATTGATATAGTGTAATAGATTTTTAGGAGTATTAACTAAGCTATGGGTTAAATGTTTAAGAAAACTCTGTGATTATTTCCCTATGTACTTTAGGAATCATGAGGAAGTAATAGGAATGCTAGGAGCATAGAATCATAGATGATTATGTGGAAGTTAATCATAAATGGAAATTATGTTAATGCAATTTAAGGTATTAATCATTGTATGTGAATGGTGATCTTTATAGTCAAAGGTTAGTTAATTGTAATATGAACATTTGGACTTGGTGTATAAAATGAACCTAAGAGAAAAATAGAAATAGCTATGCATTGAAAGATATAATCTCATATTAAATGAGAGATTAAGAAGGTTGCATATCGTGAGTGTTAGGTATTGACTATGTTGCACCTATGCTTGTAAAATGATTTGGAAGAAAGTAAATGCTTATTGCTTATGTAGGTAGATTAAGTAATGGCATTGAGATACCCTAGGGAGTTAGTAGAAAGGATTTATTGTATTACTCTTGTGTAATTGTTTAAATATCTTGAGTAAATTATTCTATGTTTATAACACTTAAATTTTGTTTGTGTGCTTGCTGCATTGCTTAAGTGATGTTATATGTTGTATTGTTAAACAAAAAAAAATTAAATTATTGTGTATTTAGCTATATTTCTCTGGGTTATTTTGATGGGCATTACATCCCTAACTGCCTTAGTTGAACTGATCTTAACAATGCAATCAAAATTAACACAAAACAACCTCTTATGCTATAGCCAACTCTCATCAATATGAGCAATAAAACATATCTTATTACTAGTGTTCAAGTGAAAGATATTACTTCCTATCTTAATACTAGTTGCAATTTCCAAACCAGTCTTGTTAATGAATTTGTATTTTCTATCTTTAAACTAAAGTTGAAATCCCTCATCAACTAATTGACCAACACTTATGAATAGTGGGTTCAATCTCTATTCTGAAACTGAAGGTGAGTCTAAGAATTTTAGCAACAAGGGGAAGACCAAGGGAAAGAGAAAGGGGACTATTGTGGATTCTAACATTTTGGACTTTGAGGATGAGTCTTTTGATGATAAATTCATAAAAAGAAAGAAGAGAAAGGGAATGGGTAAGAAAACCCAAAGGACCAAGAAGACCAATAAGTGGATAAATAAGGTGAAAAGAAAGATTATTATTTCTTTTGATGAGGATTCTCAGGTTGAAAAAACTGACAACAATAAGGGTAAGTAGAAAGATGAAATGTCGGATGGTGATCATGGGGAGAACTTGAACACATAGAGAATGTAGAATGAGGGTAATGAGAACAACATTGGCAATCAAAATGTCTGTCATGGGGCCATTGGTAATGGCAACATCAAGGGTTTTTGTGAGGTCATTAGCAAAATGGTGAAATAGATTGGTGACTTGAAGACTAACCTCAACATGATAAAAAAGCTACTATGGGTGAGAAGCCTCTCTCTGAGAACGTTAAAGAATTAATGGTTTCTATTAACAAGGTTGAAGCTATTGAGCCTATGGTTAGTAAAATTTTGGAAACAGAGAAGAAGGTGAAGGAGCTGAAGGGATCAAAGATGATATGGGTCTAGAAACTAACCTGAACAATCTAGTCAATAGAGTGGATAGGATGGAGCTTACTGTGAAGAAGATTGCAGAGAAAAACTTCCAGATCCTTAAGGCCATCATTGACCATGTTAACATCTTGATTAAGAAATTTGAACAAATTAAAGACAAGGAGGATGATAAGGATCAGACTGAGAAGAAGGGTCAAGAAAAAATAACAAGGGCCAACACTTGGAAGCAGGTTGATATCAAGGAAAAAGAGTTGGAAGAGATGAAAAATTATGAGATCAATATGAAGTAGATGGTGGTTCATGCAGAAGAACTCATAAAAATTAGTTGTCCTTATGTTGTCTTGGTGTTGTCTTTGTGCTTTTCTTGGGCTGTCTAGTGTTGATCTCTTTGTCTTGTGCTCCCTTTCTATTTTGACTAGGATTTATTTTATGTATCGGTGACCAGGCACTATTGTTTCATGCCTTTTTCATGCTTTATCTTTCTCCTGCTTTGTAACAAGGTTTTGGGTTCCTTTCAAAAACCTATTTTTAATTAATCAAAACTAATTGACCAAAACTCAAAATATTATGCCTTAAACCTTCTACATAATAGACATTATTAGTGTTATGCTTTCCATCCAAAGAAATAATACCTCTACCTTTGATCATACATGCCTGTCATCTCCAAATATGAATTGCCCACCATTTTATTCTTGCAGGGACATAAATTTTCTTTTATCTTCAGTCATACGATGTGAGCATCCACTATCAATTACCCAATCATCCTTATCTTCAACTTTTGCTGCTAGGGCCTTCTCTTTATTTTTAATAGCCAGTTTTGGTTCATCTTCCCTCAAAGCATAGAACATCTATTCCTTTCCATTTCTAGATCCACTAGCAGAGTTTGGTTCATCTCCAAAGTCATCAGTTACTCCTTCCTCATTTGCTATGTATCATTTTTTACTTGTCTTGAATCTATATCTGTTCGGGTTAGGCTTAAAAGTTTTCTTAACTCTTTCCTCAAACCTTGCATTCCTTTCAGGGCATCTAGATGCAAAATGACCAATCCTATTACATGCAAAGCATTTAAAAGGTTCTTTTCCTTCATACTTACTTCCAGTTGGACCTTTAGGTATTCTTCTATCAAATAAGACTTCAAGTTTCTCAAGCTCTTCATCTTCTTTCCTCATGTCTTCCAATTATTTTGCATATAGGGCTCTCCAATCACTTTTTCTAGTAGATGTTGATGATGATGCATGAAAATAAGGTTCAAACTTTACAACTCCAGACGATCCAAATTCTTCAAGCTCAAAAGTAGATAATTTCCCAATCAGAATGTCTCTGTTGACTGAAGTGTTTGCCATTGTTCTTAACTCATTAATTGCAGTTGCCTTCATCTTGTAAGTCAGTGGAAGGGCTCTCAAGACTTTGGAAACTATTTCATCTTCACTTAGAGATCCTCCACAACATTGAATTCCCATAACAATCTCATTTACTCTTTCCATAAACACAACAATTCTTTCATTTTCTTCAATTTTTAAGTTTTCATATCTTACCTGGTAACCATCAAGTTTAGCAATTTTGACAATAGGTTCACCTTCATTCAGAGTTTGCAATTTGTCCAATATAACCTTAGCCGATGATTTGTCAGTCAATCCCATAATCTGTTGATCAGTAAGTGCACACAAGAGGGCTTCTCTAGCTCTACAATCATTTTCAATATTCTTATCCACGTCTACAGGAGAAAGATTGCCAGATGCCAGATCATAAGGTGTGTATCCTTTCTCAGTGATCTCCCAAATATCCTTGCCAAGACATCTAAGATGAGTCTCCATTCAAATTTTCCATATCCCATAATTTGTTCCATCAAGCTTAGGGGTTTCTCTTCTGAAAATAGCTGTCGATGGATTAGAAGTGTTAGTTTCCATAGGATCTACCTCAAGCGGTTAAGCTATTGCAAAAGAGGACCAAAGATCTGATACCAATTGTTAAGATAACTGAAGAACAACTAAGAGGGGGGCGGTGAATCAGTTGTTAATAGATTATAACTTTTAATCCACAATACAATCTTAAACAAATCAAGTATCGGTGAAGCACAGACAGATGCTGGTAGGAACAAATATCAGTAAATAATGTTGGCATATGATGAAGCAGTGACAATGTATGTTATCATTGATGTCAATAAGTGCTCAAGTAGGTGAACCGGTATGAAGATTGGAAGCAGTTATGGTCAACGGGGATGGAGTGGACTGGTGTCGGGGTTCACTAAGTGTGACTACTAGTTGGTAGTCTTAGTTCAGCTCTAGGGTTTCCAGTTTGGCTTGTGCGGTGCAACCAATGATGTTTTGTGATGAGTTAGTTAAGAACAAGGATAAGGATCAAGATGCCACATCAGCTATGTGCACACAAAGGATTTCTTCGAGGGTCTTGTGCATGAAGATCGAATGCATTGAATGTATGTCTCAGGAATGTGCATTTTTCTTAGAGGTATGAGAAAAGTGTGTGATGGGTTATTGTTTTCCAGATGTGGTGAAGATTGGATGATGCAGAAATGACTTGAGATCTGTTTAATGTATTTGATGGTTAGGATTGGACCGCTTGTAATTGTAAACCTAAAATGTTAAGGGTTTAGGGTTTATGCTACCGACCTAATTGTTGTCTTTAAGGTCGATGAGTTTTGTTATTGTAGTGTTGGCAAAAGTTGTGTGTGTGTCCGCATGTTTTGATACTTGCCAAACCAGAGTGAGGAATTTGTAGAGTGTGATTGCAGAAGAGAGGAACTAAAAAGGATCTACCTTAGCAAGAAGTGTTGTTATCAGATTGGAGTGTTTTACCTATTTTCTTCTAACCATTTCAATAGAAGGTAAATCCCTTGGTTGGGTGGCTTTAACAGGCTTTGTTATAAATCCTCTAACCAGGTGGCTTAAGTTCATTGAGTTATTTAAATCCTCTAGCGAGGTAACCTTTAACAGGGTATATAGCCATCCCTTAACTGGGTGATCTCTAATAGGATCAGTTCCTAACAGAACCTTTATTGTAAAGTATTTAACCAGACTAGGCTCCTAACAGAGCGGACTTCAAAAGAGTTCACAAACAAACTTGTGGGTATTCATCCCCACCATGGTTTTTCCCATTTGGGTTTCCACATGAAAAATCTGTGTTTTATGGGTTGTGAGTTTTTCATGTGATGATTGTGTGATTTAGATTAAGTTTATATATGCATACAGTGTTAAATGGTTTTGGTATTATTGATACAACTCATGCATGATTATATTGGTGAAGCAGTCATCAATATTTGAGATCTGTTGTATGTTGTGTGAAGTATTTTTGTTTAACCGGTATAGCTGTCTGAAGTACTTCTATTTAACCGGTATTGCTATGGTTAAGTTCAGTGGTGAATACAACCGGTCAGCTATGTTTTGATTTGTCAAAGTGTCTGAACAAGTTTTTGTGTGTACTGATTCACCCCCCCCCTCTTAGTATTGGTTAGGACCTTAGTAGTTCATCACTAGTCATCAATTGGTATCAGAGCACATCCAGGTCCTCGGTGATTTAAGCTTAACTACTTGAGGCAAAAGATCTTGTTTTAATGATGAAGAGGGAAGGTCCTAATTTCAATAGGGAAAACTTTACAATATGGAAGGATAGGATAAAGATATATATCAAGAGTTTGGGTGCACAACAATGGAAACTATGTTGAGAATGCCTATGTAATCCCTACTAGCTCTCTAACCAATGATCATAAAAGAGAGATACAAGAAAATGGGCAAGTCATGGAAGCCCTTATAAGCAGCTTGTCCGATGTAGAGTTTATTGATGTACAAGATAAGGACAATCCAAAAGAAGTGTGGGACAACTGGAATCCATTTATGGCGGTGATGAACATGTCAAGGAGGCTAAGGAAGAAATCCTTAGAGGAAAGTTTGAAGATATGAGGATGGTTTAAGGAGAGACCATTCAGTAGTATGGCATAAGAATCAAGATAGTGGTTGGAAAGATCAAGAGGACTAGTGGAACAATTGATGATGCCACTGTTGTCAGTAAAGTTTTGAGATCACTTTTGCCGGTCTATGCAATCAGGGTTGCCGCTATTCAGGAGCTAAGGTCTATTGACAAAACCAAGGTATCTTTAGACTCTATTATTGCAAAGTTGATTGCATATGAATTGAATAGCTATGATGGTAGTTTTCAAAAGACCGAGTCATCCTTTAGAGTGTTTGTTTCCTCTACACCGACCAAGAAAGGAAAAGAGGTCAGTACCAATTATGAATCCAGGCCAAGCAAAGATATGGACGATGAGGAGATTCTGATGGATTTTGAAGCTCTTCTTGCCAAGAGACTTCCAAAAGGCACTAGAAAATAGAGAGGTAAGCTTCCTTTGAAGTGTTTTTCCTATAATAAGATAGGACATATAGCTATTAACTATCCTAACAATGACAATAAGGATAAACCAGAGAGGTTTAGAAAGTATAAAGGAGTAGGTAGGAGAAATTCTCTTGTTGCAATGGATGAAGGAGTTATCGATGAGGAATCTGAGGATGAAGAGAATGAGGATATAGTGTTTGTGGCTATTAAGGAGGAGTTGTCTAACCAGAAAGCCCTTGTCTCACATATTGACAACTCTAACGAGTGGATCATTGATAAAAGGTGTTCTCACCACATGACTAGTGACTGGAGAAAGTTTCTGTCTCTTGAAGAATATGATGGTGGTGTTGTCTGGTTTGGTAATGATGCACCTTGCATGGTGAAAGGAAAAGGATCCATCTCACTAAATGGAAAGATAAGTGCGGATGATGTCTGCTGGGTGGAAGGCCTTAAGCACAACCTTTTGAGTGTTGCTTAGATGAATGAAAAAGGACTCATTCTGGAGTTCAAAGGTGGAGTCTACAGAATAATTGGAAAGAGTGGTGAACTTATTGCCACCGATAAGCAGACTAGAGGAAAGTTGTTTTAGCTGAATGCCAAGATTAGTCAGTGCTTGATGGAAAAATTTGATGATAGTTGGATATGGCATAGGAGACTTTGTCATATAAATTTTGACAATATTGTAAAGGCTAGTAAGATCAAGGCAGTAAGAGGATTGCCTTTGCTGAACAAGTTGGAGAATGATTTGTGTAAAGAATGCTAACATGGGAAGATGTGTTCCTCAACATTCAAAGGTAAGTCCTTTTCAGCAAAGAACTTACTTGATCTAGTGCACATCGATCTGTGTGGTCCAATGAAAACTAGAAGTATCCAAGGAGATTGGTACTTCATGATTCTTACCGATGATTGCTCAAGAATGATGTGGGTCACATTCTTGAAAGACAAATCTGAGGCATTTGGAAAGTTCAAAGCTTTTAGAGCATTGGTGGAGAAGGAGAGCGACATAAGGATAAAATGCCTAAGAACTGATCAGGGAGGTGAATTCACTTCTGATGAATTCAATAAATATTGTGAGGAGAATAGGATTAAGAGGCAATTGTTTGCCCCAAGGACACCATAGCAGAAAGAAACAACAGGACTATGGTTGAAGTAGCCAAAACTATGTTGATCCAAGGAAATGTCGCTCACACATTTTGGAGGGAAGAAGTGAGCACTGTAGTCTATACCATGAATCGGGTACTCATTAAGAAACGTGAAGAAAAAACCCCTTATGAGTACTAGAATGAGAGAACTCCCCATGTGATTTATTTCAAAGTGTTTAGGAGAAAATGCTATATCAAGAGAGGTGAGCACCTGAGCAAGTTTGATGCTAAGTGTGATGAAGGAATATTTATGGGATATTCCACTAAAAGCAAAGCTCTCAAGTGCTACAATAGGAGGAATTAGAAGATTGTTGAGAGTATCAATGTCAGGGTTGATGAATTCTCTGAGAAGCCTGAGGAAACCAGCAGCAAGCAAATGAAAGATGAACTGGGTTTAGCCTTCTAGGAACTGGTTAAGAAAGAAACAAGTGACAAACACTGCAAAGACCTCAGTGTTTCTATACTGGTAGAAGCTTCAGTAGGTGAAGAAGAAGAGGAAAAGCAAGCTGAACTAGCTATGGTCATTCCTAGGTATGTAAGATTGCATCATGATCCAAAGCAAATCATAGGAGACAAAGATGCAGGAATACTTACAAGGAGAAAGGTGAAATAAAATTCTTGCATGCTTTTAGAATTTGAGCCTAAGACCACTAGAGAGGCACTTACCAATGAAGAGTGGATAAAGGCAATGGAAGAGGAGTTGGACCAGATAGAGAAGAATGCAAAATGGTCCTTGGTACCCAGATTGGAACAAAGAATGTCATAGGTACCAAATGGGTCTTCAAAAATAAGCTGAATGAAGAAGGCATAATGGTAAGGAGCAAGGCAAGACTTGTATGTAAGGGATATGCTCAGGAAGAAGGAGAAAACTATGGAGAAACCTTTGCCCTAGTGGCTAGATTGGAAGGTTTTTGAATGCTACTTGCATTTGTAACATTCAAGGGATTTAAGGTATACTAGATGGATGTGAAGTCTACCTTCTTGAATGGAATCCTAGAGGAAGAAGTGTATATTGAGAAACTAGATGGGTTTGGTTTGTCAGAAGATAGTGACATGGTGTGTAGATTACACAAGGCCCTGTATGGATTGAAACAGGCACCAAGGACATGGTACAAATGGTTACACTCTCATCTTGTGAAGATATGATTTCAGAGAACAAGTGAGGACAACAACATCTACCTAAAAACTGAAGGTGATTAGATTCTGATGTGAAGTATCTGTGATGATATAATCTTTGGAGGAGATGATGATATGAGTCATGCATTTGCAGATGTGATGAAAAAGGAGTTTGAGATGTCTCTAATTGGAGAGATAAATTTTTTCATTGGTCTACAGATTTAGTAGATGAAAGAGGGTATCTTCATTACCCAGTCCAAGTATATCAAAGAGGTATTGAAGACCTTTGGCATGAAGGAGAGAAAACTGGTTGGAACACCAATGGTGACCGGTTGTAAATTAACAAAGGAGGATGATACAACGTTGGTGGATGAGAAGGAGTACCAGTCAATGATCGGTAAGTTGCACTATGTGGTGCACAACAGACCGAATATTGCTCATGTAGTGGGCCTAGTGGCCCATTTTCAGAAGAGTCCAAGAGAATCCCACTTGGTAGCAGTAAAGATGATTCTTAGATACCTGAAAGGGATAGTTGATCATGGATTGTGGTATCCATACAATGGTGACTTTGATCTCAAAGTGTTTACCGATGCAGATTGGGCAGGTAATGTGGACGACCAGAAGAGCACAACCGATGGAGCGTTCTTCCTTGGTGGAAGACTAGTCTCGTGGATGAGCAAGAAGCAGAGCTATATTTCCCAGTCTACAGCTGAAGTAGAGTATGTGGTAGTATTTATAACTATAGTCAGGCAATCTGGATGAAGCATGTACTAGATGGCTTCAAAGTGATGATATCTAAACTGGTGAGTATTTTCTATGATAATACTAGTGCAATAAATATTTCCGAAAATCCAGTATTGCATGCTAGGACCAAGCATATTGAGCTCAAGTATCACTTCTTGAGAGAAAAAGTTTAGAATAAAGACATTGTATTAGACCATTTTTCCAGTGAGGAGCAGCTAGAAGACATATTCACTAAGCCCTTACCCAAGACTACATTTACGTATCTGAGAGGTGAATTAGGGGTTCTGCCCCTTCATGAAGTAAATTAAAGATGTGTGCTCCACATTAGTTAGGTACTATCATGTCAGATCTTATAGGATTGATGTGTTGAAGGATGCTACTCCATAGGGGGAGCAACATAGTGGAGCTTGGAAGCTTGTGCCTCCACTTTGGCATTGTTGTCAAAGGAGGAGAAGATATATGATGATGAAGATATATGGGAGAGAAGATATAAGTGTGAGAAGTGATTGAGAAAAGTGCACACTCACTAGTCTAGGTGGTGGTAGTGTTGATCATTCAAGTTGAACCGGTATATGTCAACCGGTATATGCTATTTAGAATGGTGTAGATACTGAGCACTGATACATCGAGTATTGCCATCGATGCCAAAGGGGGAGATTGTTGGCATGTGATGAAGCAGTGATAATGTATGTTGTCATTGATATAAATAATTGCTCAAGCAAGTGAACTGGTATACACCAGTATGAATATTGGAAGCGGTTATGGTCAACCAGGATGGAGTGGACTGGTGTCTAGGTTCACTAAGTCTGACTACTAGTTGGTAGTCTCAGTTCATCTCTATAGTTTTTGGTTTGGCTTGTGCAGTGCAACCGATGATGTTTTCTGATGAGTTAGTTAAGAACAAGGATAAGGATCAAGATGCCATGTCATCTATGTGCACGTGAAGGATTTCTTTGAGGATCTTTGCACATGAAGATTGAATGTCTACCTCAGGAATGTGCATTTTTCTTAGAGGTATGAGAAAAGTGTGTGATGGGTTACTATTTTCTAGATGCAGTGAAGATTGGATGATGCAGAAATAACTTGAGATCTATTTAATGTATTTGATGGTTAGGATTGGACCACTTGTAATTGTAAACCTAAAATGTTTAGGGTTTAGGGTTTATGCTACTGACCTAATTGTTGTCTATAAGGTCGATGAGTTTTGTTATTGTAGTGTTGGCAAAAGTTGTGTGTGTGTCTGCATGTTTTGATACTAGCCAAACTAGAGTGAGGAATCTGTAGAGTGTGATTGCAGAAGAGAGGAACTGAAAAAGATTTGCCTTAGTAAGAAGTGTTGTTATCAGATCGGAGTGTTTTACCTGTTGTCTTCTAACCATTTCAACAGAAGGTAAATCCCTTGACTGGGTAGCTTTAATAGGCTTTGTTGTAAATCCTCAAACCAGGTGGCTCAAGTTCATTGAGTTATTTAAACCCTTTGGTGAGGTAACCTTTAACAGGGTTTCAACCTTTAATAGGGTATATAGCCATCCCTTAATCGAGTGATCTCTAATAGGATCGGTTCCTAACAAAACCTTTATTGTAAAGTCTTTAACCAGACTAGGCTCCTAATAGAGAGGACTTCAAAAGAGTTCACAAACAAGCTTGTGGGTATTCATCCCCACTGTGGTTTTTCCCATTTAGGCTTCCACATGAAAAATCTATGTATTATGGGTTGTGAGTTTTTCATGTGATGATTGTGTGATTCAGATTAATTTAGATATGCATGCAGTGTTAAATGGTTATGGTATTATTGATACAACTCATGCATGATTATATCAGTGAAGTAGTCATCAATATTTGAGATCTGTTGTATGTTGTCTAAAGTATTTTTGTTTAATCAGTATAGTTGTATGAAGTAATTTTGTTTAACCGGTATTTCTATGGTTAAGTTCAGTGGTGAAGACAACCAGTCAGCTGTGTTTTGATTTGTCAAAGTGTCTACACAAGATTTTGTGTGTACTGATTCAACCCCCTCTTAGTACTAGTTAGGAACTTAGTAGTTCATCATTATTCATCAAATAGTAGAACTTAACAATTAACTAGATAATAAATACAAAGAAACCATTCCACATAACACCTTGATTTGTACATGGAAAATCCAAAAAGAGAAAAACCATGGTCGGAAGCCTACCCACGGTTAGATAATACTTTTGCAGAAAGTATGTGTAACAATGAGGGGCCTGTACTTGCAGGAAGGCACACTATCTAGAGCGTATTGCTCATTACAAAAGAGTCTCACTGACTACAGATAGTCTACAACCTTGTCAAGCTAAATGGACAACAATCCAATAGAGTGAACTACTAAAAATAACATCTACCATGCTTGATTACAATCCTAGTTAAGCTCAATGTCAGAGGACTAAATCCTCTTTTGAATCCAATTCGATCACTAATGGTCGACAACTCCTCT
Organism: Cryptomeria japonica; assembly: GCF_030272615.1. NCBI lineage: Eukaryota > Viridiplantae > Streptophyta > Pinopsida > Cupressales > Cupressaceae > Cryptomeria > Cryptomeria japonica. The sequence continues at coordinate 64,008,042 of NC_081406.1, read as the reverse complement.
GTCTGAATGATTTACAATATTGACACATTACATTCCTTGACCATGACCTTTCCAATAACCATGATACTTTACAAAGAGTTTTTATCTCTTATTTATACAAACCCTAAGGCCTAAACCAATTAGGTCAGCCACCTAAAGATATCACAATAATATCATTACATAATTCCTTATTACAATGATATGCCATGTTGGCTTAAGACCAAAACAATAATAACAAATCCATAAATCATCTCAAATCATCCAAGTAACATGTAGAGTACACATTAGCATGATACCGGTCCATAACCTAGATAAGTACCAAACCTATTTTGGGTCCACCATGCCAAAGTAATGTCTTCAAGCATTTGAAGCAAGATCAACAAACATCTTCAGCATCCTGAAATCCTCAAAAAAAGATGCACCAACACCAATTGTGCATCCTGTCATGATTCCTTAATGAAATCTCTATCAGTAAAGACTTAAACTAGTACTAGTAAGGTTTTACCAAAGTGTATGATAACATCCAATTACCAAGCCAATACCAACTGACCAAAACATGCTCATGGAGCATATAACTCATGAAATCCAATATACTTCACTGATCCAAACATGCCAGAAGTGTCAATAGATAATCTCTTCTCCCAGTAACACTAGACCTTCTATTGGTAACCAAAACTTGTCTGTCGATAACCATCCAAATCAGCTAGTGTTGACATCAATGAAAAAACATCAATGAAACACATAATCAATTCATCCATAATTCCAACAGAACAAGCACAAGATTCAACTAGTGGATCTGACAATGGAAAAGACTAGATATTTTATGCTATGAAGGAAGATGATTCGGAACTAGTTATCAAGAATGAGGAAAATGTCCTTGCAGCAAAAGTTGAAGACACAGATGAATGGGTAATAGACAATGGATGTTCTCATCATATGATAGGTAATAAAGGAAAGTTTCTAACCCTACAAGAATTTGATGGTGGTCAAGTCAGATTTTGGTAATAACAAGGCATGCATGATCAAAGGAAGAGGAACCATTTCATTGGATGGCAAACGTAACACTGGTAATGTCTATTATGTTGAAGGTCTGAAGCATAATATTTTGAGTGTAGGATAGTTGGTAGACAAAGGATTTCAATTAAAATTCAAGGATGGAAAGTGCAAAATCATTAGCAAATCAATTTTGGAGATTGCAACCGGTAGATAGACAAAAGGTAACATCTTTCATTTGAACTCTGGTAAAAAGACATGTTTGATTGCACATATTAATGAAAGTTGGCTATGGAATAAGAGGTTGTGTCATGTAAATTTTGATTGCATTGTAAAGATCAACTCAACTAAGGTAGCTAGAGATTTACCTAAGATTGTGAAGCCTCATAATCTGGTATGTAAAGAATGTCAAATGGGTAAGAAAATCAAATCTTCTTTTAAGAGCATACCTAATAAATCTAATGATGTTCTTGATTTGATTCATACTGACCTATGTGGTCCTGCTAGTACAAGAATCTTTCAACGTGATAGATATTTCATGTTAATCATTGATGACTATTCTAGAATGATGTGGGTTGCTTTTCTAAGGGAGAAATCTGAAGCCTTTGAGAAAATCAAGATCTTTAAAGCTATAGTTGAGATAGAGACAGGAATAAAAATCAAGTGTCTGAGATCAGATCAAGGTGGTGAATTCACATCCAGTGAGTTCAATAGTTATTGTGAGAAAAATGGTATAAGGAGATAATTATCTACACCCCCGACACCTCAACAAAATGACATTGTAGAAAGAAAGAACATAACAATTTTGGATGCAGCCAGAAGTATGATGATGGAAGCTAATTTGCCTCATATCTATTAGAGAAAAGAAGTCAGTACATCAGTTTATACATTCAACAAAGTTCATATTAAAGGAGATACTGGTAAGACACCTTATGAATTATTGTTTGGTCATTCTCCTACTCTTAAATATTTCAAAATCTTTGGAAGTAAGTGTTATATCAAAAGAGATGATTCCATTGGAAAGTTTGACCCTAGATGTGATGAAGGAATATTTCTTGGTTATTCAACTAAAAGCAAAGAATATAGATGTTATAACAAAAGATTGCAGAGAATTGTGGAGAGTACTAATGTGAAAGTGGATGAGAAACACAAAGACCAAGCTAAATCTTATGACAGTGAACCGACAGTGGAGATAATCATAACTGAACCGATAGTGCCTGTACCAAAATAGAATACTGAACCAGTTAGCTTGGCATCATCATAAAAATCAACTATAACTGAAGAGAAACACAGAGAACTTGAAAAATAAAAAAGCACCAAGGTATGTAAGGCTAAATCATTCTGAAAAATCAGATCACTGGAGACAAAAACATGGGAGTTACGACAAGGAGAATATTGGCAAATCAAGAGGTATGTTTCATTTCTTAGATTGAACTAGCATCAGTAATTGAAGCTTGTAAAGATGAGTGTTGGATGAAAGCTATGGAAGATGAATTAGATCGGATAGAAAAGAACAATACTTGGACTTTAGATCCCCGACCTAAAAATAAGAATGTTATTGGAACTAAATGGGTTTTTAGAAACAAACTGAATGAGGATGGAAAAGTTGTAAGAAACAAGGCTAGATTGGTTTGGAAAGGATATTCTCAGAAGGAGGGAATTGATTATGGTGAAAATTTTGCAGCGGTAGCTAGAATTGAAGCTGTTAGGCTATTTCTGTCTTATCCAGCCTATAAGAACTACAAGGTCTATTAGATGGATGTTAAGTGTGCATTTTTGAATGGTGAACTTGAAGAAGTCTTTATTGAGCAACTAGATGGATTTTTACTGACATATGATAAAAATATGGTTTGCAGATTAAGGAAAGCCCTATACAGATTAAAACAGGCTCGTAGAGCTTGGTATGCAAGGTTGGATAAGTACCTTTTGAAGCTTGATTTTATAAAAGGTAATGCTGATAGTAACCTATATTACAAGAACAACCTATTGATCTGCAAAATAGTGATGACCCCTCTTTCTCCATCTTTACTATGGTGATAAACCCAGTGTGTCATTTGCCTCTCTTGTCGCGGTTTCATAGTCATCTTGGTTAACGCAGAGAGTTTACTTGTGAAACAATGATGACCCTTTCCTTCTCCAACTTCACTATGGTGATAAACACAGTGCATTCTCTACCTCTCTTGTCGCAGTTTCACAACAACTTTGGTCAACATAGTCTATTGACCCGTGAAATAGTGATAACTCTCTTATCTATGTTTTAATTGTGGCGATGAACATAGTGTGTTCTCCCATGCTTCCTACACATCCATAGAAGGCTTGTCACGATTTCGCAACAACTTTGGTGGCAGTTATTATTTTACCTTTGATACAACAATAACTCGATGGTGATAAACATGATGCATTCTACACCATGCCTGAGACAACTATCATTATGCATTTCTATCCCATGCATCCACTCAATTGTTGACATCAATGACAATCTCATGCCAACAATCTCCCCCTTTGGAATTGATGTGAAAAACTCTCATATTCTCCCCCTTTGACAACAATGAAAAAGGGCGGGGTAACTAACTTCCAACCACACTCAACTTATCCTTCTTCTCTCAACTATAAATATATTTAGCTCCCCCTTTTGCAACTGTACTATACATGTGGTTGACAACATGACGTGGACACCAATTTTCTCCTTCTGTAACACCTACATGTCTACAATACCTGCTATTAGCTTGCTTGCATTGATCGCCTCCTGAGATCCATGCCTTTTATGCTCCATCTACCTTGGAGTGCACATAGGCTCAAGGATGTATGATTTGAAGCTATGAGCTCCCCCTGAACCACATCCCTCTACATTCATCTAAGCGATGAAGGAGGGAGGAAAAACACCCATCCTCAATCTTAGATATTCAAAAAGTATCATTAGACGGAGGTTTTGTAAAAATATTAGCCACTTGCTCACTAGTACTTACATATTCAACTTTGACTTCTTTCTCAGCCACTCTCCCTCAAGAAATGATACTTAATTGCTATATGTTTTGTTCTTGAGTGCATGACAGGATTCTTAAAGATATTTATGGCACTTGAATTGTCACACATTGTTAGGTCTCGGATACAACTAAGAGGGCGGCAGGGGGGGTGAATCATTTGTCCAATAAATTCAACCAAAATTAACTTAACCAAAACTTAATGCTTAATACCACTAAACCAAACTTTATGCCAGTAGACAGTCTTAACAATTAATTGCAATACCAGTAAAGATTAATGCATGAAACAGAAAGACAATAACATCCACAACACAAAACATAAATGTTTGTACATGGAAACCCTGTAAGGGAAAAAACCATGGTGGGAAGCCTTACCCACAATCAAATGATACTAATGCAGATAGTATGTGTTTACAATATGGATTCTGCACATGCAGAAAGGCCTGCTGCCTAGAGCTCACTTCTCAGTCACAAAATGAGAGTCACATTGACTACGATTGGATGGTTAAATCCAATGATAATGTACTGCATAAAATAACATCTTCATATGCTAGATCCAGTACCGGTTTAGTTCTGATTGCCTCCACAAGGTCCTTCCTTCAACCTTCAAATGATGTCTGTGTGTATAGCTCTACTTATTTTTGCATATACCCTATTGCAATCCTTTTTACATTCACATATTAATCTCACAAATGAGATCTTACATTTATACCATATCCTAAGACCAATTGAATAGGTCAGCTCACTAAAAGATATTACAATAAAATCAATTACAAGTAAATCAATATCCGATGCATGATGTCGGCTAAATGCATTTACAATAATAATAAATCATCTCAATAACATGCCATGCTGATCTGGAATAGATATGTCTGTCGATGCTTATCCTGGACCTACTTGCTGGTAACAGCAAATATGCAAAGCCGAATAAACAATTAACCAAATTGCCAAAACCAAGTCATGGAATAATTTCTTCAACATAACCATGTAGTCTCCAAGTCATTCCAAGTGTCTGTGAACAATATAATCTACTGGTGAACCAAATACCAGTGACTTTGCATAAGTCTCTGACTTGCCGGTGAACATAACCAAAATCTCCAACTGTTGATAAGTGTTGACAAGTGATGACAGGTGTTGACATCAATGACAAAACCATATCAACATATCCAAAATGTCAACAATCTCCCCCTTTGGCATTGATGGAAACACAAGATGGAAAAACCATCAAAGTGCCAAAATAGAAATGCCAAAAAACAAAAACCAACAATCTCCCAAAAAGATCATTTGACTAGAAATCAAAAATACATAATATCTCTCCCCTTAGGAATAATCTTTCCCAAAAAGAAAAAGATAATGTGTTTTCCATATCAATCTCTCCCCATTTGACATCAAATTGCAAAGCAATACAAAACCAAATACAAAATACCAACTTATTATACCAACTACTACCCTTGAGAAGTAGCTCTCCTCATCAAAGCTGAAATAATAGATTTCTCTATTAATTCTATCGGTTGATGACAAACATCAATTGTCCAAGTCTCTACTGATGGGGATAGGACTCCAAGTTGTTCTTTGAGATACTCAAATGTTTTTTTAGGAAAGGGCTTTGTAAAAATATCTGCAATCTTCTCTTTAGTATTCACATAAACCAATTTCACTTCTTTTTCTTCAACATTCTCCTTTAGAAAATTTAGTTTGATAGAAACATGTTTAGTTTTAGAGTGAAGTACTGGGTTCTTAGATATATCAATTATTGTTGTATTATCACAGTAAATAGTTATAGGTTCCTTGCAATTTACCTTTATGTCCATCAACATTTTCTTGATCCATAATACCTGTGTACAATTAGTTGCTGCTGCAACACATTCTGATTCTGCTGTTGATAGACTTGTACAACTCTATTTCTTGCTCAACCATGAAATTAGTCTGTTGCCAAGAAAAAATGCTCCACCAATGGTGCTTTTTCTGTCATCCATATCTCCTGCCCAATTAGCATCTGTGTATGCACATAAGTCAAAATTTTCATCTCTAGGATACCATAAACCAAGATTTTTAGTGCTTTGTAGGTACCGGAAAATCCTTTTCACTACTGATTTATGATTTTCTTTAGGATTACTTTGAAATCTTGAAATAATACATACTACATTCATAATATCAAGTCTTGTTTGTGTCAAATACAGTAAACCTCCTATCATAGACTTGTATCTAGTCAGATTAACAGGTGTTGATTCATCCTTCAAAGATAATTTATCATTTGTAGTCATAGGTGTGCTTACCGGTTTACAATTTTCCATGCCAAATTTCTTTAGTAATTCCTTTAAGTACTTAGATTGACATAGGAATATACCTTTATCAATCTGTGAAATCTGCAATCCTAAAAAGAATTTCATCTCTCCAATCATAGACATTTCAAATTCTTGTTGCATTTTGTTAGAAAAGTCTTTACACAAACCATCTTCTCCTCCAAAGATTATATCATCAACAAAAACTACAATAACCAAGATGTCATCATTAGTCACTTTGTAGTATAGATTGCTGTTAGCATTACCTTTATTGTAACCAAGCTTCAAAAGATATTTGTCCAATCTAGCATACCAAGCTCTAGGAGCTTGTTTCAATCCATATAAAGCTTTCCTTAACCTACAAACCATGTATTTGTTATCTGTCAAAGAAAATCCACCAGGTTGTTCAATATAAACTTCTTCGTCAAGATCTCCATTCAGAAATGCACATTTAACATCCATTTGATATACTTTATAGTTCTTATGTACTGCAAAAGCCAATAAAAGTTTAACTGCCTCAATTCTAGCTACCAATGCAAAAGTTTCATTATAAATAGTTCCTTCTTTCTGAGAATATCCCTTACACACCAATCTTGATTTGTTTTTGATTACCATACCATCTTCATTAAGTTTATTTCTAAAAACCCATTTGGTTCCAATTACATTTTTGTCTTTAGGTCGGGGAGCTAATGACCAAGTGTTATTCATTTCAATTTGTTCCAATTCATCTTCCATAGCTTTAATCCAAAATTTATCTTCACATGCCTCATTAATTAATGTAGGTTCAATTTGATAAATAAGACATACCTCTTCATTTGCCAATCTTCCTCTAGTCATAACTCCTTGAAATTTGTTTCCAATTATCTGATCTTCAGAATGATTCAATCTTACACATCGGGGTGTTTTTACTTGTTGTTGTTCTTTAGTGGCTGTTGAATCTCCAAATGATGCCGGTGTAACTGGATCACCATTCTATACTAGTGTATTCATAATAGGTTCATTTGTGATTATCTCTATTTCTAGTTCAGAGTCTGTGTACCTTGAATTTCCTCTAAACTATTCATCAATCTTCACATTTGCACTCTCAACAATTTTATGGAATCTCTTGTTAAAACATCTATATGTCTTTACCTTAGATGAGTAACCAATAAATATTCCTTCATCACTTCTAGGATCAAATTTTCCAATATAATCATCTCTTCTAATATAGCATTTACTTCCAAATATTCTAAAATATTTAAGAGTAGGAGTACTACCAAACCATAGTTTATGTGGGGTCTTACCAATTTCTCCTATGATGTGAACTCTATTGAATGTATAAATAGTTGTATTGACTACTTCTCTCCAGTATATATGAGGTAGATTTGCTTCTGATATCATACTTCTGGATACATCCAAGATAGTTCTATTTTTCATTTCCACAACTCCATTTTGCTGGGGTGTCCGGGGTGCTGATAACTGTCTTCTGATCCCATTCACTTCATAGAATGTATTAAATTCCTTAGATGTGAACTCACCTCCTTGATCTGATCTCAAACATTTGATTTTCTTGCTAGTTTAATTTTCTACCATCACCTTGAATAGTTTGAATTTCCCAAATGCTTCAGATTTTTACCTGAGAAAAGTAACCCAACACATTCTAGAATAGTCATCAATATAAATCAGTATGAATTAGATCAATAACATTGTTAAACTTCTCCAGAATACTCTTGAAAGTTGCTCTAACTTGCTTTCCAAATTGACATTCCTTACATACTAGATTGTGAGGTTTAACAATCTTAGGTAAATCTTTGATTGCGTTAGTAGTATTGATTTTCATAATGCAATCAAAATTTACATGACAAAGTCTCTTATGCCATAACCAACTTTCATCAATATGTGCAACCAAACATGCTTTCTCATTATTGTTCAAATGAAAGATATTGCCTCTAGTCTAATTACCGGTTGCAATTTCCAAACTAGTTATGTTTAAGATTTTGCATTTACCATTCTTGAATTGTAACTAAAATCCTTTCTCAACTAATTGACCAACACTCAAAATATTATGCTTCAAACCTTCAACATAGTAAACATTATTAGTATTGTGCTTACCATCAAAAGATATAGTGCCCTTTCCTTTGATCAAACAAGCTTTATCATCTCCAAATCTTACTAGACCTCCATTGTAATCCTGAAAGGTTAAGAATTTACTCTTATCTCCAGTCATATGATGTGAGCATCTTGAATCAATAATCCATTCATCCTTATCTTCAACTTTAGCTGCTAGGGCCTACTCTACCAGTTGAACAGTAGGTGTCGGTTGATCTTCTATTATAGCAACAAAAGCCCATCCATTGTCTGTCGGATCCTCATCAGAATCATCAATAGCTCCTTCATCAACATAATAGCAAGATTTGTCTCTATTCTTCTTAAACTTGTATTTTTGATAGTCAAGGTTAGGCTTATATGTTCTTTTAGCTTCTTCTCTTAATCGTGCATGTCTATTAGGACATCTAGAAGCCATATGACCAATCTTATTATAGTTAAAACATTTAAAGGGTGCCTTACCTTCATACTTACTTCCAATTGGACCTTTAGGCATTTTCCTTGCAAATAGTGCTTCAAGTTCTTCATTTTCTCTCCTGATTTCTTCAAGTTCTCTTGCACAGAAGGATTTCCAATCAAATTTATCATGTGATGATGATGATGCTGTAGTTGATGATGATGCCTTAAAAGCTAGATCTATCTTAATAGTAGTAATAGGATCAAATTCCTCAAGCTCAAAAGCTGAAAGTTTCCAACCAAAGTGTCTCTAGATACTGATGCATTAGGCATTGTTCTTAATTTATTTATAGCAGTAACTTTCATTTTATATGCTGGTGGCAAAGCTCTTAAAACTTTAGAAACAATCTCATCTTCACTTAAGGTTCCTCCACAACATTATATACCCAAAACAATTTCATTTACTCTTTCCATAAAAGAAGAAATTCTTTCATCTCCTTCCATTTTCAGACTTTCATACCTGACCCGGAAGCATTTCATTTTTGCAATTTTGACTATGGAATCTCCTTCATTCAATGTTTCGAGTTTATCCCAAATAGCTTTAGTAGTAGATCTATTTGAAAATCCCATGACTTATTGATCTAATAATGTTCTCAAAAGTGCTTAGTTCCATCAAGGTTCGGACTGTCCTTCCTGAAATAGTTAGAAGACATTGGATCTCCTCATGTTGTTAAACTTCTACAAAAGAGGATTATGCTCTAATAACAATTGTTAGGTCCTAGAGACAACAGAGAGGGGGGGGGGGGCAGGTGTGAATCAATTGTCCAATAAATTCAACCAAAATTAACTTAACCAAAACTTAATGCTTAATACTGGTAAACCAAACTTTATGTCGGTAAACAGTCTTAATAGTTAATTGCAATACCGGTAAAGATTAATGCATGAAACATAAAGACAATAACATCCACAAAACATAACACAAATGTTTGTACATGAAAACCCTATAAGGGGAAAAACCATGGTGGGAAGCCTTACGCACAATCAAATGATACTACTGTAGATAGTATGTGTTTACAATATGGATTTTGCACATGCAAAAAGGCTAGCTGCCTAGAGCTCACTGCTCAATCACAAAATGAGAGTCACACTGAGTACAATTGGATGGTTAAATCTAATGATAATGTACTACATAAAATAGAATCTTCATATGCTAGATCTAGTATTGGTTTAGTTCTTATTGCCTCCACAAGATCCTTCCTTCAACCTTCAAATGATGTCTGCATGTATAGCTCTGCTTATTTTCACATATACCTTATTGCAATCCTTTTCACATTCACATATTAATCTCACAAATGAGATCTTACATTTATACCATAACCTAATACCAATTGAATAGGTTGGCTCACTAAAAGATATTACAATAAAATCAATTACAAGTAAATCAATATCCGATGCATGATGTCGGCTCAATGCATTTAAAATAATAATAAACCATCTAAATAACATGTCGTGTTGATCTGGAATAGATATGTCTGTCGGTGCTTATCCTGGATCTATTTGCTGGTAACAACAAATATGCAAACCTGAATAAACAATTAACCAAATTGCCAAAACCAAGTGATCGAATAATGTCTTTGACATAACCAAGTAGTCTCCAAGTCATTCCAAGTGCTGGTGAACAATATAATCTACCGGTGAACCGAATACCAGTGACTTTGCATAAGTCTCTGACTTACTGGTGAACATAACCAAAATCTCCAAGTGCTGATAAGTGTTGACAAGTGATGATAGGTGTTGACATCAATGACAAAACCATATCAACATATCCAAAATTCCAACACACATAATGGGAATGGAGTCTGAAAAATTATACCTGAATGTCCTTAAGTGTCTGCATCATCCATAGTACTTGAGAGGAACAAGTTGCAACTGCAATATATCCAACTTCAACAAGAGATAGGGAAATTGACTCCTACTTCTTGCTATGCCATGAGACCAACCTATCACCAAGGAAGAAGGCTCCACCACTGGTATTTTTTTTTTATCATCAATACAACTAGCCAAATCAGCATCACTGTAGGCTTGTAGAGTAAACTCACCATTCTTTAGATATCATAGGCGATAAACTAGTGTCCCTTGTAGATATTTGAAGATTATCCTTACAACATTGACTTGTGATTTCTTAGGAGCTACTTGAAATTTTGGAACCATGCACACTGCTTGAACTATATTTGATATTGAGGTTGTGAGATACAATAGGATTCCAATCATGGATCTATATAAAGTTTGATCCACATTGGGTGACTCATGATCCCTACTTAGTTTGCATCCTGTAACCATGGGTGTACTAACCAACCTGCTATCTTCCATTTGAAATTTCTTCAACATATCTCAAGCATACTTAGTTTGGGAAATGAATAATTCCTTTGTTTAGTTGTGATATTTGTAAACCAAGAAAATATGACAACTCTCCTAGTAGTGACATATCAAATTCAGATTTCATTTGATCAACAAACTCTTTGCATAGAGCATCTTTATTTCCTACAAAGATAATATCATCTACATATACAACCACTATGATCATAAGATTTTCATCAATTTCAATATACAGGTTTCTATCAGTACATCCCATTTTGAAACCTTGCTAATGTAGGTACTTATCCAACCGAGAATACCATGGTCTTGCTGCCTATTTTAACCCATATAATGATTTCCTCAACCTGTAAAGAAATTTTTCATCTTCATGTAGCTAAAATCCTTCAAGCTTTTCAATGTATACTCTCTTCAATATTCCCATTTAAGAATGCAGATTTGACATCCATTTGATAAACTTTATATACCTTGTATGCTGAAAATACCAAGAACATCCTAATAGCTTCAAGCCTAGCAACAAGAGCAAAAGTTTTTTCAAAATCAATCCCCTCAACTTGTGAGTATCCCTTGCATATAATTCTTGCATTATTCCTTATCACCTTGCCTTATTCATTTACTTTGTTCCTATAGATCCATTTTGTCTTAACGACTTTTTTATTAGTTGGCCTTGGTACTAACTTCCATATCTTGTTCTTCTCTATTTTCTACAACTCTTCTTCTATTGCCTTCATCCATTTTTTGCTCTTGATGGCCTCATTAGAATTTTTGACTCTTTTTCTATTGCCTTCATCCATTTTTTACTCTTCTTCTTTCATTTGAACTCCAATTAAAAAACATGTTTGATTGCACATATTGATGAAAGTTGGCTATGGCATAAGTGGTTGTGTCATGTAAATTTTGATTGCATTGTAAAGATTAGTTCAACTAAGGTAGTTAGAGATTTACCTAAGATTGTGAAGGCTCATAATCTAGTATGTAAAGAATGTCAAATGGGTAAGAAAATCAAAACTTGTTTTAAGAGCATACCTGATAAATCTAATGATGATCTTGATTTGATTCATACTGACCTGTGTGGTTCTACTAATACAAGAAGCTTTCAAGGTGATAGATATTTCATGTTAATCATTGATGACTATTCTAGGATGATGTGGGTTGCTTTTCTAAGGGAGAAATTTGAAGCCTTTGAGAAATCCAAGATCTTTAAAGCTATGGTTGAGATAGAGATAGGAATGAAAATCAAGTGTCTGAGATCAGATTAAGGTGGTGAATTTACATCCGATGAGTTCAATGGTTATTGTGAGAAAAATGGTATTAGGAGATAATTATCTACATCCCATACACCTCAACAAAATGGCATTGTAGAAAGAAAGAACATAACAATTTTGGATGCAGCCTGAAGCATGATGATGGAAGCTAATTTGCCTCATATATACTAGAGAGAAGCATTAAGTACATTAGTTTATACATTCAATAGAGTTCATATCAAAGGAGATACCGGTAAGACACCTTATGAATTATTTTTTGGTCATTCTCCTACTCTTAAATATTTCAGAATCTTTAGAAGTAAGTGTTATATATAAAGGGATGATTCCATTGGAAAGTTTGACCCTAGATGTGTTGAAGGAATATTTATTGGTTATTCAACTAAAAGTAAAGCATATAGATGTTATAAAAAAAGATTGCAGAGAATTGTGGAGAGCGCTAATGTGAAAGTGGATGAGCAGTACAAAGACCAAGCTAAATCTTATGACAGTGAACCGACAGTGGAAATGATCATAACTGAACCAGTAGTGCCTGTACCAAAATAGAATACTGAACTAGTTGCCTCGACATCATCATAAACCTCAACTGTAACTGAAGAGCAACACAGAGAACTTGAAAAATAATAAAAAACCAAGGTATGTAAGGCTAAATCATTCTGAAAAATCAGATCATTGGAGACAAAAACATGAGAGTTATGACAAGAAGATTGGCAAATCAAGAGGTATGTTTCATTTATCAGATTGAACTGGCATTAGTAATTGAAGCTTGTAAAAATGAATGTTGGATGAAAGCTATGGAAGATGAATTAGATCAGATAGAAAAGAACAATGCTTGGAGTTTAGTTCCCCGACCTAAAAATAAGAATGTTATTGGAACTAAATGGGTTTTTAGAAAAAAATTGAATGAGGATGGACCAGTTGTAAGAAACAAGGCTAGATTGGTCTGCAAAGGATATTCTCAAAAGGAGGGAATTGATTATGGTGAAAATTTTGCACCGATAGCTAGAACTGAAGCTGTTAGACTATTTATGTCTTATGTAGCCTATAAGAACTACAAGGTCTATTAGATGGATGTTAAGTGTGCATTTTTTAATGGAAAACTTGAAGAAGAAGTCTTTATTGAGCAACCAGATGTATTTTTACTGTCATATGACAAAAATATGGTTTGCAGATTAAGGAAAGCCCTATATGGACTAAAACAGGCTCGTAGAGCTTGGTACGCAAGGTTGGATAAGTACCTTTTGAAGCTTGATTTTATAAAAGGTAATTCTAAAAGTAACCTATATTACAAGTTCACTAATGATGATATTATGATTATTGAAGTATTTGTTGATGATATTATTTTTGGAGGTGAAGAAAAATTGTGCATGGAATTTTCTGATAATATGTAGAGTGAAATTGAAATGTCTATGATTAGAGAAATAGTATTTTTTCTCGGTTTACAAATTACTTAGACTGACAAAGGCATCTTTATCTATCAAACTAAGTATCTAAGGGAATTGTTGGAGAAATTTGGTATGGAAAATTCTAAACCGGTTAGTACTCCTATGGTTACAAGTGAAAAATTCTCAATTAAGGATGTATCTCCTTCAGTAAATTCTCCAAGAAATAAATCCATAATTGGTGGTTTGGTATATTTAAATCAGACTAGACTGGATATAATGAATGCAATCTGTATTGTATCAAGATTTCAAAGTAATCCAAGAGAAAATCATGAAAGTGGAATAAAAAGGATATTTCGGTATTTACAAGGAACAACTGAATATGGTTTATGGTACCCTAAAGATGATGACCTTACTTTATGTGCATATACAAATGTAGATTGGGTAGGTGATGTTGATGACCAAAAGAGCACATCCAGTGGGGAATTATTCCTTAGGAAGCAGTTGGTTTCATGGATCAACAAGAAGCAGTCATGCATTTCTTTATCTACTGTTGAAGCTGAATATGTTGCACATGCAACCAATTGTACTTGAGTTCTTGATAGTTTTGATACTTAATGTAAGTATAGATGCCAAGCTAATAAGATGAGATGGGGGGGGTGAATTATACAAACTTAATCTTCCATAAAAACATCAGATTCAACCTCAGTAACATATATTTCAGTAATATAACCAAAACTGCTAAACATGCAAACTCAAAGGCATATAGACATCATAACACTCATAACACCAGATTTAACATGGAAACCCAAATAGGGAAAAACCAGTGTGGGATTTCTGATCCACTAATAAATATACTCTTCTAGAGTATGCTTGGTTAAAAGAAAATCCTATTAAATATTACAAACACATTGCTAGATGTGACCTGGTTAAGGGATTTCCCTTAGATCTGTTAGGATCTTCACCTTGTTAGAAGTGACCTTGTTAAAGGATTTCAAACACTCAATTAGAATGTCACCTTGCTAGAGGGTTTTACAAATAAGACTGTTAAGTCCACTCGGTTAAGAGATTTTCTATCACTTCACAAAATAATAGTAATAAAAATCTATCTGCAACTTTACATCTAAAATGTTAAAGTAGATTCTTATTTGCTGAATACAATATAGACATAGAACTAATCTTGTCCATCTACTGAGCTCTATACTCTATTATAAAAAATAGGTCTTCAAGCTTCTATGCTCTGTAATCACTATGTAGCATCCCTATGCATACACTTGTCCACATGCATTGTTTAACAACAGTTCCTTATTTATAAACAATAGCTAACCGCTTAATCTCCTTGATCACATTTCCCATGATCAATCATAGCCATCAAATCTTCAAACTTTGACCAGGCTCAATGTATCCTTCAATCTGAAAATGTTTTACCCCGCCTTGGAACTTGTATATTTTTCTTGTAACTTGTGCTAGGGTATTGTGGTTCAATCTGAGCTATAGATCTTCCTACCGATTTTCCTTTGCCATAGATTCTTTAATAAACTTCATTCACGACATACCGATCATTTAATCATAGCCAACTCATCAGCTTTCTTCATTAAATAACGCTTGTAATCATTTAATGCATTCTGTTATTACTCGGTTGCAATTCAGTAAATACTAAACTTCACTCAGTAGACATTTCACCTTCATTAACCGATAGTGATAACCTTAGGGTTTACCGACTAGGTTCTTTGCTTGGTAACATAGTATAGTATTAACCTTACGATTAATAACATATGTATGATATCAAAACAATCTAAACATCATGATCTCATCATTGTCTAACTCGATAATAGTTGCCCATTGAATAACTTATTTCTCCCCTTATTCGTCATATTCTTTCTATGTCTTTTACCGACATCTTTATACTCATCAAATCATACTTCTCAAGATATGGCAACATCATACTGAATTAGAAAATCAATTTCTTGACATCAATGACAAAATAATAATATTAAGACAGTAAAACATCCTTAATTAGCTATATCCATAATCATCAACAACCTTCTCAATATCCTTATTGAAATGCCAACAATCTCCCCCTTTGGCATTGATGGCAAAACCAATTGATTTGACCTAATTGATTCGGATTACTGTGAGATTCTGAAATGCTGAAATGCTCTCCTTCTGTCATCAGAATTCTCCCCCATACATTAGTATTCTCTTCTTTTCTCTTTAGTCTTGCTTTTCTTCAGTCTTCTCCCCCTTTCACAATAATGCCAAAAAAAAAAAAAAAAAAACTAAAACATAATTTCTTCTTGTTTAAAGTGAATTCCTACTGTTATGTATCAACTTAGTCTCGGTCAGAGCATTTTGTCTTCAATTCCTATTCCCTATATTTGTTTCCTGCACACCTTTAGAAAACCTCCTAAAGTGTGTAAATCAGCATCAACTCCTAAAGATATTATGTAGAGTCATCGAATTGATGCCTTCACCGAAGTCGGCCAGTGAGTAGAAGATAGGGGTAGGACCCCTAACTTTCTTCTGAGATACTCAAAAGTGTCCCTTGGCAGTCGCTTGGTGAAGATATCTGCTATTTGTTCCTTTGTGCTAACATACTCCAACACCACTTTCTTCTCTTGTGCTTCTTCTCTAAGATAATGATATTTGATAGAGATGTGCTTTGTCTTAGAGTGCATAACAAGATTATTTGAAATGTTAATGGCACTAGTATACATAATATAGTTACTGGCTCAGTAAATTTCTCATTTATACCTTCCAACAAATATTTGATCCATGCTATGTTGGTACAATTCAATGCTGTAGCAATGTATTCAATTTCTATTGTTGACTATGAAACACATCCTTGTTTCTTGCTAAGCCAACTCACTAGTCTTTCTCCTAAAAAGAAAGCTCCTCCACTTGTGCTTTTCCTGTCATCAATGTTGCCTGCCCAATCAGAATTAGTATAAACTTTTAAATCAAAGTCATTTCCTTTCTAATATACTAAGCTATAATCCTCAGTGCCTTTCAAGTATCTGAAAATTCTTTTGATTACTGTCATGTGTATTTCCTTAGGATCTGCAGAGAATCTTGCAACTATACCTACTACATGTGTTATGTCTAGTCTACTATGAACAATATATTGTAGCTTTCCAATCATGGATCGGTAAAGTGTCTCATCAACAGATGTAGATTCATCATTCTTTGATAATTTACAGTTGGTAGTCATAGGAGTACTTACTGGTTTTGAATCCTCCATTCTAAATTTCTTCAAGTTTCCTTTATGTACTTGGATTGAGTAATGAAAATCTCATTCTTCATTTGCAGTATTTGTAAACCTATAAAATACTTTATCTCACCGATTAATGACATCTCAAATTATTTGCTCATTTCATTTCCAAAGTTCTTGCATAAAGACTCATTTCCACAAAAGATAATGTCATCAACAAATATGGCTGAGATTAGTATTCCATTTTCATCATTCTTCATGTACATATTGTTGTTTTCACTTGTTCTTATAAAATCAATCTTGATTAAATAAGAGTGCAGTCTTTCATACCATGCTCTAGGTGCTTGTTTCAAACCATATAAAGCTTTGTTCAATTTACATACCTGATCTTCATTCTTTTTTTCAACAAATCCTTCAGGTTGTTCAATAAAAACTTCTTCTTCTAATATACCATTCAGAAATGCAGATTTGACATCCATTTGATATACCTTGAAATTTTTGTAAGCAGCATATGCCAACAATGTTCTTACTCCTTCTAGTCTAGCCACAGGTGCAAAAGTTTCACCATTATCAATTCCTTCTTCTTGAGCATAACCTTTGCAAACTAGTCTAGCTTTATTTTGAATGACCTCTCCTTTTTCATTTAACTTGTTTCTGAAAATCCACTTTGTACCGATTACATTTTTGTCCTTTGATCTTGGGATTAGTGTCCATGTGTCATTCTTGTTGATTTGATCAATCTCTTCTATCATAGCATTTATCCAATCTTCACTGTTAAATGCATCTTTCACTATTCTCGGTTCAAATTCAAATATCAGACATGTGTTTTGTCTCAGTTTGTTCCTTGTCATCACTGGATCATCCTTATCTCCTATAATTTGACTTGATGCATGATGTCTTCTGACATACTTGGTTAATACAGGCTTGGTAGGCTCTGTATGATCTTCTTCATCACTCGGTAACTGGATATTCTCTTCTTTTTCTTCAATAGTTCTCACGGTAAGACTTGTCAGTTGAACATAGACAAATTCATCATAATCTTCTAGTTCTTTGGAGTTTCCTTCATCATTTCTTTCTGCAAATTCATCAATTTTCACATTTACACTTTCTACTATTTTGTTAGATGATTTGATCAGACATTTAAATGCTTTACTTCTAGAGAATAACCAAGAAATGTTCCTTCTTCACTTTTCTGATCAAACTTGCCATTTCTATCATCTTTGTGTACATAACATCTATTCCAAAGATTTTAAAATAACTTACATTAGGTTTCTTGTCATACCAGATTTCATCAGGTGTCTTCAAAGTACCTTTCTTTAGTTGTACTCAGTTTAGGGTGTAAACTGTTGTGCTTATTGCTTCTCTCCAAAATGTTTGTGGCACTTTCTTTTCAATCATCAGGGTTCTGACACAATCCACAATAGATCTATTTCTTCTCTCAACAATTCCATTTTGTTGTGGAGTTCTCAGTGCAGAGACTTGTCTTTTAATACCATGATCATTGCAGAATAAGTTGAACTCATTAGATGTAAACTCTCCTCCTCTATATGATCTAAGACATTTCAGTTGTCTTCCTATTTCATTTTCAACTCTTGCCTTGTACCATTTAAACATTTGAAAAACTTCTGATTTTTCTTTTAAAAACATAACTGACATCATCCTTGAATAATCATCCACAAATAATATGAAATATTTATCACCATAATAACTTTGAACTTTCATAGGCCCACAAAGATCGGTGTGCACAAGATCTAAAATTCCCTTAGAAGTGTAAGACTTACTTGTAAAGCTTGATGTTGTCATTTTACCCATCTGGCATCCTCGACACATAGCATTCTCAGGTTTTTCAAGACTCAATAGACCTCTTACTCGGTGCTTCTTGCTTATTTTGATCAGATTATCAAAATTTACATGACAAAACCTTTTATGCCATAACTAGGTATCATCTATCTTTGCATACAGACATTTATTCTAAGTTGAGTCAAGGTGAAATGTATTACCTTTTGTTTGTGTCCCGGTGGTAGCTAACTTTCCATTCTTGTCATGAACTTTGACAATTCCTTTCTGAAATTCTATTTGGTATCCTATATTGTTTAGCTATGCTACACTCAACAAATTGTATTTCAAACCTTCAACACAATAAACATCATTGCATCTTGCATTGTCAAGAAGTGTTATAGATCATTTACCTCTTACCAGACATGGTGCATCATTACCAAATCTTACATAGCCACCATCATAGTCTTCTAACATAACAAACTTGTGTTTATCACCTATCATGTGATGTGAGCATCCACTATCTATGATCCAAGAGTCATTAGTATTTATGTGAGATATTAGGGCTTTTTCTTCATACCTTTCTTCATCTGATCCATCTTTGATAGCCACATAAACTACTTCCTCTGTATCAGTTTCATCTTATTTATCATCATTGCATTCCTCATCGGCTATTTAGCATGACTTTATATCTCTTCTTCTGAAGTCTCGGTGTCCTCTGTAATGATTATCTTTTTGTCTATCATCTCAGTAATCTCTCTTTTCAGTAGATTCTTTGTCAAGACAGTTAAAAGCCATATGTCCTATCTTATCACAATTGAAACATTTCAAAGGCAGCTTTCCTTTATACTTACCTTTGCCTCTTGATAACCTTCTAGCTAATAGTGCTTCAAACTCTTCTTGCTTTCTGATTTCCTCATACAGTTTGTGTACTTCCTCCATGTTCTTACAAAATCTTTCACTTGCTCCACTATGATCTCCTTTAGTGTACTTACTCATTCTATCATTGTAATCATCAGATTCACCAATATGAAAAGAACTAAATGCAGATTCAACTTTATTTACCAATGACCCACTGTTATCAAAGTTACTTAACTCAAATGCATGTAACTTACCAATAGTAGCATCTCAAGAAATTGGCATATTTGGTACAAACCTCAATTCATTGATTGCAGAGAATCGGATTGCATAAGCTGGTAGAAGGGTTCTTAACAACTTACTTGTTATATCCTTTTCTTCAATAGTTCCACCTGCTCCTTTGATTTGATTGACAAACTCCTTTAGTCTTGTACTGTACTGGGTTATGTTCTCACCTTCATTCATCCTCATAGATTCAAGTTGTCCTCTTAGACTATCCACTTTTGCTCTTTGAACATGTTCATCTCCACCATACATAGATATGAGCTTGTCCCACATAGCCTTTGCATCATTGCAGCCTTCTAGATCATTAAACTCTGAATCGGTCAATGTAGATGTTATTTCAATCATTGCTTGGATATGTTCTTGCTTTGCCTTTATCTCTTCCATTGTCAATGGATAGGTGCTCAGTGTGATGAAATCATTCTCCAAATAATGTAAAACAGATTCTGCAACTCTTGATAGGTGCAGCTTCATCCTTTTCTGCCATGTAGAGAAACTTGACTTGTTCAGCTTCAGTGCATCCCTCTTATACATCTTTGGATCTTTGCCTCAAGTACCTTTAAACTTTTCTTCCGGAGTCCAAAGCTTTGATACCAATTGATAGTTCTGATACTTAATGTAAGTACATATGCCAAGCTAATAAGATGAGAGGGGGGGGTGAATCATACAAACTTAATCTTCCATAAAAACATCAGATTCAACCTTAGTAACATATATTTCAATAATATAACCAAAACTGCTAAACATGCAAACTCAAAGGCATATAAACATCATAACACTCATAACACCAGATTTAACATGGAAACCCAAATAGGGAAAAACCACTATGGGATTTCAGACCCACTAAGAAATATACTCTTCTAGAGTATGCTCGGTTAAAAGAAAATCCTGTTAAAGATTACAAACACGTTGCTATATGTGACCCGGTTAAGGGATTTCCCTTAGATCTGTTAGGATCTTCACCTTGTTAGAAGTGACCTTGTTAAAGGATTTCAAACACTCAATCAGAATGTCACCTTGCTAGAGGGTTTTACAAATAAGACTGTTAAGTCCACTCGGTTAAGATATTTTCTGTCACTTCACAAAATAACAGTAATAAAAATCTATCTGCAACTTCACATCTAAAATGTTAAAGCAGATTCTTATTTGCTCAATACAATATAGACATAGAACTAATCTTGTCCATCTACTAGGCTCTATACTCTATTATTCAAAATAGGTCTTCAAGCTTCTATGCTCGGTAATCACTATGTAACATCCTTGTGCATACACTTGCCCACATGCATTGTTTAACAATAGTTCCTTATTTATAAACAATAGCTAACCACTTAATCTCCTTGATCACATTTCCCATGATCAATCATAGCCATCAAATCTTCAAACTTTGACCAAGTTCAATGTATCCTTCGATCTGAAAATGTTTTACCCCACTTTGGAACTTGTATATATTTCTTGGAACTTGTGCTAGGGTATTGCAGTTCAATCTGAGCTGTAGATCTTCCTTTCGATTTTCCTTTGCCATAGATTCTTTAACAAACTTCATTCACGGCATACCAATCATTTAATCATAGCCAGCTCATCAGCTTCCTTCATTAAATAATGCTTGTAATCATTTAATGCATTCTGTTATTACTCGGTTGTAACTTGGTAAATACTAAACTTCACTTGGTAGACATTTCGCCTTCATTAACTGATAGCGATATCATTAGGGTTTACCGACTAGGTTCTTTGCTCGGTAACATAGTATAGTATTAACCTTACAATTAATAACATATGTATGATATCAAAATAATCTAAACATCATGATCTCATCATTGTCTAACTTGGTAATAGTTGCCCATTGAATAACTTATTTCTCCCCTTATTCATCATATTATTTCTGTGTCTTTTACCGACATCTTTATACTCATGAAATCATATTTATGAAGATATGGCAACATCATATTGAATTAGAAAATCAATTTTTTGACATCAATGACAAAATAATAATATTAAGACAATAAAACATCTTTAATCAGTTATATCCATAATCATCAACAACCTTCTCAATATCCTTATTGAAATGCCAACAATCTCTCCTTGTTTGTTATAATGGCAACAGTTCTATGTGTCATGCTCTATGAAGTGTACCTGTACCTACAACCACAATGGACTCGATAAATCATTACAAGCAATGGTTAGTGAGTTAAATCCAAGAAATGTAATACCATAGCTAATCAACTTATTGCCTCCTAGTAAATGCGAGTATGAATTTTGCTCTCAGATCTTATTATGCAAATTCCAATGACCTGACTACACTTAAATGGAGGATTTGAATGAAGAAATTACATGATCTAGCAAGAATAGCATTATTAAGCTACACGATTTCATGATTGATCTAGCATGATTAAGCTAAAACTTAAGATAAAATTGAGCATGATAACATTGCTAAAACTGATAAACTATAAGCTAGATGCCTATAGTAACAATGCTTGAATGTAAATGAGATGAATCAAATGATATGCAAGAATGATATGAAATTGGGACCCTTTGTGCTCCAAAATGAGGTCTATTTATAGGATTTCCAAGGCTAGGGGTGATGTGGCAAGAATCAACAGTCAAGATTGATCTGAAGATATCAATGGTTAAATTGGAGGAGGATGGAAAAGGGGGTTGGATTAAAGGGAACATCTATCATCTCTATGGTGACAAGTGTCAAGAGGCTTCTAGAAGGAGTAGGATGAAAGGGAACACTTAGTGACAAGTTTCACAAGGTTCTAGAAGATGTTGGATGAAAGGGGACATGGTGGTAGGTAGAATGGGTTAGGTTTAGGAATGGTTAGGTTTAGGAGTGGTAGAAGTTAGGAGAATTTGAATTTAAAAATTCAAATAATAGGAAAAGGCTTAATTAATCTCAACAACTCATAATTGATTTATTTTAATTAATTAATGGATTAGAAGAAATGATTTTGGATGAATGGAATTAATTAATTAAAGGGGTGAAATGAAATGAACCTATTTAATAAATCCTTAGATTTATTAATAAGTATATGAAAAGGGAAATTTAATCAAATTGCTTAGTGAATTCAATTAAATTGGGGAGAGAGATTAATTAAATAATTGCTTATTTAATTAATTATCTTTAGACAATTTTTAGGTGTATACACTATGGATCAAGCAGATGTTGAAGGATATACAAGTGAGTTGTAATGATCTGGTAGTTATCCATTGTGATAACTCTGTAGCTATTGACATATCAAATAATCTGATATTTCACTCCAAGACTAAGCACATATCAATTAAGTATAACTTTTTGAAGGAAAAGGTCGAAGCAAAAGGAGTTAGATTGGTTTATGTGAACACTAAAGAGTAAATAACAAACATCTTCACTAAACCTTTGTCTTGGGAATCATTTGAGTATTTGAGAGATAGATTGGGGGTTTCTACCCCTCTAGTAGAGACTTAGTTGATGTAGTTGTGCATCAGTCTACTATGCATTATCAAAGCTACCCTTTTCTCTGGATTGATGAATTAGTGCTACTACTCAGGAGTAGTAGTTATCCTTGAGTTTTAGATTTATTTATTCTGTTTGATTCTTTGGCATTGTTGTCAAAGGGGGAGGAATATATATGTGAAAAAAAATTGATTGCAATCCTTAGGGAGAGTTTGGTGGTATCTAGTCCTTTTGTTTCAGTTTTGGTTCACAACTTCATTGCTATATCATTTCATGGGAGATTGTTGGTGGTCTTCCAGTGAGGGAGACTTGTTTGGAATTTTATTGGCACTTGGATGTTTTTCAGATCTAGTGTTGCCATCAATGCCAAAGGGGGATATTGTTGGCCATATTATGGAATTGATTATGTGTTGCATTGATGTTTTGTCATTGATGTCAACACTTGTTGTTATGGTTGGTTACCGGCTTCCGGTAGGTGGATTGGATTGGGAAGATAATCAGTTGATTGTCACTGGTATGATCTGGATGATGTATTATGTTTGTATGGATGGTTCTATACATTAGGAAATAGGAAATCATCACAAACAAAGATAAACGTAATAGCTCAATCACAAATGCATTCATTGCAATGAATCTATCCTAAGACACATTCAATAGAGACATGAAAACAAAGCATACAAAACTAGAAATTATGCAAACCATAGACATGATTTGAATGCTCCTTCATGCGGCTCCATTGTTCTTCTTTCCTCTCCAAATAGTTGTGAATCTCACCTACAAGTGCACACACAATTGAAAGCAAGTAGACGGGATTTTTGATCAAGAGTACTAGAAGCTTAGATTCGATAGCCTGATTATCAATTACCAAATTAGCCTTGATTGATGAAGATCATCCAATTTATAGAAGAATTGGAGAGATGAACAAATTAGCATGATAGTGATTCGAATGGAAATTCAAATCAAGAATAGCAAAATTATGACATGTCTATGACAAATTGCTATGCAAGGGTTTATGACAATTTATGACAAATTTCTATGCAAGGATTTATGACAATTTATGACAAATTTCTATGTCAAGAATTGATTGATTGTCAATTATGACAAATTATGACAAATTTCTATGTCATTCCCATGAAATTAGGAGAAAAATAGGAGAGAATTGAAATTAGGAATTAAGAAATTAGAAAATTAGAAAAAGAGGAATTAAGAAATTAGGAATTGAAGAAAATTAGAAATTAGGTAAATTAATAATTTGTCATTTATTAATTAATTCACAAAGAGGAATAATTAGCCAATTAAATGAACATTTAATTGTAATGAGAAGACTTAGGATAAACAAACAATTTATTAATCCTAAAGGAAGAAAATGACACACACAAGGTTAAATGATTAAATCACGAAACCCTAGAAGATGAATTAGGTCTTGATGAAAGATAATTGACTTGATCATGATTTGATTTTGGATTGATAAATGACAGATGTGATAAATGATTTGATTGAGAAAATGTGCCAATTGACAAGGAACAATGACAAATTGATCCAAATTTACATAATTGAGACAGACAATGATCGATAGCGAAATGATCGCAAAATGACAAAATTGACAAGAGGACAAGGATTGATGACAAAATAGATTGCAAGATGACAAGATTGAAAATGACCACGATCAATGACAAATCGATCGCAAAATGACAAGATCGAACATGACAATGACCGATGACAAATCGATCGCAAAATGACAAGATTGAAAATGATAAAGATTAATGACAAATCGATAAGAGGACAAAACCCTAATTAGGATTGACGATGTCCAAAATGATGAGATTGATGATAAGATTAATAAGAGGACAAAACCCTAATTAGGATTGACGATGTCCAAAATGATAACAAATTAGCACGCACATTGATGTGATAGGATAAAATCGATCAAAATCATGATTGGATAGTGTTGTCGACAAGACCAAATTTGAAAGCGAGACAGAATGAAGAATGTAGAAGAATGACTCGATGCTCACAAATGATAAAAACCAAGTGCGTGACATAGGAGAAAAGTTAATGCGATGCAAAAACCTAAAATGAGGCAATGCGCAAATGTTAAAGTATGACCTCGCAAGCGTTGACCATTTTTAGGTGTCTACATTTTGCCCCTCTTTGAGACAATGCGATTTTAAGCGTTGTTTCAAAGAACAATAATGAAAATTCCCCAGACGCTGACAATGACATATGAAAATGCCCCAGACAATAACAATGATATATGCATGCCCCCTCAAGGAATTGGCCAGAAACATGCAGAAAAAAGGCCAATTGATCTATAAAAATGATAGGATCGAACAAACGGACAATCGAAGATCGGATGCATGAAGGACAAGCAATTTAAGGTGCACAAGACCGTGACCAACATAACATGGAGAAGATGCACGTCCATCTATGCAATGACAAAGAGCTATAAATGAGACCAAGAGGTGGAAAATTGCTCATTTGCACTAGCTAAAGAGGAGGATTTGGTGCTCTGGACAAGGACACTTGTAGAGAGATGGTGAAAATTCCAATGGCGGATCACCTCAAGGAACGTGTACGCACATTCAGATGACCGGATGATGCAGGAGCAGCGGTATGGATCTCAAATACCCATGTTTTCAATTTCATGAATTTTGATTGCTTGCAGGACATTGCGGGGCCCACAAGGGATGCAGAAACTGACTTCTGTGCCTGTGCAGAGCGAATCTTGCGCTTGTGTTAGGTATTATGTGCTTGTGTAAGGGTACACAGGTGCAAGAGTCAAGACACAGGCGCAAGAGGCAAGACACAAGTGCAATTGTGCATGTAAGACTCAATTTAGTTTCAAAACTGCATGCAAAGGACCTGAAAAGGGGGGACAAGGGTAGGATAGGGTAAAATAGATAAAGTACACCCGAATTTGGCCATAAAACAAGGAAATGTAGCCCGTAGGAAAAAACCCTAAAACTGACAAAAAGATGCCCCAATTGTGATGCAGAGTCAACAGCATCCGTTGATCACACAGGAGAATCGACCAGACTGTTTCATGCTACGACATAGACTCAGGAGCACGGACAGAGACACATTAGCAGGACTTGGCATATATTACATCACATACATGCCCGAGATTAGGGCAAACACAGGATTGCTTACCGCATTGGCAGAGCGATGGCATTCGGAGACCTCCTCATTCCATTTGGCGACTGACGAGGTGACAGTGACATTGGATGATGTATGGCATATCCTCCGCATTCCGATACATGGAGAGATGATAGAATATGACCCAGTGATAGGGAGAGATGCATTATATAAGCTATTTGAGTGCGACGCAGATGATCTGGACATTGTCGAGAGGGAGGTCCGCTGGGAGACTATGGCAGGAGAGTATGATCAGTGATGTGTGGTGATAGTAGTTGTGATAGCATGTCTTCTAGCAGGAGACAGACGAGGACATGGATTCCCTATTGGATGGGGAAGAGTGCTAGAGCAGATGGTGACAGAGGGGATAGTGTACGCATGGGGACCATGTGTACTGGCTATGCTCTATTTTCAGTTGCATCAGATAGCATATTAGGGAGTGCAGACATTGAGCTGTGGAGTCACACTACTACAGGTATGGGCATTTGAGCACATAGCCATATGTCGACCGATGACAGAGAGACAAATAGTACCACACCGACCATATGTATATTGCTATGGTGGAGCACTGAGATAGGGTCCTTTTGGATACATATTGTACTGGCAACATGAGCTAGACAGATTGAGAGAATTCATATGGAGGCCATATCGTGATTGCCCTGGATGGTCAGATGACAATGAGGAGTTACCATATTGTAGACAGGAGAGGTACCTGATTGGGCGATCAGTGAATCACCAGAGAGTGATTGAGTTATACCTGCCAGAGAGAGTCAGACGACAGTTTGGAGAGACGCAGGATGTACCTAGGAGGACTGCATGCTTTGCCCAATCTCACAGAGAGATGAGTCAGTGGGGGAGTATGATTCAGCCACACATAGCATATGCCGACTTTGCAGAGCTACAGCAAAGATAGTGGGATTGGAGGTCAGATGTGGTGGATGCTGGGACGACAGAGGAGTATGAGATATGGTTTGCACAACGATGGCCAGTGCCTTTGACTGATCCTGATATCCTAGTACCGAGGAGATAGGAGGACTTCCCACTCACAAAAGAGGAGGGAGATGATGAGGATGAGGAGGATGGCGAGGATGATGAGGATGACAGGGACGGGGATGAGGGAGATGATGGTGGGGAGGATGATGATGAGCCAGACTCAGCTGATCAGGAGACATTGCAGGATATTCCCATAGAGTCAGAGATAGCTAGGATAGAGGAGATGGAGATGTGCAGGGCTACCATAGTGAGTCAGTAGGACTATATTGAAACATTGGAGAGACAGAATGCCAGCTTGAGGACAGAACGAGATACAACAATAGCTCGGGCACAGCGAGAGGGACAGAGAGTCACTGAGTTCATTGGGTCGATTAGGGATGCCAGTGCACGGGAGATGGCACAGATGCTGGTAGAGACCGGAGAGGAGAGACTGTATTAGAGGACACTATATGAGAGTGCAATTCCACTGGAGCGGAGAGCACCTTCATATCGGGTACGATCGAGGACAGAGAGTAGGTCACGCTCTTGGAGGTCATTGAGCAGCATGGGGGTGAGTGGACCTATGAGACCACCACAGCCCGGACTAGGAGGGACATCATCCGCGAGACATGGCAGGGATGAGGAGGATAGAGGGAACACCCAGTGATAGAGGCACATGCTCCTTATGACAGATAGTGGAAATTATGTAGTTTGACATGTTGTAGTCAGCCTGCGGGCCATACTTAGGATAGACAGTCCGATTTTGTACTCCGATATTATTATGATATGTGATATGAAATGCATCGATATGATGGGATGCAATGTGTTATGATTTGTAGTTATTTTTCTATGTATGGATGACTTATGTACTTGTTTATGAACATGTATGGATGTATTTTTATGTATTTTTGATGTATTTATGAAATGAAATGGATAAAATGCTTGATGTAATATGTGATGGAATGCAAATGTACTAAACAATGAATGCAAGATACAACATATGTGTTTGGATATTGGAGAACTAGACTGAACTGACTATCCGGACTGACGAAAGAAATGTTAGCAAGAAGAAATGAGATAGGGGAGAGTTAGAGACGAAGAAAAACTTGCTTTCAGTAATGCACTTTGTAGGTGAGAACCTTTATTTTTATGTAGCAAAATGGATGCGTAGCATCATGGCATTGAAGGCCAGAGCTGAAATGCAAGCCTTTTTGCAAAAGACAGACACATCACAGACAAACGACAATCACAATCAAAAAAGAAAAAGACCATGAGCCATCCCGGTCACTCTAAATGACTCAGTGACATCATCGAGCAACATAGGAACATGATCAAAGCCAAAGATAAATCAATAAAAAGATAAGATGCACAAATTCAAATCAAACAAACATCTTAATCTTCATTGTCAAAAGTTGAAAGTGCTGATAGGACGATCATGCTGTCTGGTTTCAGGACATGTGGTACCCCATCTAAGACAGGACACAGTTTGGTTTCGAGTATACCACACCCTGTATAAGACCCATGATATTAGAGACAAGGACAAATGATTTTGATACTGATATTCGATTGATATGACAATTGTGATCAATTTGAATGTTTGGTTTTGATTGAAAAAGTTCATCTAGTTAAAGCATGATTTCATTAAAGCACAGCGTGTGATTGTGAGTGTCGTTGGATGAATGCTCAGTGATTTGTCTTATGCACAAAAGGAATAATGTATTGCAAAATGTTTGTTTTTGTTTTTGGAGTTTTACAATTTTTATTTTTTTTCATTTTTTTCAGGACCGTATTTGACTTTTTAGGGATTTTTTCAAGACATTTTTCAATTTTTATGAGATTTTTTAAGGACATTTTTTGATTTTTATGAATTTTTTTCAGGATATTTTTCAATTTTTAGGATTTTTTCAGGACATTTTTGGATTCAAAATTTCCAGTGATTGATCATGACAAGGGGAAGGCACCCAATGCACAGCTGAAAGACACATAGACCTGGGACCAAAACATATGTACAAGAAACTGGAGTAGGCAAGACAGTGATGTTGACCAATAACAGGCCTGGAACTAAACATTGGGTCGAGACAAAGATAGGCATGATAAACCGGCCGAGAGAAAGTATAGCTAAGAGTCATGATAGATGACAGAGTAATGATCTCATTACTCATGGTGCCTGATTGCCAGGTTTTCACCATGGTACTTGCCCAAAGCGCCTGTTTGCCAGGTTTTCACTAGAGGGCGAATCATTTTTGCTTTACTTTTTTTGCTCTTGTTTCGTTTGCTTTTCACTTTTTTTTCTTTGTATTTTCTTGATTTTTTTCATTTTTTTGTATTTTTTTGCTTTTTTCATTTTTTTGTATTTTTTTCAGGATCATATTTGAAGAAGTGCTGATAAAAAATTACGCCCAGTACTTGCGAAGATGCATGCTATTGATAGGATCAGACAGAGGTTCACCTTCTAGAGTGGCAAGTTGATATGCCCTCGAGCCATAGGCTGCAATTACTATGAAAGGCCCAACCCAATTAGGTTCAAACTTTCCTTTGATGATGTCAGTAGACTGTGCATTCTTGGGATTTGCCTTTAAAACCAGGTCTCCCACTTTGAAGTGTCGCCCTTTGACTTTCTTATTATAAGAGCGACGGAGACGGTTTTGATATGCTTGCAAATGTGTCAGAGCTGTCTGACGCTTTTCATCTAACATCTCAAGCTGATGCAGCTGAGAGACTCTGTGTGTCTCATCATCAATCAGGTGTTGCAAGGAAACCCGCAAGGAAGGAATCTCGACTTCCAAAGGTAAAATGGCTTCTGCACCATACACCAAGGAATAAGGTGTTGCGCCAGTAGGTGTGCGGATAGAAGTGCGATAGGCCCATAGTGCTGGATTTAATTGTACGTGCCAATCTCGACCAGCGTCATTGACAACTTTCTTCAGGATCTTGATAATGGTTTTATTTGATGCTTCAGCTTGCCCATTACCTTGTGGATAATACGGACTGGAAAAACAATGTTGAATATGAAACTTGTCACAGAGTTCTTTGACATCTTTATTCTTAAAAGGTCAACCATTATTTGTGACTATGGCAAGGGGTACCCCATATCTGCATATGATATAGTTCAGCAAGAATTTTGAAATTTGGACACCAGTGATATAAGTCATGGGGATAGCCTCGATCCATTTGGTAAAATATTCTGTAGCTGTAATAATGAACTTATGTCCATTTGCAGATGTTGGGTGAATCTTGTCAATAAGATCCAATCCCCACTGAGAAAAGGGCCATGGAGATATGACAGAATGAAGCTCTTGGGCTAGTGCATGAATATAATTTCCATGGATCTGGCACTTGTAGCACTTTTTAACAAAATCATGAACATCTTTTTCCAAAGTGGGCCAATAATACCCAGCACGAATCAACTTTTTGGCTAAGCTAAGACCATTGAAATGGCCCCCACATATACCATCGTGAACCTCGTGTAAAGTCGTTTGTGCTTCATCAGAATCCAAACACCTGAGGAGGGTATGGTCAAAGGAACGGCGGTAAAGGGTGTCGGCGATGATGACATACTTGGCTGTCTGTCGGATAAAGGCTCGGCATTGGTTCGCGGAAAGGTTAGGTGGTAAGGTCTGGGATTTCAAATATTGATATACGTCATTGTACCATGGGGAGTTGGGACCAACAAGAACGCACATCACATCAGCTGTCGGAATGTCAAAAGAGGGGACCAGCAATTGTTCGACCAAGAATTCACACTTGTCCATATTATGAGGCATATTCAACATGGAAGTGATTGTAGCCATTGCATCTGCCGACTTGTTTTGCATTCTTGGCACTTGACTGAAATGGATAGCTGTGAATTTTGTCTTGAAGAAATCTACCATGTGCTTATAGGGAATAAGCTTTTCATCTTTTGTTTCGTAGTCATCATTCACTTGTCAGATGACTAATTGAGAATCTCCATAGACTTGCAAATGCTTGACATTCCAGTGGACTGCTACTCAGAGTCCTGTAACCAGTGCTTCATACTCTACAATGTTATTGGTGCAGGGGAAAGTTATTCTGTAAGACTTTGGAATAGCATCACCTTGAGGGGTGACAAACAAGATGCCTACTCCGGACCCGAACTTGTTATGGGACCCATCAAAGTATAATTTCCATTCATTAGATGATGTGAAAGCAAAGACTGATTCATCTAGAAAATCAGTCAACATGGGATGATCATCAGAAAGAGGAGCCTCTGCAAGTTGATCTGCTATGACTTGTCCTTTTATGGCCTTTCGCTCCATATACTCAATGTCAAATTCACTGAGAATCATGACCCATTTTGCTAGGCGACCTGTCAAAGCTGCTCGGCTAAGCAAATATTTTAAGGGATCAATTTTTGCAACCAACAATGTTTGGTGGCTTAGCATATAATGTCGGAGCTTTTGTGTTGCAAATACCACTGCTAAGCATGCCCTCTCAATAGTTGAATAATTTAATTCATAACCAACTAGTGTCTGACTGATATAGTAAATAGCTCTTTCTTTGCCATTCTCATCTTGTTGAGCCAAGAGAACTCCTAATGCTATTTTAGTTGCAGAGATATACAATAAAAAGGGCTTTCCTTCTATAGGAGGCATTAGAATAGGCGGTGATAGCAAATAGTCTTTGAGAGCTTGAAAGGCTGATTGACATTGCTCAGTCCATTTAAAAGCGACACCTTTGTGCAGTAGATGTTGGAATGGATGACATTTGTCAGCCAACTGAGCTATGAAGCGACGAATTGACTGGAGCTTTCCTTGCAGACTTCTTAATTGCTAGAGATTTGAAGGTGGAGGCATATCCATTATTGCTTTGACTTTAGCAGGATCGACCTCAATGCCTCGGTGAGAAACAATGTATCCTAGTAATTTGCCAGCTGTAACACCAAAGACACACTTTTTTGGATTGAGCCTGAGTTTGTAGGTCTCCATTCTATCAAAGATTGGGCCCAAGATAGCTAGATGACTATCTCTGGTAACAGATTTGCATAACAAGTCATCAACATAATCCTCCATCAAAGTATGCATGAAATCATGAAAAATTATCATCATTGCTCTTTGATATGTTGCACCTGCCTTTTTGAGACCGAAGGGCATCACATTCCAACAATAGGTGCCCCAAGCATAGGTGAATGCGGTCTTATGTTGATCTTCAGGAGCAATGCGAATTTGGTTATAGTCGGAGAAACCATCCATTAATGAAAGCATCTCATATCCAGTCGTCATGTCCACTATGATGTCTATGTTTGGCAATGGAAAATCATCTTTAGGGAATGCTTTATTGAGATCCCTAAAATCTATGCAGATTCTGATGCCCCCAGTTACTTTGCTAACTGGCACTAAATTTGAAATCCAGTCTGCATAATCAATGGGTCTGATGAAGCCCACATCTAGCATTTTTTTTAATTCCACTTTGACCAGAAGAGCCACCTGAGGATGCATCTTTCTAAGTTTCTGTTTGACAGGATTGGCATCCGCTTTTAGTGGCAAATGATGAAGAACCAATTCTGGATCAAGGCTAGGCATATCTGCATAGGACCATGCAAAGCTGATCTTCTCTAGAAAGAAATTGACAAAATCTATCTTTTCTTGTTTTGATAGAGAAACAACAAAATGAATGACCTTAGGGTTGTCAGGTGTACCCAAATTGATTTTCTCAGTCATCTCCACAAGCAGTGTTGATTTATCCTGAATTGATAGGGGTACGTCCACTCTTCCACCTTTGGGCGCCTCAGAAAGGTTTTCACCCATAGGTACGTCTTTTATTTTTACTCTTGTATGATCAGAGAGTGCCTTACAGTTTTCACTCAAAGATCTATTCTTTTGATTTTTTTCTTTTTCTTTTTCTTTTTCATGACTGGAAGAGGGAGTTGACTCCCCAAAATATGCTGTGGAATCTAGGTCGATAGCAAAGCCTGCCTTATGATCGCCTTGTGGTATGCCTTCCCGTAGTCCCAGGAATTCTGCAATTGCTTCGTCATTTTGAAAACAGTCCAATGTGAGCGGTTCTTGTTGGTCATGTTGGATAAGCTGGGGATAAATGAGGGGCATGTCATCATCGATTGTAAGGATAGAGAGGGCTGATATGGTAAAAATGTGAACATCTATGGTGTCACTATCTGAACTACTTGTATCGGATTCGGAGCTTGGATCCCAAAATGACTCTATCCAAGCATGAGGACATGTTTTAGGAAGAGGGGTTATTTCATGTTTATCTTCCATAGGCAAATTATCAGGGTCAATGAAGATATTGTCAAGGGCATAGGAGCTAGAAGAAAAAGAACTCCACTCCCATTCATTAGAATCAGTCTCGGGTCGGGTATCCTCAGGTGTTATTTCATCGTCAGAATCACACCCTTTTCGACACGTGGACATTTTGGTAGATGTGGATCCAATTCGTAACGGTACAAAACCTAACCCTAAAGTTGGGGGTCGCCTCTTAGGTATGACAGGTTCTAGCCTTCCATTGTTGTTCAGGCCTAAGCCACTACAACCATCATATCCTTTCTTCTGCAGCATAGTAAATCCTTTTCCATATCATTCCATTGGCAATTTGACAGGTGGGGTCTCAATTGGATCTTTATAAATCCAATCTATGACATCGTCATCTATAGTTTCCTTGTCAAGTTCTCCCCATCTTGTAAATGTAGTAGGAGGCTGATATTGAATAATGACCTTAGGTTCCTTTTACAATAAATGCAGTTTGCCATATGATTTTGGAGATATTGGCAAATTCCTGATGAGGAATGTCTGATCCATTGAATATTCTCCACACCCTTGGTCCTGTATCTTCAATTTTCCTTTGACAGCCTCTAACAATCAATTGGGATCCACATAGCTATGTGATTTGGCTTCTTTGTTGACTGGGACTTGCCACTAAGGGGTATCCTTTAGAGTAGCACAAAATTGAAATGGATTAGGATCTCCAGGAATTATTATCTTAGTTCCATTGTAAGGATATTTCAAACATTGATGATAGGTGGATGGAACTGCTTTCATTCAATGAATCCATGGATGGCCAAGGATCATATTATAAGGGAGATCAAGGTCGAGGACTTGCAGAAAAGTGTTTTCTGTCACTGGACCAACTCTGATAGGCAATGTAATTATCCCTTTGGATGGTCGCTCAGCATCATCATATGCTTTGATTGTTATTCTTTTAAAAGCATCAATGTCATTTTCTGTATACCCAAGGCCAATAACCACTCTCAAAGTACAAATATTAAGACCTACTCCGCCATCTACCAAGACTCGTCGGATTTTGTAGTTATGAACAAAGACTTCAAGGTGTAAAGGATCATTGTGAGGGAGCTTGTCGGGTGAGATATCATTGTCAGAAAATGCGACATTTCAGGAAATGGCTAAATGTCCAATCCAGGCTTGAAACTGGTCAACATCAATATCTGTTGGAACAGTGGACTCAACTAAAGCTTTATCCAGGATGACACGATGCATGGGAGACATTTTCAATAACTCAAGGATTGATATTTGTGCAGGTGTCTTTCCTAGGTGATCCAAAAGATTATACTGACTTGTAGGAGTTGGCTTGGGAGGAGCTGCAGGAGCTCCTTTCAGGACTATCTTGGATCGACGAGTGGTGACTACACAAGAAGGATCTTGTCCCTTTATTCTCAAGGTAGAAACATACTCATTTGATGTATGAAAACAATTAATGACATTATTATAACCAGAACTTGCATAATTGGCCGTTTGGGCAGAGTTGGAAGAAGACGCTTTTCCCTTGTCATGATCAAGCAAAGGAGTTTTGAAAATAGTATGATCAGTGTTAGAAGTCAGATGGGGTGGATTGACCTCAATTACTCCTTTCTCTAATAAATCTTGAATCATGTGTTTCAATTGGAAACAGGATGCAGTTTTGTGTCCTTTAGACCGATGATATTCACAGTATGCATTATCATTCCACCAATGCAGTTTTACCGTTGGTTCTGCCTTGATATCTGGTAGCTTAATAAATTTTGCTTGTATCAATTGTCTCATTACTGATTCAATAGGCTCTCCCAATGGCGTAAATTATCAAGGAGGCCCATCCCACGATCGGAAGGGTTTGTGCTGCTGGTTTTGTTGTTGGCCTTGTTGTTGAGTATGTTGTTGTTGAGCATGTTGTTGATATTGTGACTGTTGAGCATGTTGTTGATATTGCGACTGTTGAGTAACATTGCTCATTGGTGCTGGATTTTGTTCCATAGTTGACATATTAGGAACACTCAATTTCTTGATCGTGAATGGGGGTTGATTTGCATTCACCGCTCTTGCATCAACAACTCCATCATTTGTGACATTCTTGTTCTTATACCAAAATCTATTTCTATCCCTCGAATAATTGGTATTGTCATTGTCTTTATTGAGCTTGATAATTCCTTTAGCTACCAGAGCCGTTTCAATGCTCATTCCCTTCTTAATAAGTTTCTCTATAGTACTGGGACTTTTCAAATTTAGCTCATACATCATTTCTGGGACCAAATTCTAGATAAACAGATTCACTTGTTGTTCTTCGGGTATATCAATAGAAGAATGACTATACAAGCTTCGCCATCATTGCAAGAAAGTCACTAATGATTCACCTTGCTTTTGCTTGGTGTTGCATAAATCTGACATGGTCACATCACTATCGATGTTGAACGCAAAATGAGATAAAAACTTTTGAGCCAGTTCAGACCAAGTCTCTATATTTCCTGGCAAATGTGAATACCAATCCATAGCTTGTCCCATGAGACTTCGAGCAAATAATCGCATTAGATATGTCTCCTCATAGCTTACTTCAGTACATGCCGTGAAAAATGCTCGAATGTGATCTTTTGGATTGCTATTCCCTTTATATTTCTCAAAATTAGGTGCCTCAAAATGCTTAGGGAATGGAGGCATGTATACACTCTTGTCAAATGGATTAGGACATAAATCTTGATCTGTATATAACTTCTTTGTTCCTTTAGTTTCTAATGCGTCAACTTTTCGTTGCAACTTCTCAAGTTGTTATGCAATTGTATCAAAATTTAGAGGTCCATCATTAATCCCAGTTGGTATCCTTTGTCGATACATCGCATTTCCGATCGGTTGTTGATACTCTGGAATGGTTGTTTGTGGTGTTTCTGGCATTTAACATTCTTGATACATCGCTTGTTGCTGTGGTTGTGCTATGCCTTGATATTAACCTTGTTGTTGTGCTTCTTGGAGCCTAGGTTGATATTGCAATTGAGTAGGTTGTTGATATTGCACAGGCGCCAATTGCAGTTGTAAAGTAGGATGGCTTGCTTGTCTTGGCACATATTGTGGCACATGTTGGTGTTGAGGCTGACGGATCGGAACTTGTTGACTTTGTGCCAATTGTCATCGTGGTGTATATCCCATCATTTGTAAAAAACTTTGTTTAGGCGCTTTTCGTTGCTTCTCCTTAGGATGGGGTATAACACTTGCATTAACTTGCTATGTTGTTTGCCCAATCCATTGTGATGGTTGCAAGTTTGCATTAACTTGTAATGGTGCCAAAGGCGCTGCTATTTGTTGTTGAATGTGAAATTGTTGTTGTTGCACATTACTTGTTTGCACATTTGATTGTACTTTTTGTATATTACTCAATTGTTGCAACAATTGTTGTTGGTGCAAACCACTATCTGTAGCTCTTTGTGTTGCCATTATTGAAGGATTTGTCACAATAGTATTCGGCAAAGATATTGAAGTTAACGGGACATAAGAACTTTGTTGCATCGTGGAATTATTTTGGACATCGGTGACATTAGGCATTCCAGTTGTGAAGCTTTCCTGCATCTTAGATTTTGATCCCACTTTATGCATGTAAGGAACCACTTCTTGTTGAGGAACAGCTGTGATTACTTGCGTGCTCTTCATTTGATCTTGCGTTATAGGTGTTGTGTTGAATAGTGGATTATTTATCATTTCAAATGGTGACTTTTGAGGAATAGTCACTGTTAATGCCTTTGAAGCACGTTTACTCATCAAGGTAGGTTGAGTTGTTTGTTGTGCATCTTCTTCATTTGGATGCAGGGAAAAACTTAACAACTCACCACCTTGTTGTTCTTGCACATTGATTTGGTCACTTGAAGATGTCACATTACTCATCATGTTAAGATACTTTTGTGGAAACATCTTAAAGACTTTGTTCAAGAACTTATCCATCTTTTTTGTTATCTTCGGATCTTGAAGGAACATGTCAACATCGTCAGAAGTATCGGAATCGGATGAGGAATCTGGTTGGACATTTGGATTCATTTCTTGGTGAAAGCCTTGATCTGAACCAAATCCTTGTGAGAGGGTTTGTTCTTCATATAATGTTTGATTTTGAATGTCATGTTGCAGGTGTGGTTGATTGAAATTGACAGGCGCACTTCCTCTTGGAGTTGGTGGAACACTCCCATGTCCTGGTTTCATAGGTACAAACATTGGTTCATATAATGGAGGTGGCCCAAGTTGAACCATTCCATATGGTGGTAGAGATGTGTTTGAGGAACCTTCAATTTGTACTGTTTGACTGGTTTGAAACTGCGAATTTGCTATGTCATCGATGGGTTGATACATTGATTTGCCCATCTTTTTAGATTTTGATCTTGTCTCAACAGGCATGTCACTTGTGCAAATACAATATTTTTGGAATTTTCAAAGATAATGTATGATATGCAACTAAATGCAAAATATATAGACGAGCATGCAATCTATGTTTTTGGTTATTTTCGAAGATTTTGACAAACTTTTGAAATGCAAATCTAAGAGAGCGACCCTTAGGAAATTGGAATGATATCTAGACCTCAAAGGACAAAAGGATGCAAGTGACAAAAGGACAAATGATAGAGTCTCCCCTATATGCTTGGATACTAAGCTAGGTTTGACCAAATGATATTGATGACAAAAGGACAAAAGATTTGATAAGGTCTAGACTTCTTAACAATGACTTAGGGTTTATCAAAGATTAGGATTACTTAAGTATGACAAAACCTAATTTTGGGACTATATGCAAAAGGACAATTAATATGCAAATGACCCTAATATGATATGATAATGACCTAAGCTTAATGAAGAGACCTAGGGTAAGCAATGTATGACAATGATATAACTTTAATGCAAGAGAACATATGCAAATGGATGACTCTTATTGATATGCAAAGGAATATGACTTAGGTGAAACCTAACCTTGGTACTTGACAATGACCTTTGCAAAATGCAACCTATGATGAACTTAAATGTAAGTGACATGAATGTTGAGACAAGATTTTGAACATTATTTGACAACCATGTTTGAAGATGAGTTCTGAATCTTGATAAACTTTTGTTGGATGGATATCTCTTGTGTTTAATCTTATGTTGGATCAATTTGTTTTGCTCTTTGAAATGGGATGCAATTCAACTTTTGACAAGCAAAGAATACAAGATACTGCAACTTAGACTCAAAACAATCATGGTCATTTCCACATTTCTTATGGTAGGCAAAGACATTAGGTACTTGAGAGGTAGACTCATTATGGGATTCAAGGAGAATACATAGATGCTTGACCCCACGGGCTCTCCTCCATGGCACTCACTTCTCAGGGCAGCCAAGCATCATTCCCCATGGAAATCTCCCCATGGCGAACTTAGTATCTCTTCCAAGTATCCGAATTTGTCCTTCTCAAGCAACTAGAAGGGTTTTTGGCCTCTAAAAACAAGGTATGTAGTAAGGATTTCTATTAAGCATTACTCCTTGATGTCACGCAAGTGTGATTGAGACATTAAGCCCATCAAGATACCAAACAAATGTAGTCGTGCAAGCACGATTTAGACCAAGAGGCCCTACTTAGATGTTGATATGAGAAAGAGTCCAAGGGTCATCACTTCCCAAGTAACTGCAATTCCCACGTAATACTTCCTTCAAAGCTTTCGCTCATCGGGTATTTTTTTATAGTGAGTTAGAATGCCAAGAAATTATAGCTGTACTCACTTTGGGTCGTTCCCTTCTCACGATTATCACTTGCTTGCAAAAGTAAAGTGGTCGGGAAGGTAGACCCTCTAAATGTGACACACGATCAACAACACAAGCATGGTATCGAAGATCTGGATTTCTGATCACCCTAAGAAGGATGAGAGCATACTCTCCTACTCCAATGTCATACTCAATAATCAAAGAAAAAAAATGTTCATTCCAACCTATTTAGAAACCACTAGGTGCCTAAAAATTAAATGCAAACACAAAGTTTGATTGTTTCTCCAAGGCAACCTGCAAAAACCCAAGTTAGGAGTTTGATACGCTTATTCTTTGACTTTCAAATCTGCACAAAGCGTGTTAGTAGTTTGATTTATTGTCTTTGCCATGCGTATGCCAAGATTCTGCACAGATAATTAGTACCAAAATCCAAAGCATAGAAAAGAGAATGCAAAAACACAACAAATTTCAAGTAAACACTACATTTTTTTACCTCTGTTCTGGACTTTACACAGGCGCAGAACTCATGACACAGGCACAGAACCCATGACACAAGTGCAAAATGTCCTCTACACAAGTGCAGAATGCTCAACATAGGTGCAATTTGTCTTACACAGGCGCAGAAATCTCCAGAATACCTTGCACGACCCTGTTTTTGGGTTTTTTTGGCCTGCAAATCAACTTGAGAGCACTCAAAACACCATAAAGAGCTTAGAAGGTTATTTTTTCACGTTGGGTTCACCAATTAATGTACGTTAGGAAATAGGAAATCATCACAAACAAAGATAAACGTAATAGCTCAATCACAAATGCATTCATTGCAATGAATCTATCCTAAGACACATTCAATAGAGACATGAAAACAAAGCATACAAAACTAGAAATTATGCAAACCATAGACATGATTTGAATGCTCCTTCATGTGGCTCCATTGTTCTTCTTTCCTCTCCAAATAGTTGTGGATCTCACCTACAAGTGCACACACAATTGAAAGCAAGTAGACGAGATTTTTGATCAAGAGTACTAGAAGCTTAGATTCGATAGCTTGATTATCAATTACCAAATTAGCCTTGATTGATGAAGATCATCCAATTTATAGAAGAATTGGAGAGATGAACAAATTAGCATGATAGTGATTCGAATGGAAATTCAAATCAAGAATAGCAAAATTATGACATGTCTATGACAAACTGCTATGCAAGGGTTTATGACAATTTATGACAAATTTCTATGCAAGGATTTATGACAATTTATGACAAATTTCTATGTCAAGAATTGATTGATTGTCAATTATGACAAATTATGACAAATTTCTATGTCATTCCCATGAAATTAGGAGAAAAATAGGAGAGAATTGAAATTAGGAATTAAGAAATTAGAAAATTAGAAAAAGAGGAATTAAGAAATTAGGAATTGAAGAAAATTAGAAATTAGGTAAATTAATAATTTGTCATTTATTAATTAATTCACAAAGAGGAATAATTAGCCAATTAAATGAACATTTAATTGTAATGAGAAGACTTAGGATAAACAAACAATTTATTAATCCTAAAGGAAGAAAATGACACACACAAGGTTAAATGATTAAATCACGAAACCCTATAATTGACTTGATCATGATTTGATTTTGGATTGATAAATGACCGATGTGATAAATTATTTGATTGAGAAAATGTGCCAATTGACAAGGAAGAATGACAAATTGATCCAAATTGACATAATTGAGACAGACAATGATCGATAGCGAAATGATCGCAAAATGACAAAATTGACAAGAGGACAAGGATTGATGACAAAATAGATTGCAAGATGACAAGATTGAAAATGACCATGATCGATGACAAATCGATCACAAATGACAAGATCGAACATGACAACGACCGATGACAAATCGATCGCAAAATGACAAGATTGAAAATGATAAAGATTAATGACAAATCGATAAGAGGACAAAACCCTAATTAGGATTGACGATGTCCAAAATGATGAGATTGATGATAAGATTAATAAGAGGACAAAACCCTAATTAGGATTGACGATGTCCAAAATGATAACAAATTAGCACGTACATTGATGCGATAGGATAAAATCGATCAAAATCATGATTGGATAGTGTTGTCGACAAGACCAAATTTGAAAGCGAGACAGAGTGAAGAATGTAGAAGAATGACTCGATGCTCGCAAATGATAAAAACCAAGTGCGTGACATAGGAGAAAAGTTAATGCGACGCAAAAACCTAAAATGAGGCAATGCGCAAATGTTAAAGTATGACCTCGCAAGCATTGACCATTTTTAGGTGTCTACAGGTTCATATGCTTCTGAAGTATGTTTCAATTAGTTGGTATTGACTTGATGATTGAATTCTATCTTATGTTCTAGTAAGATTTCTTTATTGGTCCCGTAAGGGTTTCACCGACAGCACTTTATTGAAGATATTTGATGTAATGCATAAGTGGTACTGGTGTAGGTTCTAGAAGGGATTTAGGTTGATGATGGTGATTATGTTTGTGCCTTGACTAATTGGTGTCATTTCTTTGGCATGTGTAGATCTAATTTAGGTCTAGTGCTATCTAGGTTATGGACCATTTTGCATGAAACCTGTTGGTGGATCCTTGGATGCGCTTCTGGGATGTTTGATTGATTGGATGTTGTTTTTTTGGCCTTAGGCCAACATGTGTTATGATTTTATTTCAAGATTATGTAATGGGTCTATTGTATTATCATTTGTGTGGCCAACCTAATTGGTTAGGTCCTGGGTTGGTATAAATGTATGTAAGATCTCATTGTAGATAATGTAGTATGGGCAAGGAGCGAGTAATGTAATAATCATTTGTGCAGAGGATTTGGTTGATCATAGGTGATAGAGTTGGGTTTGTGTAAGAGGTTTTAGACCTCCAGTATTGCTCTTAACTTGAACTGTAATCTGGCATATTTGATGCTATCACCGATAGTTCTTCTTTCTAATTTATAGTCCAAACATCTTGAGGTGGTTGACATCTCTATAGTCAATGAGACTCCATTGTGATGAGTAGTGCTCTCTAGGCAGTGTGCCTTCCTGCATGTGCATGCCCCTATTGTAATCCTATACTTGTTGTAGAAGTATCATCTGGCTATGGGTAGGCTTCCCACTATGGTTTTTCCCTTTATCGGGTTTTCCATGTACAAATCATGGTGTTATGTGTTATGGTTGTATGGTATTGATTCTCTGGTTTTCATTTATGCTTTAATGCTTAATCAGTTATACCAGTATAAGGTTTAAAGTTCTTTAATTTGTATAATTTTTTAACAACTGACTCACCCCCCCTCTCAGTTGTTCACCAGTTATCTTAACATAATTCTCCAATCTAGCCCCACAACAAAACCACTAAGTACAATATGTTTAGGGAACCAACCCAAGGAGCACTAATCCTTGATGTTTTTTATCACCAACTCAAGGAGCACCAACCATTAGATTTTGAGCACTTACTCAAGGAGCACCTACCCCTACTCTGAGCACCCACTTAGAGAAATTGAATAAAGAAAAGTTACAAATACAATTTGAGTACCTTGTTACAAATGATGTTTTATAACACACCATGTTTTCTACACCTGGGAATGATTCTTCTCTTTATTTCTCACGAGCTTTGTCCCCTTCTCTCTAGTATCTACTTATAGTCCCTTATATCTATCTTATGCTCTTTTTTTACCTCTACACATACCTCTCTGATCTCTTCTCTATACAATCTTCTTTCTCTGCCTTACTCTGTGTGAAAGACATTTTGTGTGTCATGCCTCAACTCTCAACCCTCTGGTCTCAGCTCTCTACTTTCCACCTTTGTACTCTTCTCTCTTTTCTTTCAAGTCTCAGTTCTCTACTCTAAAATTTTCATATTGTAGGATTCTTGACTTGCACACCTACTCGCCACTATGTTTTGCGCACCTGTTAAAGTTTTCTCTATGTGTTGTTTCTTTTTAGTTTTGTATTCTCTATTTTTCTTCCCTTCTCTACTTGTCTACCCTCCTGTGACTAACACTCTCACACTTTCTCATCATTTTTACATCTTTTCAATTTCACACACTTCACACATCCACTAACTGTGCTTGGTGGTTATCTGTGTACTCTCCTGATTTTCCCTCCAAAAAGATATTTAAATAAAAAACATTCTCAAGCCCATAAATATACCTTGTCTCCTCTCCATTTCAATATGGTAGCTGCTCACCTTAAATGTCCCCTTTTTTCTTATTCACAACAACCTTTGTAGACTAGTATAGTCTTGTATGCAAATATCACATTGGAAATCTTCCAAATTGTCCTTTTTCAGCATTGACTACATTTTAATTTGTTGTTCAAACTGGGAACATCTTCTTTGATGGGTATGCCTTTTAGATACAAAGATCTATCTTTAAATATTTTACACCTAACCATCATAAATCACATAGAAACAATGTGGATGATGGGACCCATCTTTATTTCCCCATGCTCATAAATGGCTCATGTGTAGCAAGCATCCGTGATGGACTCATGAGTGAAGTGTTGAACTGGAGATGACATAGTGGCAAACATAGTGTGTTGTCTGTTTCCCTATTCGTGAAATCACAAGCACCCCAATCAAAGCCATTCGTTGACCTGTAAAATAGAAAAGCACATTCTTCTTTGTCTTCACTATTATGATAAACATGATGTTGTATCTACTTCAGTTTTTGCAGTTTCGTAGCAGCCTTGGTCAATGCAACCTATTGACCTACGAAACAACAATGACCCTTCTTTCTCCATCTTTACTATGGCGAGAAACCTAGTGTGTCATCTGCCTCTCTTGTCATACTTTCAGAGTCATCTCGATCAATGCAGAGAGTTGACCTATGAACAACGATGAACCTTTTCTTCTCCAACTTCACTATGGCAATAAACACAGTGTGTTCTCTACCTCTTGTTGCATTTTTGCAACAACTTTGGTCAGCATAGTTTGTTGACATGCAAAATAGTGATGAATCTCTTATCTTCTTTTTCATTGTGGTGATGAAAATGGTGTGTTCTTCCTTGCTTCCTACAAAGCCATAGAAGGCTTGTCAAAATTTTGTAGCAACTTTGGTGGAAGTTATTGTCTCATCTGCAATGCAATGATAACTCTATGGCGATAAACACAATGTGTTCTGCACCATGCTTGAGACAACACTATTGGCAATTGACACTCATCTGATGGATATTGATACTTGATTATTTGTTTAAGGGTTTTCATTAATGGGAACTCTTCATCAAATCCTATTTGGTAATCATGGATCTTGATAACCAGAAGTGGATGTGAACTGATAACTAGTAAACCAATATTTCAGGTTGAGCAGAGTAGTTTTGGTCCATAAGCTTTCTAGTAATTGTGGTGTTATGAATCGTGCATGCTATTATCACTGATTAAAATGGGCTTTTCTTTTCCCGTGGTTGGCTATGTTTTGTTGAAATTTTGAATAAGGTGTCGTTCCAAATGCTTCATCTTTGTTCTAGACCTCAAGGGTTTAAGGGTTTTTATTTTTTATAAATCCTTTTTGTTTCATTCTAAAACCTCTGGTTTCTAATCTTTTGTTACTTTATTCACTTAAGTAATGGGTCATGGGGTCGTAGGAAGTGTTCCC
The DNA here is from genome assembly GCF_030272615.1 of Cryptomeria japonica. Lineage (NCBI taxonomy): Eukaryota > Viridiplantae > Streptophyta > Pinopsida > Cupressales > Cupressaceae > Cryptomeria > Cryptomeria japonica. Next base: position 63,963,097 of record NC_081406.1, on the reverse strand, counting down.
CCTTGTTGTTTGCCTAGGCGGTTATGTTGATTAATCAAAAAATTTATGCCTTGTGTATTTTTCTTCTAAAGTTGTCGGGCCCAGTAACCAGTGCGCATCTCGCGGATTGATTTACGGCTCGTGCTATTTCACTGGGCGAAGTTGCGCGTAGTTTAAAACCAGCAAAGTTGTGAAAACCACATGGCATGCCACATAGATGGTCCAGTTGGTTGTTGACATCAAGTAAAATGGTGGTACATGGCACAAGTCACAACAGTCAGTGGGTCAGGATTAAAGGCTGAAAGGCAGGCCCCAGAGATGAGTCAGGTTGCAGGTGGAGATGACCTGGCAGGTACAACTATTAACAATTTATTGAAGCCCTATGGTTTCCTATTGGCAAATAACATAGTGACAAGTCAGCTCTGAAAGTGACTGGGTGTCAGGTGTTTACGATGAGTCAGCGGGCCCACCCCTCCTGAGAGCCTTTTTAGAGGATTAAATGTCGATCAATTTATGAGATGATCCAACGGTCCGTGCTATATCGCAAGGGTAAGGTGCTCACTCTTTATACCCCACGAAATAGCGAGAGTGAACGAGAACCATCCACGTGTCATGATGATGACTTGGAGGATGCAGCTGTTGAGACGAAAGTGGGGCCCCATGGTTTTCTTTTGGCAAATGACAGAGTGACAAATCAGCTCAGAAAGTGACTGGGTGCCAGGTGTTTACGAAGAGTCAGTGGGCCCACCCCTCCTGAGAGCCTTTTCAGAGGATTAAACACTGATCAATTTATGAGAAGATCCAACGGTTCGTGCTATTTCGCAAGGGTAAGGTGCTCACTCTTTATACCCCGCAAAATAGCGAGAGTGAACGAGAACCATCCACGTGTCATGATGATGACCTGGAGGATGCAGCTATTGAGACGAAAGTGGGGCCCCGTGGTTTTCTTTTGGCAAATGACAGAGCAACAACTCAGCTCCGAAAGTGACTGGGTGCCAGGTGTTTACGAAGAGTCAACGGGCCCACCCCTCTTGAGAGCCTTTTCAGAGGATTAAACATCGATCAATTTATGAGATGATCCAATGGTCCGTGCTATTTTGCAAAGGTAAGGTGCTCACTCTTTATAACCCGCAAAATAGCGAGAGTGAACGAGAACCGTCCACATGTCATGATGACATGTGGTCTAAGAAGAAAGTGTGGGCCCACCAAGGTGGAACCGATAGTATAAAAGAAAGACACGTGGCCAGTGTCAAGTGGAATGCGAAATGGATTTCAAGGCCAATGGTTGGATGCCACATGGTATTGCGTAGCCAATAGAAAAGTGGGACCCAAAAAAAGGCCAAAGTCATCAGTTAATCCAACGCTCGATCAAGTTTCTTTTGATCGAACGGTTGGCATTATTTCGCAGGACTAAGCTACCCAATAGTTATGCCTCGCGAAGTTGCGAAAGAACAAAATGAAACACTTGCAAGAATATTGTGACCCGTTGGAGCGAAAAATATGAATTCTTGTATGAATTCAATTTTGAAGGGATGACCGAAGCATGCGGAATCAATGTTATAGTTAAGGCCCTGAGTACAAATATTTGATTTCCTAACAACCGGGTAAAGATATCTTTTAAAGGATTTTGCAGAAGAGCAGACGCAGAGTTATTTTCCTGATATACAGAGCAAGTCGGTTCAGTTGCAGAGCAAATTCCTTCAAGAAAAGAATAGGTTCTCTTGTATTTTTGTGTAGCAATTCTTATGTAGTGTTCTAAAATAGATAATTAATTCTTCAGAGTTGTTTAAGAGTGGCATTTATTTCTTGCATTTTCAAAATGGCTCCTAAAAGAGAATTTTTCGGTAAGGTTAACTAATCAGAGAGGAGTGTATGTGATGATTTTTCAGAATAGTTGACGTTGTCAACTAACCAGGCATCAAAGGCAAAAGAGCTAGTGCCCAAGCCTCCTCGTCTAAAAATAGGAGAAGGATTATATGACAAGGGCAATTGGTTGAGAGACCCATAGGTTGGACTATCTAGGTTGGGGTTGTTTAAAGTGGGATTCGGAATGAGAAATTCTCCTGCCCCGCAAAATAGTATCTAGGAACTGGATATTGGAAAACTAGTTGTCCCAGGAGTATTCATGGACACAGATTTGCTAACCCAAATTGCGTTCAATTATGATCTAGTCACAAGGAGCATTCGGGATGTAAATGGGAAAACCCTTGTGGAAATTAATGCTGAAGAGTTTAGGATAGAATTTGGGCTTAATGAGTTTACAAACTTTCTAGAGCAAATAAACTTCACAGCATTGGCCCAAATTTATGGTGCACAGAGGAGTCATCTCAGGAATGGGCCTCTCAAGGAACTTTTTGTGAAAATAGGAGGGTTAACAATTGTAGGACCCAACACACAAGAGCCCTTCTCATTAAGTATGTTTACCCTGAGGGCTAAATGAATGTATTGGGCACTTTGTCAAGTTTTAGGAGAAGATGCTGAAGCAAATATGCCGAATCATTACCTGTTAATGATTGCTCAGATCCTGAATCCTTCTCTTGCTATCACATTTGATTATGCCTCTTTCATTGCCGATGCTATCCATGGAGGGTTGATAGGAATTAAGAATGGAAAGGTGGATAGACCTTTCAGATGGTATTCACTCCTAATGCATCTTTTTCTCTTCAAAGGTGGTGACTATTTTGCCAGTGGACTAGACCTGGTTAAGGAGAAGGAAGGAGAAAAAATGCCAGTACAATTATGGAGTACTATGTTGTCATGGGACAAAGAGGATGCTAGTTTTTTGAAGTTTGATAAATATTTTGCATCGAAAATAAGGACTCTCCTCTCCTCTGATAACCCAAGAGTCCGCAAGGTTCTTCTGGAATTCATAAGACCAAAAGAATTCGCAGAGAATATAAAAATTGTTCATAATTGGGGTGACATTTATTTATATCCAGTCTCCACAGTTTTCAGAGTTTTTGGTTTCAGGGGCACCCCATTTTTGTTACCTTACCAGGTTCCTCTCAAAGTAGGAATCGCAGAGATCCTCACACAAATTGGTCGCTTGCAAGAGGCAGAGTTGATAGGTAGGGGTAAAGGGACTATTTTCCCTACAGCTACCATAGCTCACCAATTTGTAATAACAAAGGGAGGCTGGAATTGTTTTGAGGATTTCCTCAAACCTTATCATTTATCCACTACAGTGTCCAGGTGTGCTGATCCAGAGGACTTCTTCAATAGTATGCTAAGGAAGAAGGTAGCATGTAGAGGTAGGCCTCATCAATTCCAATTTCCTAAGGACCTCATCAGAAATGAATTTGATCTAGATGAGCAGGAACTAAGAAAAGAAAAGTGGGTGGCTTATAAGAAAGCCTTGGATTTTGTGCATCAGTTTGATGCTAGCTATGACCCATTGTCTAGCTTTTTCCCACTAGAAGAGAAAATAAAGTTTTTGATTGTTTGTTTTGAAGATGTGATGCAGACATTGAAAGAGAAGAGGGAAGCTGTAATCAAAAGCAACCCTGAGAAAGCTAGAGTGATCCTTGCTAGGTCAGCTTCTAGCAAGCCAATCCCTCCTGGTGATTACACACTGCATAAGAAATCAGGTTACAGTGTGCTGGTGCCTACAATAGGGGAGCCCTCCACCTCCAAAGGAAAGAGGAAGATACAAGATGTCATTGACATCCAAGAGAGCCCAAATAAGCAAAGGGTGGGAAAAGAAGTGCAGTTAGATACACCTTTGTATTCCCCATCCCAATGCCCTATCCATATAGGAAATGAACAAGCAGCAGCTGAGCACCTCTTGCAGTTGGGTAGTTTAGGGGAAATTGCATACACCTATGATGAAGTGGAGGAAGGGATGCCAGAAGAACGCAATGATGCTAACATGGATATCACCTCCATTGAAATTAAAGGCCAGGAGTGGGATCCTGAGATAAAGAAGGCAAGTAGTGCCTTTCTAGCTAATAACAATTTTGTCACATCAGAAGCATTCATGTAGTTTGTTTGGAAACAACACATAGAGAAATATAATGCTAGATGTGAAACAAGAAAGGCTGAGCAACCCAATAAAGATCCCACCTCAGTGGAAGAGGAAATAAAGCAAGAGATGATGGAAGAGTTTAAAACCATCACCCCTGAGCAGGGAAGAGATATGGTAGCACAAGCTGGAGTGCTTATCTTACCAGAATGGGATATTGCAGATGCCCTGGTATTAGATGCAGTAAGAAAATAGACTAAACCCATGGAAGGGGTTACTTTCAATAAGGATAATGCTGCACTAGTCATGTGGTCTCTCAAGAGAAATGAGAGAAAGAAAGGCAAAGACACCCCAGGGTCAAGTTACCTTGGTGGAACGATGGTGAAGAGAGTATAGAGTACAGGGGTAGTAGAGGTTGTCAGCACTATGTTGGAGACTGCAAAATTCAGTGTTGCAGTAGCAGAGAAAGAAGCCAAAGAGAAAGAGGCCCTCCAAATTAAGTTGGAAATAGTTTTAAAGGCCTATAACAGTGCCAAGGAGGAGGTAAGAGGTAAAGATAGCATCATTGCTAAGTTGCAGAGCCAGTTGACGGGACAATACCAACAAGGTGAGTCTTCAACACTGATGATTTCCTCTTCTCCTGCAAGACCTCCACCTACTGGCGCTATCATTGAATTTCCACCATCTCCAGCATCCTCCAGCTCTCAAATGATTGAAATCACTCCCCAGGAGTTAGAAAACTTGAGACAGGCTCAGGCTCTATATGCAGAGAAATATGACGAGAAAGTAAGGGCTGCAATTTCCAGTTTTGCAGATATAGTGAATGCCTCATTGCTTTATAACAATGTAGGTAAAATTATGGAAATATGGAATGAGCTTAGGAGAGATAAGGCCAATTTGACACCTATTTTGACAGATGGAGTCCTAGGGTGCAAGATCTAGAGTTCATGTGTGTATCTTGTGATGAAGCAAGAGCCAATCCCATCATCAAATCCACTTCTAATGTCGCTAAAGTCTTAATGCAATTGGCAGCAGAGGTGGATAATGTGGATAGGAAGGTTTATTTGTGCAAGGAGTACACTGATCAAGTTTTTGAGTTGCCGTTAGGAATTTTTGCTAATCACGATCAGTTAAAAGACAAGCAAATATGGCTTAAGGAGATAGAAGCCAAATTGTCAGCAAGAGTTAAAGGAATCATTGATCTTGATGATACTTCTTTCTTTGTTGTGACAATACAAGAGAGAGAAAATTAAGTCACATTATGGTTTTCTTAATTCAGAAGTCAACAAACTGAGGAATTCTTGGAAAAGGTTGATGAAAATTAAAGATGATGTGATTAATTTTTCATGGCCGATAGAAGAGATATATAGTGAGTGGGCAACTAAATATGCCACCCATGATCTGGAACAGTTGGAGAGTGCCCCTGAAAAGATAGGAGAGGTTGCGACCGAACAACATGTTGAAGTAACTGCAGAGGCTGAAAAGAGCTTGTAACTACTTTTGCGAAAAGCTTGTAACCTCTTTATTTTGAAAGAAATGATTGTAACAAGCTCTCCTCAAGAAGTCCGAAGCTTTGTGCATCCATGTTGTTATAAATGGATACAAGGACAAGAGGAAAGGAGATCACAAAAAATTGTAAGAAAACGCTGCAGAAATTTATCTGAGCTTTTCTAAGTTTAATGGAGTATCAAATTTCTTGTAATACTTTTTGAACTAAATATCAATATACAAACCATCGGTTTTGAGTAAAGCTCTGTGTTGTCTTCAAGTTTGTTCACAAATTTGTTTATTGTTTTCATTCTGAATAATCCAGGGTTTTTCTGTTTGAATGGAACTGCAAAGAAATTTTAGTATAAGTGTTTGTTAGCTTTTCTCTTTAGGAGGGAAATTAAAGAGGCGGGGATCACTCATACCAGTAAACTCTCTGGAATGAACTTTGAATTCTGATGACCATAGCTTGGTTTATAATGCTTGAGTTCTTGTAGGTGTCAGGCATATACAAGGATTGATAGAAACCAAGTCGACAGGAAGCATAAAGATGTTTTGTTTGAGGAGTCTTATTTGAGTTTAGATGACTCTGTGACCTTGGATAGGGCACTGGTATTAAATTGAAGTTGTTTATTGCATACTTTTGTTGATCAAAATGCTGAACATAAGTACAATTTCCATTCTTTGTTTTCAGTTGATTTCAAGGTGAATAGACCCACAGGTTTTCTGGACTGGTTTGCTGTGGGTTTATGTTTGAAAGCGTGAATTCAATTCACAAATGTATACCCACCTGGGCTCTGAGTAAGCCCGAAGTGTAGAAGGTCTAATCAAACCTTGTCATATGTTGTCTTGAGAATTTCCTTATCTTTGATATCTCTTCTGCACCAAGCTTTAAACCATATTATTATGAGGATGTTAAAGGGAATCAGATTTTGAAGACAACACATGAGATGATAGGACCAACATAGAGACATTATTTTATCATCTTTTTAGTGATCTACTCTTATGTTTGGTGATTCGGTCAAGACGAATCAATTTTACACGTTACACTACAAGGCAACTTGATAATTGTCTATTTTTTTATTACGGATATATAAGATCAGTGCAAGAGATCTTTTTTATGTATAGTATGAATTAATATGAGCAAGTTGTGATCAAGAATCTCTTTTAGTGCAGTTTCATGTGTGCATTGTTGATCCGATAGCTGATTGAGATAGAAAACAGAGTAGAGTAGAAGAGGTGGTATAGTCAGAATTTTGGGACTTAACCGAAACTCATCTAGGCATTGTTAGATGCTATTTTGGAGTTCTTTCATTGTAATTCATCATTGTAGATGATTTGTAAGGAAGTGAACCTTCCAGGGTTGTAGCCCTTATTGTAATTGAGTTGTAAGCTCTAGGCAATGTGCCCAAATGTTGGTGCATTCTCCTTCATATAATATTATTTTTCTACTAGCCATAGTGGAATAATATTGTGGGTTGAAATCCCATTATGGTTTTTAACATTTGGGTTTCCACATAAAAATCCAGGTGTTATGATTTTGTGGTTGATTGTTTTGAGTTTCTGCATTTCAATTTCCTTATCTTTGATATCTCTTCTGCACCAAGCTTTAAACCATATTATTTTGAGGATGTTAAAGGGAATCAAATTTTGAAGACAACAAAAGTGGCGACTCTACTGGGGAGAGTTACAATCAAAATATAAGCATAGATTTGTGTTGAGGCTTGTAAAGAAAATTATTGTGTGTTTGTGGATAAGATTGCTTGTTTTCATTATTCCCATAGTTTTGTGGGTGGTGACTCTGTTACTTTGAACCAGTCCTTGTGAGATACAAATCTTTCTGAAAAGAAGACAAGCAAGATGCAAGGAGCAAAAAACACAAGATCATTCATGAAGAAATATCCTCGCGAAACTTTGCAAGAAGGTTTGCCAGAACAGTCACGGAGAGGCCAGAAGAGATCTGTGTTGCATGAACCATCAAATGCTGCTTGGGTGCAGAAAAATAATACTACTGGTAAGATGCTTGACCAACCTATTTATGCAAAGTCTAATTCATCTTCTAGAGATTCAGAACATGATATCTTAGGTTTTCATTCGGGATTGTTTGGAAATATTGATGATGCACCTATTTTAAATCAAGATATATCCCATGCTAGTGTTTTTGCAAAAGATAGAACCAGTTCAAATGTAATTAGGCACTGTGTTCCTAGGACAATTGATGGGAACATTTGTCTGATTGAAATAGATCAAGTTAATGCATCAGACTCTGAAGAAAACTTCCCTAATGAGGATAAAGTGTCTCAAGAGATTGAAGATTTAAATAAAAGGGTCCATCATTTAATTTCCCTAAGGGCTCAAAAGGAGGCAAATAAGGAGAAGGAGGTTAAAGCCAAATTAATGGAAAGAGACAGACTTCTTAGATAGATAGCTGATCTTGAAATGCTTGCCAAGGAAAAAGAAAAAAGTGATGAGGAAGGCCCTGTGATTAGGGAAATCCTAATCCCTAAAACTAGACAAGCCTATAAGTCAGTAGCCTCGCCAATTAGGGAAGTATTAAATGATTCCCAGCCTCCTAAAGCCAATTTAGATAAAGGAAAACAGAAATGGGTAGATGATGGTATAGAGTCTAAAACTACAGAAGAGATCTCTCATAGGATTCTAGCACATGAGAGAGAGATGGAAAGGATGAGGAAGGAAAAGGAAGATCTCCAAATGGAACTAGAAAAGGCTGAGTTAGAAGCAGAGAATAAAGAAGTAAAAAGAAAGATTAACTACTTAAAGGATCCCCCTATTATATTCCCATCAGAAGATCTTAGCAAGCCTAATCCCCAACACATTTCATTTCCTCAGATTAATGCTCAACCTGTAGTACAAGCCAATATTGCCTCAGTAAGCCAATTACCTGTGAGTAAATAGTTTTCTTAATTCAGAAGTCAACAAACTGAGGAATTCTTGGAAAAGGTTGACTAAAATTAAAGATGATGTGATTAATTTTTCATGGCCGACAGAAGAGATATATAGTGAGTGGGCAACTAAATATGCCACCCATGATCTGGAACAATTGGAGAGCGCCCCTGAAAAGATAGGAGAGGTTGTGACCGAACAACATGTTGAAGTAACTGCAGAGGCTAAAAAGAGCTTGTAACTACTTTTGCGAAAAGCTTGTAACCTCTTTATTTTGAAAGAAATGATTGTAACAAACTCTCCTCGAGAAGTCTGAAGCTTTGTGCATCCATGTTGTTATAAATGGATACAAGGACAAGAGGAAAGGAGATCGCAAAAAATTGTAAGAAAACCCTGCAGAAATTTATCTGAGCTTTTCTAAGTTTAATGGAGAATCAAAATTTCTTGTAATACTTTTTGAACTAAATATCAATATACAAACCATCGGTTTTGAGTAAAGCTCTGTGTTGTCTTCAAGTTTGTTCACAAATTTGTTTATTGTTTTCATTCTAAATAATCCAGGGTTTTTCTGTTTGAATGGAATTGCAAAGAAATTTTAGTATAAGTGTTTGTGAGCTTTTCTCTTTAGGAGGGAAATTAAAGAGGCGGGGATCACTCATACCAGTAAACTCTCTGGAATGAACTTTGAATTCTGATGACCATAGCTTGGTTTATAATGCTTGAGTTCTTGTAGGTGTCAGGCATATACAAGGATTGATAGAAACCAAGTCGATGGGAAGCATAAAGATGTTTTGTTTGAGGAGTCTTATTTGAGTTTAGATGACTCTGTGACCTTGGATAAGGCACTGGTATTAAATTGAAGTTGTTTATTGCATACTTTTGTTGATCAAAATGCTGAACATAAGTACAATTTCCATTCTTTGTTTTCAGTTGATTTCAAGGTGAATAGACCCACAGGTTTTTTGGACTGGTTTGCTGTGGGTTTATGTTTGAAAGAGTGAATTCAATTCACAAATGTATACCCACCTGGGCTCTGAGTAAGCCCGAAGTGTAGAAGGTCTAATCAAACCTTGTCATATGTTGTCTTGAGAATTTCCTTATCTTTGATATCTCTTCTGCACCAAGCTTTAAACCATATTATTATGAGGATGTTAAAGGGAATCAGATTTTGAAGACAACACATGAGATGATAGGACCAACATAGAGACATTATTTTATCATCTTTTTAGTGATCTACTTTTATGTTTGGTGATTCAGTCAAGACGATTCAGTTTTACATGTTACACTACAAGGCGACTTGATAATTGTCTATTTTTTGATTACGGATATATAAGATCAGTGCAAGAGATCTTTTTTATGTATAGTATGAATTAATATGAGCAAGTTGTGATCAAGAATCTCTTTTAGTGCAGTTTCATGTGTGCATTGTTGATCCGATAGCTGATTGAGATAGAAAATAGAGTAGAGTAGAAGAGGTGGTACAGTCAGAGTTTTGGGACTTAACTAAAACTCATCTAGGCATTGTTAGATGCTATTTTGGAGTTCGTTCATTGTAATTCATCATTGTAGATGATTTGTAAGGAAGTGAACCTTCCAGGGTTGTAGCCCTTATTGTAATTGAGTTGTAAGCTCTAGGCAATGTGCCCAAATGTTGGTGCATTCTCCTTCATGTAATATTATTTTTCTACTAGCCATAGTGGAATAATATTGTGGGTTGAAATCCCATTGTAGTTTTTAACATTTGGGTTTCCACATAAAAATCCAGGTGTTATGATTTTGTGGTTGATTGTTTTGAGTTTCTGCATTTCAATTTCATACTTATGCTTCTAGTGGATTAAGGTTTAGTCAAAAAAAATTATAACCAGTAGAACACTGATTCGCCCCCCTCTTAGTGTTCCCTGATTTCAACAATTGCTATCAGAGTGTAGTTCCTCTGAGGAAGTGTTGGTCTCAATTTCTAATTGCTTTGTTTTCTCCACTAGAATTTCAAACCCCTATCACCTATGGGGAGAACAACAAGAAATAAAAACAAAGAGATAACAATTGACAAGGTTTAAACAAAAACCTTCTATACTTTAAGCTTCCGCTTAGCTTAGGTGGGTATACCTTTAGGATCACTCTTTACAATTGAAAATTTACAGAAGACCAGTGTCAACTTCTGCAAACCCTACAACTTTAAACATAACTAGACATAAAAAAAAAGACTCGTATTCATTTTTATTGATCAAAAAGAAGGTCATGATCTTCAAAAAGATATACCAATGCCTTATTCAGGCTTCAGAGTCATTCAGAATTGGACAAGAACTGACAAAAGAAATTTGCATACATGCCATTACACTCATTTAACCAAATCTATATATGCCTAACATATATAAACTCTCACCGTATGCTAAACCTAGTCATTGAATTCAAGTAGGAATCACTCATTACCAATGAAAAATGATTTAAGTATATATAATTTCCCTCCTTGAGGGAACAACCTAAACACATTTTCATTGCTTTGCAAATCATTCAATTAAACAATCCTAAATCATCTAATCAAAATGGTAACCAATCACACAGACAAGAAGATAACAGTAATCAAGACTTAAAATGTTCTGGTCTGTACATTAATATTCTCCATCAAATTTTACATAACTCAGAATGATTTTCTAAAAACACCAAAAAAACCTAAATACATTTTGCCAGAGCTTTCTTACAGAATTCTTGTGATGATTTTCTAATTAGTCCTAGTATCCATTTATAAAGATATGGATGCAACAAGCTTCAGAATTTCCTAGAAATATTTTTTTATAACCATAATTCCCCCTCAAAAAAGGGTTACATTGTTCAAAGATGAAGAAACAACCTAACAGACAAGGTAGCCAGCTGGAAATAAGCCAACTGACTTTCTCAATGTATTTCATATTGAATGCCTCATGTCTTTGATTCTTCAAAACTAATAGTCCCTGAACATGCCTGTTGTAACAGTTAATCACTTTCAATTGCCTCGAGGTCACCAACTATTGGAGTATTAGTTGATTCTTTTTGTGCCTCTACTCCTTTTATCACATATTTATCTTCCCATTCTTTAAAAGTGTCATCACTAGGCTAGGAAAAGCTAACAATTTTCTTCTTCAGCTTATTTAATCTTTTCCATGTATTCCTTAACTGCTTAAATTCCTTTTCCAAAAAAACCAAAATGTGACTTTATCTTTTCAATCTCCTCAGTTGTCTGAATGAACAAAGATGTATCATCTGAATTTATGATGTCATTTATTCGTTGTGATAATTTATGGCCTAACTCACCAAGCCACACCTCTTTCTTTCAACTTGTTGGTGCCAATAAAACCCCCAGGAAATAGTTCAAACTTCTGATCAGCATACTCTTTTCTATACAGATTTTCTTTTCTTTCTAGGTTAACTCTTCTTTCTACCAACCTAGACATACCCTTTACCAACTCATAAGTGGATTTAACAGTGACATCAACATCTGCCTCTTCATGGGATAAGTACATAAGTTCCAAATCCACCTCCCTAGCAATCCATTTATCCAAAATTGGCTCCAAAATGGACTTATCCTCCTTCAAAGAATTCAAAAGGTTCACAACTCTATTCATATTTATGTACACAATTGAAGCCCCAACTATATAAACAAATTTCAAAATTGTTCCCTTGATCTTCTCCTCATATTTATTTACGAAAATGGCCTGAGCCTGCTTTAACTTTTCCATCTGATCTTGAATACTCTCAATAGATTGAATTTCCAAGAGTCACATGAGAAAGAGGGAATTCAATTATTTGGCTAGTAGGTGGAGGTCTGGCTAGAGAAGAGGCAATCATCAAATTAGAAGATTCACCTTTTGTACTAGCAGCCTCTACCAATCTTGTGTCCTTCACCCTCTTAATAATTATGCCTCTTGAATAGCTGGATTCTGAGGAGCCTTTCCTCTTTTTCCTTTCCTTTCTTCTTAATGACCACATAACCAGGGTTGCATGATCATTACTTTAAGTAACTCCTTCCAAAGGCTTTGTCTCTTTTCTAACTGCATCAAGAATTAGTGCATCAGCTATATCCCACTCGGGGAGAATCAAAACTCCTACTTCTGCAATCATTTCCTCCCCTGCTCAGGGGTAATGGCCTCAAATTCTACTAATATTTCCCTTTTTACATCTGCCTCAACCACAGATGTATCTTTGTGAGGACATTCCACCTTTCTTTTCACACACCTTTCTTTGAATCGCTCGAAATTATTTCTCCAAACAAATTGCAAGAATGACCCTATTTTAACAAAATTATTATCTGGCAGAAACTCATCACTGGCCTGCTTAATGACAGGGTCCAGTTCCTTACCTACAAACTCTTCAACTGTCAAGTCCATTTTGGCACTTGCTGGTTCTTCTGGCATTCCTTCCTGCATCTCTTCATATGTGCAAGCAATTTCTCCAAGACTTCCTAATCACAACAATTTCTTAGCTACTTCATGCTCATCTCCCATGTGAATTAGAGATTGGGAAGGAGAATATAATGGCTCATTTGTCTGGACTTCTTTCCCTATCCCTTGCCTTTTTGGAGAGTCTTGGATTTCAACAACATCTTCTAGCAGCCTTTTTCCCTTTGAAGTGGAGAGATCATCCCTTTTGGGCATTAATACACTATACCCTGCTCTTCTGTACATTACATACCCACCTGGGGGAACCACCTTGGCATAAGAAGGCTTAGCTAAAACTAGTTTATCCTTCTCAGGATCAGCTCTCATTACAACCTCCTTTTTCTCTTTTAAAGTCTGCATTAAATCCCCAAAATAAACTACCAAAAACTTATTTTTTTCCTCATAAGGGGTAAAACTAGCCAAGGGATCATAATTGCTGTCAAAATGTTGGATAAAGTCTAGAGTTTTCCTGAATGCTATCCATTTTTCCTTATTTACTTCTTGTTCCTCTAAATTAAACTCATTCCTTACCAAGTCTTCAGGAAAGTGAAATTGATGAGCCCTACTTGCACATCTGACCTTCTTCCTAAACATACCATTGAAGAAGTCCTTTGGATCAGCAAGCCTCACAACTATAGTGGATAACCTATATGGCTGGAGAAAATTGTCAAAATGTATCCAACCACCCTTAGTGATTACAAACTGATGTGCTAAGGTAATTGTTGGGAAAAATTTTCCCCTTCCTTTATTTGTCAACTCTATTTCTTGCAGGCCTCTGATTTGTTTTAAGATTTCAGAAATACCTATCTTCAAAGGGACTTGGTAGGGGAGGAGATAAGGAGTTCCCCTAAAACCATAAACTCTAAAAATAGTAGAGACTAGGTACAAAAATATGTCACCCCAATTTTGTACAATCTTGATATCTTCAATGAACTCCTTAGGTCTAATGAACTCTAACAGGGCTTTAGGGATCCTAGGGTTCTCCCGACATAGAATGATTCTAAGCTTGGATGCAAAACATTTATCAAACTTCAAATAACTTGCATCCTCTCTGTCCCAAGACAAAATTGTCCTCCATAGATGAACAAGCATATCCTCTCCATCTTTTTCCTTTAGCAAGTCCATCTCATTCGCAAAATATTCAGCACCTTTGAATAAAAACATGTGCATAATGAGGGAATACCACCCAAAAGGTCTATCTACCTTAGCATTTTTTATCCCAATCAGGCCCTCATGAATGGCATCAGTAAGGTAAGGTGCAAAATCAAAGGCCACTTCTAGAGATGGATTCAAAATCTATGCCATCATAAACATGTAGTGGGTTGGCATGGTGGTTTCTGCATCTTCCTCAAAAATCTGACACAAAGACCAATACATTCCTTTAGCCCTCAGAGTAAAGAAATTCAAAGGGAAAGGCTCCATTGTGCTTGGGCTTACTAATATCAATCCCCCTATTTTTGCAAAGAATTCTTTCAATGGACCATTCCTGAGGTGATCCCTCTATGTCTCATAAACCTTCTCAAGCAATTCAAAATTAATGGGCTCTAAGTAATTTGAAACCTCACTGAGTCGGAAAAATCTTTTGAATTCATCATTATGTGTGTGAAAAAGTGGAATAAGTCTGATAGCTGTAGGCACAACACTTCAATTAAGTCATTACATGTATGGTTAGTAAACCAATAATCAATAAATAATTAACCATAACAAATCGACTAATTGCCTTCTAAAAGATACGAGTATAAGATTGCTCTTAGATTTTTATAAGAAATACCAATGACTAGACTACACCAAGACAAAAAGTGATGAAACTGATTAACATTAAGAGAGTGATTCAGATAAAGACAAATATCAGCTTGATTTGAAGTGATGAAACTGATATACCCCTAGTGATTGATTTGATTCAGATGATTGATAGATCTGAACTTGATGTGAAGCGATGAAGCTAAGATGCCCCTTAGCAATAAGAATTTAATTTGATTTTCTTTTGTTGAAAAAGATTTTTGCTCGACTTTGATGAAGATTTGAAAATTTTCTCGACTTTGAAGATGTGAAGTCATGAGGTCATAAGTATGCCCCCTCGAGAGCGAAATCAAAAGATAGAGAGGGTACATGATGATTAGGCAATTTTTTATCGATGATAACTATTTGAGCACAAATTCATTCAAATAAATTTTTGTAGATTTAGTTTTGATGTTGAAGTTGAGTGCAAAGTTGTTGTGTAGAATAAAATTGAGATTCAACATTGATTCATGAGAAAGTGAGCGCAATTTGAAGAAAGCATGAGCATTTGATGAAAAAGCACTAAGTGGTCCAAATTTTGTGAAATTGACTAACAAAATCTTGAATTTTGATTTCGATCCCAAAAAAGGAATCGGAACGGGTGAATTAGATAAGGGTACAATTTTCATGTCCATCAGGGCAAGTTGAAAAATTAGGGTTTTGGCTATATAATGGGTAAAGTGTCATTTTCAATTCATTTTAACCCTCCAAGTTTGAAAAATTCAAAAAGCCTTCTGCAAAGAAAAATGGTGGTCCCCACTCATGAGCATCGATTCGAGTGATAGAGATGACATAATCGACCTTGGGACTATGAGCCAGCAATAAGTGATCTATCTTAAGCCAGTTATTCATTTCAATTTTGAATTTTTTTATTGATTTTTCAAGTTTTTGGCATGTTTAAAGTCGGGCTTTCACATTTTGTCATGTGAGACAAGATCTTGTCTTGTATGAAAAACTATTAAAGTTTGTTTTGTCATTTAAACCTATAAGTTTTTTCATTCTAAGCTCACCCTTGTATCGTACAACAACATTCAAAAGAGACCATTTTTTCATCCTAGGTCTAGTCTTGTATTGTATGGGAGTCTTTTGTCATACGAAGCCTAATCTTGACTCATACGAGTTTCTGCCCTTCTGTGTTTTATCATTTGGAAAACGGTGAGCATTTTTGAAAGTTCAAACTTGAAATTTTGACTTGGCAATTGACATAGTTGAATTTGCGTGATTTTTTACTTCTCTTGTAGGCTTATTTGGAATGTTTTCTGATGCTTCATTGTTTGATTTTTTTGCAGGTTCGTTTGCCTCATGTTCTTTTCAGATGCATATATCCACCCACTATGACATTAGTTCGGAAGTTGTCAGATGTTGAGCAGGAACATATTGATTTGTGTGGTTTCACCCACCTTCTTAGGTTACCCGATATCTATGTGAATCATGGGATGCTCACAACATTAGTAGAGAGATTTCATTCTGAGCATAACACCTTCCATTTGCCAGTCGGGGAGATGACCATCACTCCCAAGGACATTTATAGGATTCTCCATATCCCTTTTGTTGGGGGTAAGGTAGATTATGATGCAACACAACTTCTTGGATTATAGGTTGTCAGACATGTATTTACGGATCCAGATATCTTGACACATTCTATCAATTGGGACACTATGATGAGTAGGTATACTGAGGCTTTTCCTCTAGCTTGTGTTACAACAGGTTTTATCAATTGTTTTCTTATACTGGATAGAGGACAATAGGGATTCCTTTATGAATGGGGCAGGATGCTAGAGAGGCTTGTTGAGGCCCCTCAGAGACTAGGCTGGGGTTCTTGTATATTGGCCCACATGTATCACAAGATGCATGAGATTTTTTATTGGGAGGGGAAGAGCATGGCTGCAGGATTCTTGATTTTATAGGTATGGGCCTAGGAGCACGTCCCACTTTGTAGGCCGATTGTAGATGATGACAAGGAGCTTGGTCAGCCGATTGTATATAGACATTCAAGATATGTCACGTAACCCCATTTGGGCAAGATTGATTTCTGGCGATGATAATTAGATGACTTGATAGCTATGGTATGGAGACCTTATAGGGGTTTAGAGTCAAGGCTCCAAGGTGGACAGGTGGCGATCTTGGTGCTAGCAGCAGTAGGTTTCCAACTGGAGGTAGACAGTAGAGGGGTGAGGGTGGATCACTAGGTCATGTTGGTGTTAGGTTGGGTGGAGGTGAGGAGGAGCAAGTAGCTCCAAGATAGGTTAGGCAGAGATGGGAGGAGTGGGGTGGGGGTGGAGGTGGAGGTGGAGATGGGGGTGGAGAGCCTGTGAGAGAGTAGGGGGCCAACAAAACACAGTCGATGAGAGAACGTCTAGTGGATCTGTAGTCATAGTTGATAGTGGCACAGTTATAGTTGGCAGAGTGAGACTGACAGCTAGTGGATCTTATAGTGGAGAGAGATCATCAGGTTGTAGTGATGAGGGTAGAGAGAGACACTCTTAAATAGGAGGTTTTGTACCAGACTAGTCGGGTGGCTTATTATGTTGCAGCTTACAGCATAGTTGTTCCTATAATGCAGTAGGTTATACCCTACTCACAGTACATGGAATGATCAAAGGGAGCATGAGCACCTTGTCAGGATCCTAGTCAACAGGCTCCACCTCCTCCACTAGGCGATGAGGGAGAGGCCAAGAGCTAGATATTATATTTGTAGCTCTGAGATTTTTTATAGACACACCTATTTTTTGTAGCCTATATGATTCTTGCTCCAATGGGAGTTTGTAGATGTCAATTGACATTATTTTTTACTTTGAGACTTTATACGATATATATATATATATATATACGAGATCTGATTTGACTTCATTGTACTTGTGTTGATTCGATTATGAGATGCTTTCTATATGCTTTATTCTATATGTATGCATTTCTTATTTAGCATGTATGTATGTAATGAAGATGAATATGAATGTTTGTTTTTGTTTCTTTCCATATGCAAATAAATGATGAAAATGAGTAATGAGCAATGCAAATATATATTTTTTTCTTTCTTTTTATGCAATAAGATGAATGCAAATGAGTAATAATGAAATGTATGAATCTATATAAGATGCTTATATATGCAGCTAACATCTCAAAACACAAGTACTCGATCGGAGAAATGATGAAAAACAAACCACTTAGCTAAGAAAAAATGATGTATCCAACTCTTATTCAGAAGATAAAGAGATTATTACCATACCGAAATCACTCTAAATTCACAAAATACAGAATGAAATGCAGCCTAAACCTAGTCATTGAATTTAAAATGCTTAAGTTTCATTACTGAGCATAACAAACATAATAGGAAGATTAGAGTTCCTTTCTTTTCATGTGCAATATTAATTATCTTGTCTGCAATGACCCTTTTTTCGTTCATATCCTTGGACAGATTACGCAGGGACCCAGATTGCATGATAAAGAAATGATGGGAACCTCCCTATAGCATTCAAGTAAGTGGAGTTGAGGTATGTGTGGCAATTTCACCTTGTTGTGAAGGCTCTTATCACATAAACCCATCTTATTATATGTTTCCAGATCATCGAAATCATTCCTACAAGCAAAAAACAAAGAAAACATTATGCCCCCAATCTTTGCTCCTCTTAGTCAAGATAGACTTCCTCGAGTTACTCAGAGGGATAATAATCAAAAACCAATATAAAAGACAACATACAAAATAAATTTTCATTCATAGCTCAAGTTGTTTAGTGATTGTTTTTAGTAATGTTGTTTTTCTTGTGTACTTAGTGATAAAACTCTTCGGTGGTTAGGAGACAGGTGACTAACTCGGAGTGGACGACCAGGTTTCATTGATGAAAAGCTGACTTGGTTGATATTTCTTAGGACATGTAATGTTCTCTATCGATTAACCTAAGAATAGGACATTAATCAGTTTCAAGCCATGAGGGTTCCAACGAACCAGAATGTCACAAATGTGACTAAAATATATGTACAAGCGATAATAAAGATGCATGAAAGAAGAAAATGCCAATGTTACGTTGATAGATGGAGTGTTGAGTACAAGAGGTGCCTATTTGCTAGGTTTTCACCTACTTGGCAGAGATTCTTTTTTTTTTTAACAAGGTGCCTGTTTACTAGGTTTTCACTAGGGCATTTTTTCTTTTTTCACTTTTTTTTCTTTTTCAAGACTTTTTATGATTTAAAAAAATAAAATTTCAAGACTTTTTCAGCTGTACAGATTGCTGGAGCAGAGAATGTTATGTGAAGAATTTCTTCAAATGGATGGTGTTAATCGGTTCACAGAGTTGTTCTCCTTCTAATGTTGAGAGTTGATAGGCACCAAAGCCAAAGAATATAGTAACGATGTAGGGACCTAGCCAGTTGGGTTCAAACTTCCCTTTGTTGTCTTGAAACTGTTGATTTTTAGGATTTTCTCTCAAAACTAGGTCACCAACCAAAAACTCTCTTTGTCAAGCCTTCTTGTTAGATCCTCTGGGCATTCTCTTTTGATACACTCTGAGATGATAAATGCCACTTGTCGACATTCATCTAGCAATTCGAGTTCTTGCAATCTAGATATCCTATAGTCTTCATCAGTAACAAGACCTTGCAAAGAAACTCTTAGAGATGGTATTTCTACTTCAATAGGTGATACTGCTTTAGACCCATACACCAAAGAAAAAAGGTGTAGCCCCGGTAGGTGTTTTGATACTTGTTCTATAAGCCCATAATGCAGGATTGAGCTATAGATGCCAATCCTTCCTAGATTTGTTTATCCTTCCTAGATTTGTTTACTGTTCTGTGTAAGATAGTCAACAAATTTTTGTTAGATGCCTCAGCTTGTCCATTACCTTGAGGGTAATATACAAATGACCAGTGTTGTCTAATTTTGAATTTCTCATAGAGCTCATCCAAATCTTTATTCTTAAATTGTCCTCCATTGTCAGTCATGATGGACAAAGGTATCCCATACCTGCAAATGCTATGGTTTAGAATGAACAGAGCTACTTGTTTACCAATTTCTTTGATGAGCAAAACTACTTCTACACACTTAGTGAAGTACTTAGTGGCAGTTATGATAAACTTGTGTTCGTTGGATGATGCAGGATAGATCAGACCAATGAGATCAAAAGCCCATTGCTGAAAATGCCAATGTTTAATGAAGGGTATGAGATCCCTTGCTGGAGCATTTATGAGATTTCCATGTAGCTGACATTTCTCACAAGTTTTAGAAAACTTTATAGCATCCTTCTCCATGTCTGGCCAGTAGTAGCCAGCCCGTAGTAGTTTATGAGCTAAAGTAAGACCATTTAAATGAGATCAACAAATACCTTCATAGACTTCTGATAATGCATGTTTAGATTCTTCAGTTTCTAGACATCTAAGGAATGTACCATCCAAAATTTGTCTAAATAGATCGTTAGCAATAACATACCATAAAGCATTTCAGGTTAGGTTTATTTTCTCATTACGGGTAATACTTTTAGGTATAATTTGGTCTCATAAATAAGAGTAAATGTGGTTATATTGAGATGAGTCATGTCCAATAATAGAACAGACTATTTGGGTCTCAGGAGAATCATAGGCAAGGTAATGTAACTCTTCCACCAAGAATTCAAAGAAAAAATTGGATTCTTGTAACTTAGGTAGAGATGCCAAGGTGGCCATAGCATTTGCTACTCTGTTTGCGGATCTGGGGATCTGTTGGAATGATACAAAAGCAAAATATTTCTTGAGATCATCCACCATTTTAGTTTGACTTCCGAATCATATGGCCTGGAATTATCTGGTAGTGTTATCCGATTGTTTGCTAACAAAGTTTTGAAAGTGGATTCATATGATTCTTCAAGAGGAGTGAAATCACGCTTAGGTTTGGAAAGCCAAGGTTTCTCTTTGAACCACTCTTTTGTTTTCTTTGGAGAATTTTCTGCTACAGCTTTAGTAGCTTTGAGCACTTGTGTGCCACTAGCCAGGTTAAATATCATGGGCTTTGAGTTGGCTTTAACAGTGTCTACTACTCCATCATTAACAATGTTCTTATTGTTGTCTTTGCCATACTTCCAATACTTGTTTTTCTCTTTAGAGCTAGATCCTAGTTCTGTTTCTTTCCAAGGTGAGATATCCCCCTTCTTTATGAGCACATCCTCCATCCGAATAGCATTATCTACCATTTTGTTAAATAATGGGTGTACTTGCATTTGGATACTATATTTCAATTCAGGGACCAAGTTGTTGACAAATATATCCATTTTCTCAGAATCTAGGATAGGTCATGAATACTTAGAGAACATCTTTCTCCAACATTAAAGGAAAGTAAGAAAAGGCTCCCCTGTTTTTTGTTTAGTATTGCAAAGCTCAATCATAGTCATGAGATGTCCAATGTTGTATGAGTATTGTTGTAAAAATAGTTGGATTACTTCTTCAAATGTTTTTATTCCTTTGGGTAGACTTGAGAACCATTCCATAGATTGTCCTCCCAAACTCCTTGGAAAAAGGCGCATGAGATGTGTTTGATCATGCATGAAATCCATACAGGCAGCACAAAATTCCCTGACATGATCTTGAGGATCTGAGGTACCATCATATTTGTCAAATTTTGGGATCTCAACTCATGAAGGAAATGGAGCAATGTATAGATTCTTGTCAAATGGAAAGGGGCATATTGTATCTAGAGAATATTGTTTTGGGGACTTATCCTTATTCTTCAGTTCTATGATCTTAGTCCATAAGGCTTGTAATTGTTTATGTACCATGAGTATAGGTGATTCATCCTTTCTAGTAATGAGTGTCTGAACATCATATCCAGTAGGAAGTTTGGCACCTTGTTTTGCTAGTTCTAAGAACTAGTCTTCCTTTTCTCAAGCCAGGATAGCTTTCATCATTTTTTGGAAGTCTTTATCCTTTTGATAGCCATGAATATCTTTTTTTGGAGGTTCAGAGTCTTCTTCAGCTTCACTTGATGAGGAATCATTATCAGTTTCATGAATACTAAGGTTGTCTTTGTCATTGTATTCCATCTCATGTATAGCGGGAGATTCAGGTTCATCAAAAACTGGTACCCCTGATGACGAAGGTTTGTCAGTGAGCGGGTCTTTCATGTAGTATGAGTTATCTTGATATGTGAAGGGTTGTCCTTTGCCTTTGGCTTCTTTCTTACAAAAACTCCTAGTTTGAATAGGCATTTTTATGGATTAGTGTGACCTATAGATGTTTGTGATGCAAAGGTCAACATTGTTAGGTCTCGGAGACAACTGAGAGGGGGGGTAAATTAGTTGTCAAATAAATTCAAACCAAAACAACTTAACCAACCTTGATGCTTAATACCAGTAAACAAAACTTTATGCTAGTAGATAGATTATCAGTTAATTACAGTACCGGTAAAGATTAATGCATGAAACAGAAAGACAATAACATCCATAACACATAACACCAATATTTGTTTGTGGAAACCCTGTAAGGGGAAAAACCACAATGGGAAACCTTACCCACAATCAGATGATACTACTGCAGATAGTATGTGTATACAAATGGGATTTGCAAATGCAAAAAGGCCAGGTGCCTAGAGCTCACTGCTCAAACACAAATAGGAGTCACGTTGACTACAATTGGATGGTTAAATCCAATAATGATGTACTGCTCAAAATAACATCTTCATATGCTGGATTCAGTACCGGTGTAGTTCTGACTATCTTTACAAAAACCTTTCTTCACCTTCAAATGATGTCTATGTGTATAGCTCTACTTATTCTCGCATATACCTTCTTACAATTCCTTATCCCTATCGCATATTGATCTTACAAATAAGATCTTACATATATACCATAACCTAAGACCAATTTTAGTAGGTCAACTCTAAAAGATATTACAATAAAATAATTACAATTAAATCAATAACTGATGCAATATCCACCTCAACATGTCAGCTTAATGCATTTACAATAAAAACAAAATCATCTCCAAAGCGTGTCGTGCTGATTTGGAATAGATAAGCCTGCGGGTGCATAACCTGGACCTATTTGTTGGTAACAACAAATATGCAAATACGAATATGCCAATGAACAAATCTCCAAGACAAAGTGTCTAAGCGACATCTTCGACATAACCAGATGTTTTCCATGTCATTACAAGTGCTGGTGAACAATATATCCTATCAGCGTACTAGATACTAGTGACTGTGTATAAGTCAATTGCTTGCCAGTGAACATTGTTGATCCTCCAAAGTGCCAGAGTTGATAAGTGTTGATAGGTGTTGACATCAATGACAAAAAAATACCAAAATACCAACAATCTCCCCCTTTGGCATTGATGGCAACACAAGATGGAAAAACCATTAAAGTGCCAAAATAGAAATGCCAAAAGCCAATAAATCAATAATCTCCCAGAAATCAAAATTCAGAATCAATCTCTCCAAAGTAACAATCTCTCCCCCTGAGAGTAACATGTGCTTTCCTTGTGTTTTTCCAACATGTGTTTTCCTTGTGTTTTTTCATATCAATCTCTCCCCCTTTGACATCAAATGCCAAAGCCAAAAAGCTAGGTTCAAATACAAAATTCCAACCAATTCAGTATGCCAACTACTCCCCCTAAGAAGTAGCTCTCCTCATCAAGGCCAGAGTAAAAAATTTCTCTGTTAATTCTACCGGTTGATGACAAACATCAACTGTCTAAGTCTCTACCGGTGGGGGTATGACCCCAAGCTGGTCTATGAGATATTCAAAGGTCTCCTTAGGTAAAGGCTTAGTGAAAATATCTGCAATCTGCTCTTTAGTATTCCAATAAACCAGTTTTACTTCTTTTGCTTCAACTTTCTCTTTCAGAAAATTCAATTTGATAGAAACATGTTTAGTTTTAGAATGTAGTACCAGATTCTTAGATATATCAATTGCTGTAGTGTTATCACAATAGATAGTTATAGGTTCATTGCATTTTACCTTTATGTCCTTCAATATTTTCTTAGCCATAATACCTATGTATAGTTAGTTGTTGCTATAACATATTTTGATTCTGCTATTGATAAAGATGTGCAACTTTGTTTCTTACTCAACCAAGAAATTAATCTACTTCCAAGAAAAAATGCTCCGTCAATGGTTCTTTTTTTGTCATTTACATCTCCTGCCCAATTTGCATCTATGTATGCACATAATTCAAAGTTTTCATCTCTAGGATACCATAAGCCAAGATTTGTAGTGCCTTGTAAGTATCAGAAAATCCCTTTTACTGTTGATTCATGATTTTCTCTAGGATTACTCTGAAATCTTGAAACAATACATACTACATTCATAATATCAGGTCTTGTTTGAGTCAAATACATAGGCCTCCCATCATAGATTTGTACCTAGTCAGATTAATAGGTGTAGATTCATCCCTTAGTGATAATTTTTCATTTGCAGTCATAGGTGTGCTTACTGGTTTAGAGTTCTCCATCCCAAATTTCTTTAGTAACTCCTTCAAGTACTTGGATTGACTTAAGAATATGCCTTTATCAATTTGTGAAATCTACAATCCTAAAAAGAATTTTATCTCTCCAATCACAGACATTTCAAATACATGTTGCATTTCAATAGAAAAGACTTTACATAATCCATCTTCTCCTCCAAAGATTATATCATGAACAAAAACTTCTATAACCAAAATGTCATCATTAGTCACTTTATAGTATAAGTTGCTATCAGCATTACCTTTAGAAAAACCAATCTTCAAAAGATATTTACCCAATCTAGCATACCAAGCTCTTGGAGCTTGTTTCAACCCATACAAAGCTTTCCTTAACCTGCAAACCATATCTTTATTATCTATCAAAGAAAATCCATCAGGTTGCTCAATGTCAACTTCTTCTTCAAGATGTCCATTAAAAAATGCACATTTAATATCCATTTGATATACTGTGTGTGAGCTTGAATTTCATCCTTAGAATATTACCTGTAATAAGTTAGTTTCACAAAATACAATGGAAATGCATACAAGAAATCCAAAATCCACCAATGAAACTACATGAAATACATATTAAAATAAAACATTATTTTACCTTCATGATTTATGTCTCATTGTGTCCTAACTCCACTATTCCTGGTTGTAGATGGTGTGCTCTCATACAATGCACTACTGGCCTCCAAGATGGCACATGAAGAATGGACTGATAACTTGTAGTTGATTGATAGTATGAGATGCAAAGCTACATGATTATGCTAAAATGATAATACTATATGATTATATTGCTACAATGATATTTTCTATTTGCTTCAAAAACTCACGGATGCATATGATTAATTGAAAAACTATTTAGTTTCTGATGCAAGAGCTTAGTAGATTTTTGAGTAAACTTAGTGATTGATAGTAAACCATGATTGATAGGTTTAAAATGATTTGATAGCTTAAGTTGCTTCAATTTGATAATTGATTATTGATTTAGTTTGATTTGATTGATAGATAGATAATGATGATTGATTGAGTTTGATTTGATTGATAGATAGATAATGATGATTAATTGATTTCTCTTTTTAAAAAAATAGGAAAAACGTGATGTTCTCCAGTGTCAAAAGAAATTACTGGCCATACATCATTTAGTTCCAAAGTTATCCCAGGCTAAGATTAGACACATAGATGCTTGTGGTTTATGTCATTTATTGTTTATGCCAGAGACTACGCATAACAGAGGTTTGTTGACTGCATTAGCTGAGAGATGGCATAGTGAGCATAACACTTTCCACCTACCGATGGGTGAGATTAGTGTTACCCTAGAGGATGTCTATAGGATTATGCATATCCCAGTGACTGGGGAGCTAGTGTAGTATGATTATCAGGATCGCGTTGGGATAGAGGCTTGCAGAGTCATTTTTGTTGATGAGAGCATCAGTAGAGGAGAGATCCGATGGGTAGACATGGTGATGTACTATGAGACTCTTCTTGTTATTCTTGCTAGTTTGATTGGGGGATTTATATGTCCTGATAGGCGATCTTAAGGTTTATCAGTTGGATGGGGTGAGGTTCTACTGAGTATGATACAACATCATACACGATATGCTTGGGGTGTTTGTATGCTAGCACATTTATATCATGATCTTCACCAAGTTGTGTATGATGAGAGTGCTAGTTTGTCTACAGGATGCATGTTATTGCAAATCTGGTGTTGGGAGCACATTGTTGTTACTTGGCCTATCCATCATAGAGTTCATGGAGAGAGGCAGCCATATGTTTATTTTTATGTAGGTGTTCTTACTCAGCCCAAGCTGGGTAAGATGGAGTATTGGCATTGGGTTCTTGATTCTTTGGATAGCATCACTTGGAGACCATATGTTGATTGTGAGCCACGGATGGATGATGTAGAGACATTACCATTTATCATGCAGAGTAGATATCTCATTGGTCGTACACCCTTCATTGTTGAGCAACAGTTGATTGGTTGGATTTTGAGACAGTTTGGTATCATTCTAATAACTCAATGATGAATGGATAGTACTAACCTAGTACTAAGAGGAGGGGTGAATCAGTACAGACAAAACTATAGTCCTAAACCATTTTGACAATAGACACTTCAAATGACTGGCAAACAGTGACACCGATTAGAAACAAAGTGCAACCAGTAAAGCTAAGAATGACTAAGACAAGCATTAATCGGTTACTGACTTAGTTTTTCACTTCAACTCAAGACTACCCTACCATTTCTCCCTTATGCATAAATAGGTAATCTATCATTAGATCATAATAATATCTAGTTCAACATGTTTTATTGACAGGCATAAAACACAGAACCATCATATGCTTGACAGACAAGAGGAAAGCATCACACATGACACACATATTTTTCATGTGGAAACCCAACTGAGAAAAACCATGGTGCGGATGAATACCCATAAGCTATTTTTGAACTCTTTAGAAATCCACTCTATTAGGAGCCTTATCCAGTTAGAGACATTACAATAGGTTCTGCTAGGAATAAATCCTATTAGAGATCACTCGGTTAAGGGATGGCTACAATACCTGGTTAAGGATTAAACCCTGTTAAAGGTTACCTTGTTAGAGGATTTCAAGAACTCAATAGCTAAAGGATTTCGAACTCAATAGCTTTGAATTACCCTGTTAAAAGATTTACAGCAAGTCCGTTAAGGGATTTTCCAACTGTTGAGGTGGTTAGACATCAACAAGTATTACAATGATCTGGTAACAACACTCAATGCCAATGCAGATCCGCTTAAGCTCCTCTTCACCTTCTGCACTTACACTCTACAGATATCACTTCTCTCCTATTGGTCTGGCAAGAATCATGTATCCCTTCTCTTGGATACACACACACACATTTTGCCAACAACCTTAGAAAGTGACATAACATTGACCTTATAGGAAAATAGATAGGTCGGTAGCATAAACCCTAAACCTTGAACCTGTTAGATTAAGGAATTCAAATGGTTCAATCCTGACCGTTGAGAACACTGCATTAATTGCACCAGTCTTGATTCAATCTCAAGACATTCTCCATCATCCATTTTCATTGATTTCATGGTAGTTGATAACCCATCACACATTATCACTGTTTTATAGACTTTGCACATTCACAAGGTAGATAGGAACAATCTCCTTCATGCAAGATCCTTCACGCACACAAGGCTGATGTGGCAACATGATCTGTTCTTTGTTACAATGCTAACTCATCACACAATGTCACCAGTTGAGCTACATAGGCTTGAAGCACATCAACCAGAAACCCTAAAGTTGAGACTACCAACTGGTAGTCATACAATACTTCCATATGCCGGTTCCCATAACTATATGTTGGTTCATCATGAACAAAGACACCTCTTCACTTTGGCACAAATGTCAGTTCGCGGTGTTATACTAGTTCTCTCATATGCTGGTTCTCACCTCTTCAGTTCTCTCATATGTTGGTTCTCACCTCTTCAGCATATTGACATCAATGATAACATACAATGTCATTATGTCCTCATACCGATTCACATAATGCCAATAATCTCCCCCTTCGGCATTGATGGCAATATACAAAGATATCTCTCCACTTCACATCTTCTCCCCCAATTTTTGTAGATATCTTCTCCGCTTCACATCATCTCCCACTTTGACAATAATGCCAAAGTGGAGGCACAAGCTACCCTATTCCATTATGCTGCTCCCCTTGAGGAGTAGCCTCCTTCAACATATCAATCATGAAGAAAAATTTGACTATGTTATACCTGACTGATGTGGAGCATATATCTTTAGTTTACCTCCTGAAGGGGCAACACCCCTAATTCACCTCTTAAGTACATAAATGTAGTCTTTGGGAGAGGCTTGGTGAATATGTCTGCTAACTGCTCCTTATTGGAAACATGTTCCACTATAATCTCTTTGTTCTGAACCTTTTCCCTTAAGAAATGATACTTAAGCTCAAAGTGCTTGGTTCTATAATGTAAAACCGGATTCTTGGAGATATTAATTATGCTAGTATTGTCACAAAATATACTTACTAGTTTAGATATAGGAACTTTGAAGCTATTTAATACATGCTTCATCCAAATTGTTTGAGTGCAGTTCATAAAAGCTGCAACATACTCTTCTTCTGCTATAGATTGAGAGATACAACTCTACTTCTTACTCATCCATGACACTAGTCTACCACCGAGGAAGAATGCACCATCGGTTGTGCTCTTTTGGTCATCTATATTACCTTCCCAATTAGCATCTGTGAACACTTTCAAGTTGAAATCCTAGCTATATGGATACCACAATCCATAGTCAATAGTTCCCTTCAGATACCTAAGAATCCGCTTGACTGCAACCAAGTGGGATTCTCTTGGGATTTTCTGGAACCTTGCAGTAATGCCAACTGCATGTGCAATATCCGGTCTGCTATGCACTGCATAATAGAATTTACCAATCATTGATTAGTATTCCTTCTCATCAACCAATGCTGATTCATCCTCTTTGGATAGTTTACAACCGGTCACCATTAGTGTACCAACCGGTTTTCTATCTTCCATGCCAAAGGTCTTCAACACCTCTTTGACATATTTGGATTGAGTGATAAAGATTCCATCCTTCATCTACTAGATCTACAGTCCAATGAAGAATATAATCTCCCCTATGACTGACATTTCAAAGTCATTCTTCATCTCATCTACAAACTCATGACTCATCTTGTCATCTCCACCAAATATAATGTCATCAACAAATACCTCATAGATCAGGATCTGATCTCCTTCAAACTTCAAGTAGATATTGCTATCTTCACTTGTTCTCTCAAATCCAATCTTCAGAAGATGGGAATGCAGATGTTCATACCATGCCCTAGGTGCCTGCTTTAGTCCATATAAGGCTTTATGTAGCCTACATACCATGTCACTATCTTCAGATAGGGAAAACCCATCTGGTTGCTCAATATACACCTCCTCTTCAAGTACACCATTTAGGAATACAGATTTTACATCCATTTGATATACTTTGAAACCTTTAAAAGATACATATGCAAGAAGCATACAGACCCCTTCCAATCTGGCTACAGGAGCAAAGGTTTCTCCATAGTCTTCTCCTTCTTCTTGAGCATATCCTTTGCATACCAATCTGGCTTTGTTTCTATTCACTATGCCATCCTCATTCAGCTTATTTTGGAAGACCCATTTGGTACCAATGACATTTATATGCTCCGGTCTGGGTACCAAAGACCATGTACCATTTTTCTCTATCTATTCAAGTTCCTCTTCCATTGCCTTGATCCAGTCTTCATCTTTATATGCCTCTTTGAATGTTTTAGGCTCAAATTCAAAGATCATACATGAGTTTTCTCTGACCTTTCTTCCTGTAAGGATTCTTGCATCCTTATCTCCTATGATCTGCTTAGGATCATGATTCAGCTTGACATATCGAGGAATGGTCTTGATAGATTCCTCTTTCTTTTCTTCTTCATCCTCATCTCCATTAGTATCAGCATCTACATTTGTTGGTGTAGGAACATTGTTACTGGTACTTGGTTGGCTATCAATCGATTCCCAGAAGGTTGCAACCGGTTCATCTACTACTTGCTCACTATCGGTTTCCTCAATTTTCTCAGACGTTTCATCAACTCTTACATTGATGCTTTACATAATTCTCTAAGTCCTATTGTTGAAACACTTGAGAGCTTTTCTCTTGTTGGAATATCCTAGGAATATTCTCTCATCACATTTTGCATCAAATTTGCTCAAGTGTTCACTCCTCTTGATGTAACATTTGCTACCAAACACTCTAAAGTAGCTGACCATAGGTGTCTTACTGGTCCAATACTCATAAGGAGTTTTATCCTTACCTTTCTTGATGAGTACTTGGTTGATTGTGTAGATTGCAGTGCTCACCACTTCTCTCTAAAAGGTGTGAGCTACCTTTCCTTGAATCAACATGGTTCTAGTTGCTTCAACCATAGTCTAGTTATTCCTCTCTGCTAGGCCATTCTGTTGTGGAGTCCGAGGGGTAGACAATTGCCTCTTGATGCCATGTTCTTCACAGTACTTGTTGAATTCACTATAAGTGAATTCCCCTCCTTGATTAGTTCTCAGGCACTTGATCCTTTTACCATTGTCCTTCTGCACTAATGCTCTGAAAGCTTTGAACTTTACAAAGGCTTCAGACTTGTCTTTCAAGAATGTGACCCACATCATTCTTGAGTAGTCATCAGTGAGAATCATGAAGTACCTATCACCCAACACACTTCTAGTTTTCATAGGACCACACAAATCAGTATGCACAAGGTCAAGCAAGTTGTCAGCAGTGAAATATTTACCTTTAAAGGTTGAGGAAGACATTTTCCTCAATTGACACTCTCTGCACAAGGTATTATCTGGTTTGCTGAGCACTGACAACCCTCTAACTGCCTTGATCTTACTAGCCTTCACAATGTTATCAAAGTTTGCATGGTAGAGTCTCCTATGCCATATCCAGCTATCATCAAATTTAGCCATAAGACATGTACTTATATTTGCATCTAGATGAAATAAGTTACCTTTGGTCTACATGCCGGTGGCCACCAATTCACCATTCTTTCCTTTGATTCTGCAAACTCCATTCTTGAATTCTAAAGTGAGACCATTGTCATTCAACTGGGCAACACTCAGAAGGTTGTGTCTAAGACCATCAACCCAATACACATTGTCAGCACTACTCTTTCCATTCAGAGAGATGGACCATCTACCTTTGGCCATGCATGGTGCATCATTGCCAAAGCGAACCACACCACCATCATACTCCTCCAATGATAGAAACTTGCTCCGGTCACCATTCATATGGTGAGAACAACCACTGTCAATGATCCACTCATTGGAATTATCAAACCAGGAGACAAGAGCCTTCTTGTCTGGCACATCTTCCTTGACAAAAACAAACGCAATATCTTCATTTTCTTCATCCTTTGATTCTTCATCTGTGACACCTTCATCAACTACCACAAAATAGTTTCTCCAGTTTCCTCCTTTGAATTTCTTGAACCTTTTTGGTGTGTCCTTGTTGTCACCATTAGGATAGTTTACAACAATATGTCCTATCTGGTTACAAGAGAAGCATTTCAAAGGTATCTTACCTCTGTATTTGCTGGTTTCTTTAGGAAGTTTCCTGGGAAGGAGAGCTTCAAATGCCATTAGAATCTCCTCATCATCCATTTCTCTGCCCTGTCTTGGTTCACCACTAGTGCTAGCTTCTTTTCCTTTTATGGATGGTACTGCAGAAGCTTTAAAAGTTGATTCAGTTTTTTGAACACTTCCATCAAAACTATTTAGCTCATAGGCTATCAACTTTGCTATGATGGAGTCCAGGGATACCTTAGTCTTGTCTATTGATCTCAGCTCCTGAATAGCAGCAACCCTTATTGCATAGATCGGCAATAGGGATCTCAGCATTTGCTTACCATAGTGGCATCTTCTATTTTACCACCTACACTCTTGATATCTTCAACAATGGTTTTGATTCTTATTCCATACTATTTAATGGTCTCACCTTCAACCATCCGCATATCTTCAAACTTCCCTCTAAGGTTTTCTTCCTTATCCTATTTTACATGCTCATCACCGCCATAGATATTTTCAAGAGTATCACATACCTCTTTGGGATTTACCTTATTTTGAACATCAATAAACTCAATGTCAGATAAACTACTTGTAGACACCTAAAAATAGTCAACGCTTGCGGAATCATACTTTAACATTTGCGCATTGCCTCATTTTAGGTTTTTGCGTCGCATTAACATTTATCCTATGATTTGCACTTGGTCTTTATCATTTGTGAGAATCAAGTCATTCTTCTACATTCTTCATTCATCTCGCTCTCAAATTTGGTCTTGTCGACAACACTATCTAGTCATGATTT
The DNA here is from genome assembly GCF_030272615.1 of Cryptomeria japonica. Lineage (NCBI taxonomy): Eukaryota > Viridiplantae > Streptophyta > Pinopsida > Cupressales > Cupressaceae > Cryptomeria > Cryptomeria japonica. Next base: position 63,931,276 of record NC_081406.1, on the reverse strand, counting down.
TGATCGATCTTATCCTGTCGCATCAATGTGCGTGCTCATTTGTCATCATTTTGGACATCATCAATCCTAATTAGGGTTTTGTCTTCTTTTCAATCTTATCATCTGGTGATCAATTTGTCGTCAATCCTTATCATTTTCAATCTTGTCATTTTAACAATCGATTTGTCATCGATCATTGTCATGTTCAATCTTATCATCTGGCGATCGATTTGTCATCGATCGTGGTCATTTTCAATCTTGTCATTTTGCAATCTATTTTGTTATCGATCCCTGTCCTCTTGTCAAATTTGTCATTTTGCAATCAACTTGCCATCGATTGTCATCTTTATCAATTTGGATCAATTTGTCATTGTTCCTCGTCAATTGGCGCATTTATCAATCAAATCATGTTATCACATTGATCATCAGAATCATGATCGAGTAAATTATTTTTCATCAAGACCTAATTGTCATCCTTGCATTGCTAATTCATCTTCTAGGGTTTCGTGATTTAATCATTTAACCTTGTTTGTCATTTCTCCCTTTAGGATTAATAAATTATTTATTTATCCAAAGTCTTCTCATCACAATTAAATGTTCATTTAATTGGCTAATTATTCCTCTTTTTGTGAATTAATTAATAAATGACAAATTATTAATTAATTCACCTAATTTATCTTAATTCCTAATTTTCCCTCTTTTTCTAATTTTCTAATTTTCTAATTTCTAATTTCAATTTCCTCCTATTTTTCTCCTAATTTCATGGGAATGACATTTCAATTTGTCATAATTTGTCATAATTATCAATCAATCAATTTTGCATAGAAAGTGCAAATTTGTCATAATTTGTCATAATTGACATAATTGATTTGCAATTTCCATTTGAATCAATGTCATACTAATCTTGTCTTTTCTCCAATTTGTCTATAAATTGGATGAATTTCTTCAATCTTAATCTAATAATCATATGATCTAATAATCACATTATCGAACTAATCACTTTGTCGGATCAATCACGCTTCAAGTATTCTTGTCTACTTGCTTTCATATCATGATCATGCACTTGTAGGTGAGATCCACAACAAAGTTATTTGGAGAAGAAAGAAGGAAAATGGAGCTGCATGAAGGAGACATTCGAATCTGCATCTGGTTTGCTTAGTTTTTAGTTTTGAATGTTTTGCTTTCATGTCTCTATTGAGTGTGTTAGGATTGATCATTGCAATTTGCTTTTGTGATTGAGCTATGATTAATATTTTGAATTGCTTTGATGATTTCTGATTTCCTAGCTACATTAATTGGTGACCCCGACGTGAAATAACCCCCTAATCATGCTTTTGAGTTGATTTGCAAGTCAAAAACCCAAGAAACAGGGTAGTGCAGGACTTTCTGGGAACTTCTGTGCCTATGTCAAGCATTCTGCACATGTGTTATGCATTTTGCACCCATGTCAAAGACAATCTGTGCTTGTGTCATGACTTCTGTGCCTGTGTCAAGACTTCTGTGCCTGTCTAAAGTCCAGAAACAGAGGTAACAAAAGCAGTGTTTTTACTTGAAAGTTGTTTTCTTTTGCATTCTGTTTCTTCTTTTTTGGTTTTGTTGGTACTAATTCTCTGTGTAGAACCTTGGCATATGCATGACAAAGACAATAAATGAAACTACTAACATGTTTTTGTGTAGGTTCGATAGTTAAAGACTAAACATATCAAACTTCTGACTTGGGTTTTGCAGGTTGCCTTGGACTTCAACTAAACTTTGTGTTTGCAATTAATGTTTAGGCACCTAGTGATTTCTAAATAGGATGGATTGAATCTATGCTTAATTTGATTGTTGAGTTTGACAATGGAGTAGGAGAGTATGCTCTCATCCTTATTAGGGTGATTAGAAATCCAGATCTTCAATACCATGCTCATGTCTTTGATTGTTTGTCACCTTTAGAGGGCCTGCCTTCCCGACCATTTGCTTTTGCAAGCAAGTGATAATAGTGAGAAGGGAATGACCCAAAGTGAGTATGGATAGAATACCTTGGCATTCTAACTCACTATAAACAAATACCTGATGAGCGAAAGCTTTGAAGGAAGGGTTACGTGGGAATTGCAGTTACTTGGGAAGTGATGACCCTTGAACTCTTTCTCATATCAACATCTAAGTAGGACCTCACGGTCTAAATCATGCTTGCGCGACTACATTTGTTTAGTATCTTGATGGGCTTAATGTCTCAATCATCCTTGCATGACATCAAGGAGTAATGCTTAATAGAAATCCTTACTAAACACCTTGTATTTAGAGGCCAAAAATCCTTCTAGTTGCTTGAGAAGGACAAGTTCGATTACTTGGAAGAGATACTAAGTTTTCCATGGGGAGATTTCCATGGGGACTGATGCTTGGCTGCCCTGAGAAGTGAGTGTCGTGGAGGGGAGCCCGTGGGGTCAAGCATCTATATATTCTCCTTGAATCCCATAACGAGTCTACCTCTCAAGTACCTAATGTCCTTGCCTACCATAAGAAATGTGCGAATGAGCATGATTGTATTGAGTCTAAGTTGAAATATCTTGTTTTCTTTGTTTGTCAAAAGTTGAATTGCATCTCATTTCAAAAACAAGACAAATTGATTCAAAACAAGGTTAAACACAATAACATTTCATTCAACAAAGTTCAAAGCGCCTTCAAATATGGTTGTCAAACATTTTTAAAATTCTTGTCTCAACATTCATGTCACTTAGATTTAGGTTCATCTTAGGTTTGCATTTTGCAAAGTCATTGTCAATTACCAAGGTTAAGTTTCACCTAGGTCATACTCCTTTGCATATCAATAAGGGTCATCCATATGCATGTTTCCTCTTGCATTAGAGTAATACCATTGTCATACATTCACATTTGCATACCCTAGGTCTCTTCATTAAGTTTAGGTCATTATCATATCATATTAGGGTCACTTGCATAGTAATTGTCCCTTAGCATATAGTGTCAAAACTAGGTTTTGTCATACTTGAGTAATCCAAATCTTTGATAAACCCTAAGTCATTGTTAGGAAATCTAGACCTTATCAAACCTTTTTTATTTTTGTCATCAATGTCATTTCATCAAACCTAGCTTAGTATCCAAGCATATAGGGGAGACATTGTCATTTTGTCCTTTTGTCACTTGGTGCTTTTGTCCTTTGAGGTCTAGACATCATTTCAATTTCCTAAGGGTCTCTTTTTTAGATTTGCATTCCAAAAAGTTTGTCAAAATTTTGAAAAAGAACAAAAACATAGGTTGCATTCTTGCCATAGATTGCATTTAGTTGCATATCATATATTATCTTTGAAAAATTCCAAAAATATTGCATTGCATAGTGACATGTCTATTGAAACAAGGTTCCAAGAACCAATGATGCAACAAAGTTTGATGTATCAACTGACAATGCAATCAAATTTTAATCCAAGGCAACCACAATTCTATCCAACCCAACAACAAAGCAATATCGATCAAGCTTTTTATGATGAAACAAGTCTCCAAATACAAAAACTAGAGGAGAAACTAGCTCAAGAAAATGAGATTTTGGAACAAAGAGTGAAAAACATTGAGAAGAATAGATCACAAATGTCCAAAATGTTTCAAAAATTTCTAGGTCAAAATCCAAAGATTGAGCCAATTGATGTAAGATCTCTTCTTGAACGATCAAACATACCAGCTCTCCTCTCCCAAATAGAGATGATGAAACAATTTCAAGAAAAGAGACAACATCAATTTCAACATTATGTGCCTCCACAACAAGAACAAGAAGGTGTTTACTATCAATTAGATTTTCAACCAATACAACCAATGGTTCAACCAATTTTTCAACATATACAACTAATACAACCAATGGTCCAATTTCAACCATATGTCCAACCAACTATACAATGTCAACAAATAGTTCAACCAATGGTGGAATATCAACAAGTTCAATCAACATATCAATGTCAACAACCACAACCAAAAATTCAAAAACAAAACTTGCAACATGCACCAAGCCAAATTTTGAACATGTCAAACCAATTGGATCAACATCTAGTTCGAAATCAAAACATGACATCAGACTAGATCCAACTCCTTTCCAAACAAGTTCAAATTCCAGATACAACTATGTCAAAACCTCGAAAGAAAGGTGGCTTTATTGCAATGATCTTAAGGAAATTACCAAGTGAGTTCTTTGAGGAAGATAAAAATAATACAACTATGTCTATCAATGCCTCATCCCCCCACAAGCAAATTGACTCTCCAGTGGCATCTATTCCTACACCTCTAGAAGTTTCACAAGAACCTTCCATATTGTCCTCATCAAATAATACACCCAAGGATGAAATTATCCAAGGGATATCCATAATTGATTACCATGATAATCCAATTCATGATGAACATCCTTGTCATGTTTCAGAAATACAAGATCCAATGCAACCGTGCACTTTATTGCCATTACTTGTTTTAGAGGACCCCATTCGAAGTCCCTCTTCCTCATGTTCAAGCATTGATTCCTTGCTAGAATCCATCACAAATGTTCAAAGTGCATTTCCTTCATGCCAAAACATTGATTCCTTGTCAGAATCCTCCATGCATATCCAAAGTCCAACCTCATGTCAAGAGGATAATTTAGAGCATGAAGAAACATGTCTTGAAATAGATCAAGATCAAGATCTTGAAACCTTATCATCCCATCCAATTCTTGACCAGGACCCCATGTTCCCAGACACTCACGATGATTCCCCTATTCTTGTCCATCCTATCCAAAGCCCTATTGACACACCATTCCCCAAGCAAGATCAAGATATCCCAGTCCATCCAATTCCAAATGATCCCCTTCCATTTCATGAAAAAAATGTCCTTTCAAATCCCATTGACATTCTAGATGTCCCTTCCATCCTTTCCGATGATCCGATTGAAAGTCAAGAGAAAAGCACCTTTAAAGAGGATTCCAATGATCTTCCTCCTTGTCAAGATCAAATTATTCCTTCAGATCCTCTGCAAGATCCACTTGTTCATCCATCTCCTTGTCTTAATGCTCCATATACACTCCAAGATTGCATTTCTTTTGATGATCCCATTATTTTTCCCATTCCCTCTCTTGAAGAGCTTGTCATTGAACCATGTCCACTACACATTCCTAGTTCCCCTCATGATCCTAATCCCCCTCATGATCCTAACATGTTAGTACAAGATGTTCATGAACCCTCGACATGCATAATGGGTTCTTCCACTTTGGTGAAATCCAATCCACTTCAAGATCTCATTATTTCTCTCAGATCATATCCACCTCATAATGGACTTGCGTCTTCTTCCCAAAGAAAAGAGTATCCCACAAGTCAAGATATTCATAATGGCCAAGGAGTAGACCTTCATGAGAAAGAATCCCTTCATGTTAAATAAAATGTTAAGGCTCATGTCTACACAACTCACTCTCAAGACGTCGGTATCCCTCCATCAAAATCAAAACATACACCTTCCCCATCATACCTTCCATCCATCTTAGGTCCTTATATCCCTTTGTCCTCTATGCAAGGTCAGAAAAGGCACACATCCTTGAGTAAATTTCATCCATCCAAAATAAATACATTTCATTCATATCCATCCATGCATTCCTTTCCCTCTCCAAGCAATTTGGATGCCAAGTATAAAAGTCATAAGTCTAAAAATCCACATGTATTCAAGGATCAACATGTCCAATATAATCGACATGTCAAAACAAAGAACAATATGATCTATAAAGAAAATGGAATATCCAAAAGGCCACAAAGGCCCATTGCTCAAAAACAAAATTCAAAATATATATGGGTTCCTAAATCCCTTGTTTTGGCAATGCACTCCAAGGAACCACAAAAGCATGAAAAATCAAAAACCATGTGGATCCCTAAGAAGCTCCTTGAAGCACAAAAAGAAACATCCAACTTGGCATCTACAATTGCTATTCCTCCATCCAAATATTCCAAGTCTATTCCTCCATCACCTTCTTTATCCATTTTGGGCCCTTATGTCCCAAAATCCATAGCCTTTCCTTCGTCAAAATCTCAATATCCAAAATACATCTTTCCTCCATCAGTTCATCACCCCTCAAGGTGTGTGCCAATGTCAATCTTGCCTTCATTTCCACCCACTGAAGCCCAATTCTTCCAATACCCTATCCATTATCCAATGCATATTTTCCATCCTTCGATCCCTTTGATCCAATCCTTTGCATAAATCCTTGCCTTAGTTTCATCTCTTTTTCCATGTCCTTATCCTACCAACATCTTTGAGCATACTTTTAAAGGTCATGGTCCATTTTTTTTTCAAGGCTACTACCCAAAAAAAAAGATGCTTGAGTCCTTCTTCCATCCCCTATCATGTGTCCATCTTCTATTGAAAAAGTCAAAATACAAAAAAAAAAAAAAAAAAAGACAAAAAAGAAAAAAAAAAGTAAAGAAAAAAATAATTCATCCACTGGTGGAAACCTGGCAAACAAGCGCCTTGCGCAAGTACCGTGATGAAAACCTGGCAAATAGGTGTCATGTGTAATCTATGAACTTCTTGCACACCACACTTGGGGGCAGGTTTCCTCCTTCATATCCTATTGCCCTTCCATTATCCTATCGAACCCCTGTCATTACCCTTCATATCCTATCATCCCTCATGTCCATTTTCCCTTTCCACCTTTGATCTTGATAAGGCTGAGAATCTTCATGAGCATCATGCATCTTGTTTGTAGCTTTTAGTCCATCATAGTTTTTGGTCTTTATCCATTTGCTTATTACAACCTTTCATCCATATTCCCTGTCTTATTGCAACTTTTTGCCACTATCCCTTAGCCTCTCCCGACCTTCAGTCCATGTCCCTTATCCATTCTTGGTCTTGCTTATCCTATCCATATCTTATCACTATCCATGCACCCTTTTTCTGTCCCTTGATCTTGATCTGACATAAGGACGCAAAATTTAAACATGGTTTCAAAAACCTCTTGACATGTCCCTCATGCCATGTTCCTGCTTTACATTGTCATATCCAATCTTTTGTCCCATCACGCAATTGCCCTTGAAAATTGCATCCCTTGTCTCCATAATAAAAGGCCTTTGTCTTCCCTCTATCCACCAACATTTCAGCAAGCCTATTTATTCACTTGTCATATTCCTTGCCTTGCTAGACACTGGGGGCAAAGTCATTAAAAATCATAAAAATTGAAAAATGTCCTAAAATAAATCATAAAAATTGAAAAATGTCCTGAAATAAATCATAAAAATTGAAAAATATCCTGAAATAAAACAAAAAAAAAATGGAAAAATGTCCTAAAATAATCCCAAAAAAATCAAATAATGTCCTGAAAAAATTGCTAAAAATCAAATAATGTCCTGAAAAAATCCCTAAAAAGTCATATAAAGTCCTAAACAAATGAACACAAAAACATTTCAAAACATTAAAATCCAAAAAACAAGCATTTTGCAATACATGATCCTTTTTGTGCATAAGACAAATCACTAAGCATCCCTCCAATGACATGCAATCCAACACTATGCTTTAAATGAAATCACGTATTCACAGATGAACTTTTTCAATCAAACCAGACATTCAAACTGATCAAAATTGTCATATCAATCAACCTCAAAATCATTTGTCCTTGTCTCTACTATCATGGGTCTTATATAGGGTGTGGTATACTCAAAACCAAACTGTGTCCTGTCTTAGACGGGGTACCGCATGTCCTGAAACTAGACAGCATGATCATCTTATCAGCACTTTCAACATTTGACAAAGAAGATCAAGATGTTTGTTTGATTTGTTGGCATTTGTGCATCTTATCTTTTTTACTAATTTATCTTTGGCTTCGATCATGTTCCTATGTTGCTCGATGATGTCACTAAGAGATTTTAGAGTGACCAGGATGGTTCATGGTTCTTTTCTTTTCTTTTGTGATTATTGTTTGTCTACGATGTGTCTGTCTTTTGCAAAAAGGCTGCATTTCAGCTCTGGCCTTCAATGCCATGATGCTACGCATCCATTTTGCTACATTAAAATAAAGGTTCTCACCTACAAAGTGCATTAATGAAAGCAAGTTTTTCTTCATCTCTCACTGTCCTCCATCTCATTTTCTTCTTACTAACATTTCTTCTGTCAGTTTGGATAGTCAGTTCAGTCTAGTGCTCCGATCTCCAAAAACATATGCTGCATCCTGCATCCATTTGGTTAGTACATTTTCATTACGTCAAGCATCACATCAAGCATTTTATTCATTTCATATTATCAATGCATCAAAAACACATAAAAAAAATACATCCATACATGTTCCACAATGGTACATAAATAGTGCATAGGTCATCCATACATGGAAAATCACATATGTCATAACACATTGCATTCCATCATCTTGATGCATATCATATCATATGTCACAATAATATCGGAGTACAAAATTGGACTATCTGTCCTAAGTATGGCCCGCAGGCTGACTACAAAATGTCAAACTACATCTGTCTCTGTCCTAAGGAGCATGTGCCTCTGTCACTGGGTGCTCCCTCTGTCCTCCTCATCCCTGTCATGTCTCAAGGATGATGTCCCTCCTATCCCAGGTCCTGGCTGTGGTGGTCTCATTGGTCCACTCACCCCCATGCTGCTCAATGACTCCCGAGAGCGTAACTTGCTCTCTGTCCTCAATCATGCCTGATATGATGCGGCTCTCTGCTCAAGTGGAACTGCACTCTCATATAGTGTCCTCCAATGGCGTATCTCCTCTCCGGTCTCTACCAACATTTGTGCCATCTCGCATGCACTGGCATCTCGAATCGATCCAATGTACTCAGTGACTCTCTATTCCTCTTGCTATGCCTGAGCTATTGCTGCATCTCGAGTCGCTGTGAGTCTGGCTATCTTCACTTTGAACTGCTCATTCTGTCTCTCTAAAGTTGCAATATGATCATGTTGACTCGCTATGGTAGCCTTGCACATCTCCATCTCCTCTATGCTAGCCGTCTCTAGCTCTATGGGTATATCCTGCAATGCCTCATGCTCGCCTAAATCTAGCTCATCCTCATCATCCCCCTCCTCATCTCCATCCTTATCATCCCCCTCATCCTCATCCCCACCCTCATCCTCCTCATCCTCATCATCTCCCTCCTCCTCTCCTGTGAGTGGGAAGTCCTCCTATCTCCTAGGTACTAGAATATCAGGATCTATCAATGGTACTGGCCACTATTGTGTAAACCATCTCTCATACTCCTCTGTCATCCCGACGTCTGCTACATCTGATCTCCAATCCCACTGTCTCTGCTGTAGCTATGAGAAGTCAGCATATGCTATGTGTGGTTGAATCATACTCCCCCACTGACTCATCTCTCTGTGAGATTGGGCAAAGTGTGCAGTCCTCCTAGGTACATCCTGCCTCTCTCCAAACTGTTGTCTGACTCTCTCTGGAAGGTACATCTCAATCACTCTCTAGTGATTTGCTGGTCACCCAATCAGGTACCTCTCCTGTCTATAATACGGTAACTCCTCACTGTCATCTGACCATCCCGAACAATCACGATATGGCCTCCATGTGAACTCTCTCAATCTGTCTAGCTCATGTTGCCAATACAATATGTATCCAAACGGACCCTGTCTCAGTGCTCCCCCATAGCAATACACATATGGTTGATGTGGTACTACCTATCTCTCTGTAATCAGTCGACATATGGCTATGTGCTCACATGCCCATACCTATAGCAATGTGACTCCACAGCTCAAAGTCTACACTCCCTGATATGCTATCTGATGCAACTGAAAATACAGCATAGCAAGTACACATGGTCCCCATGCATACATTGTCCCCTCTGTTGCCATCCACTCTAGCACTCTTCCCCATCCAATAGGGAATCCATGTCCTCATCTATCCCCTACTAGTAGACATGCTATCACGACAGCTATCACCACATATCGCCGATCATACTCTGATGCCATGGTCTCCCAGCCGATCTCTCTCTCTCTACGATATCTAGATCATCTGCGTCGCACTTGAATAATCTGCACAATGTGTCTCTCCTTGTCACTGGGTCATACTCTACCATCTCTCCATGAATCAGAATGCGGAGGATATGCCATACATCCTCTAGAGTCACAGTTGCCTCTCCAGTCGCCAAATGGAATGAGGAAGTCTCCGAATGCCATCGCTTTGCCAATGCGGTAAGCAATCCTGTGTTTGCCCTAATCTCGAGCATGAATGTGACATAGTATATCCCAAGTCCTGCTAATGTATCTCTATCCATGCTCCTGAGTCTATGTCGTAACATGAAGTAGTCTGGTCGGTTCTCCCGTGTGATCAATGGATACTATCGACTCTGCATCACAATTGGGGCACATTTTGTCAGTTTTAGGGTTTTCTCCTATGGGTTGCATTTCCTCATTTTTATGTCCACATCAGGGTGTTTCTAAGCTATTCTAACCTATCCTACCCTTATCCCCCCTTTTCGGATCATTTGCATGTTGTTTTTGACCTAAATTGAGTTCCCAGGGCACAACTACGCCTATGTTGTGTAGCCTGCACCTGTGTCACATGTTCTGCGCCTGTGTCTCCCTACACAAGTGTAGAAGACATCACACAAGCACAAGATTCACCCTACACAAGCGCAGGAGTCTCTTTCTGCATCCCCTGTGGGCCCCGCAATGTCACACAAGCAAGTCAAATTCATAAAATTGAAAACATGGGTTTTTGAGATACATACCGCTGCTCCTGTGTCATCTGGTCATCTGTACGTGTGTACACATTCTCTGAGGTGATTTTCCCTTGGAATGTTCACCATCTCTCTGCAAGTGTCCTTTTCCAGAGCAACAAATCCTCTTCTTGGGCTAGTGCAAATGAGAAAATTTCATTCTCTTTGCCTCATTTATAGATCTTTGTCAGTGCATAGATGGACGTGCACTCTTTCCATCTCATGTTGGTTGTGGTCTTTTGTGTCTTTCATTGCTTGTCCTTCATGCATCTGATCTTCGATTGTCAGTCCATTTGATCCTATCCTTTTTATCGATCAATTGGCCTCTTTTTTGCATGTTTCCGGCCAATTCCTCGAGGGGGCATGCATATGTCATTGTCATTGTCTGGGGCATTTTTTTATTATTGTTCTTTGAAACAACACTTAAAATCACATTGTCTCAAAGAGGGGTAAAATGTAGACACCTAAAAATGGTCAACGCTTGCGGAATCATACTTTAACATTTGCGCATTGCCTCATTTTAGGTTTTTGCGTCGCATTAACATTTCTCCTATGATTCGCACTTGGTCTTTATCATTTGCGAGCATTGAGTCATTCTTCTCATTCTTCATTCATCTCGCTCTCAAATTTGGTCTTGTCGACAACACTATCCAGTCATGATTTTGATCAATCTTATCCTGTTGCATCAATGTGTGTGCTCATTTGTCATCATTTTGGACATCGTCAATCCTAATTAGGGTTTTGTCTCTTTTCAATCTTATCATCTGGTGATCGATTTGTCATCAATCCTTATCATTTTCAATCTTGTCATTTTAATGATCGATTTGTCATCGATCGTTGTCATGTTCAATCTTATCATCTGGCGATCGATTTGTCATCGATCGTGGTCATTTTCAATCTTGTCGTCTTGCAATCTATTTTGTCATCGATCCTTGTCCTCTTTTCAATTTTGTCATTTTGCAATCAACTTGCCATCGATCGTCGTCTTTATCAATTTGGATCAATTTGTCATTGTTCCTCATCAATTGGCGCATTTATCAATCAAATCATTTTATCACATTGATCAAATTGTCATCAGAATCATGATCGAGTCAATTATTTTTCATCAAGACCTAATTGTCATCCTTGCATTGCTAATTCATCTTCTAGGGTTTCGTGATTTAATCATTTAACCTTGTTTGTCATTTCTCCCTTTAGGATTAATAAATTATTTATTTATCCTAAAGTCTTCTCATCACAATTAAATGTTCATTTAATTGGCTAATTATTCCTCTTTTTGTGAATTAATTAATAAATGACAAATTATTAATTAATTCGCCTAATTTATCTTAATTCCTAATTTTCCCTCTTTTTCTAATTTTCTAATTTCTAATTTCAATTTCCTCCTATTTTTCTCCTAATTTCATGGGAATGACATTTCAATTTGTCATAATTTGTCATAATTATCAATCAATCAATTTTGCATAGAAAGTGCAAATTTGTCATAATTTATCATAATTGACATAATTGATTTGCAATTTCCATTTGAATCAATGTCATACTAATCTTGTCTTTTCTCCAATTTGTCTATAAATTGGATGAATTTCTTCAATCTTAATCTAATAATCATATGATCTAATAATCACATTATCGAACTAATCACTTTGTCGAATCAATGACGCTTCGAGTATTCTTGTGTACTTGCTTTCATATCATGATCATGCACTTGTAGGTGAGATCCACAACAAAGTTATTTGGAGAAGAAAGAAGGACAATGGAGCTGCATGAAGGAGACATTCGAATCTGCATCTGGTTTGCTTAGTTTTTAGTTTTGAATGTTTTGCTTTCATGTCTCTATTGAGTGTGTTAGGATTGATCATTGCAATTTGCTTTTGTGATTGAGCTATGATTAATATTTTGAATTGCTTTGATGATTTCTGATTTCCTAGCTACACTACTAATTAGGGCTTCCATGACTTGCCCATTCTTTTGCATCTCTCTCTTTTGGTCATTGGTAAGGGTACGAGTAGGAGCAACATAGGCAATCTCAACATAGCTCCAGTGTTGAGCACCCATGCTTCTGATGTATATCTTCACTCTGTCTTTCCATATACTAAAATTTTCTCTATTAAACTTTGGACCTTCCCTCTTCATCATTAGACTGGGATCTTTACCTCAAGCAGTTAAGCTTATAGCACAGAGGACCTGGAGGATGCTCTGATACCAATTGATAACTCAATGATGAATAGATGGTAATAACCCAGTACTGAGAGGGGGGGGTGAATCAGTATAGACAAAAATACAGTCCTAAATTAGTTTGATAGCAGACACATCAAATGACTGGCAAATAGTGACACCAGTTAGAAACAAAGTGCAATCAGTAAAGCTAAGAATGACTAAGACAAGCATTAACCAGTTACTCACTTAGTTTTTCACTTCAATTCAAGACTACCCTACCATTTCTCCCTTATGCATAAATAGGTAATCTATCATCAAATCATAATAATAGCTAGTTCAACATGTTTTATTGATAGGCATAAAACAAATAACAATCATATGCTTGATAGACAAGAGGAAAGCATCACACATGACACACATATTTTTCACCTGGAAACCCAACTAGAAAAACCATGGTGGGGATGAATACCCACAAGATATTTTTGAACTCTTTAGAAGTCTGCTCTGTTAGGAGCCTTGTCCAGTTAGAGACATTACAATAGGTTATGCTAGGAACTGATCCTGTTAGAGATCACCCAGTTAAGGGTTAAACCCTGTTAAAGGTTACCTTGTTACAGGATTTAAAGAACTTAATAGCTAAAGGATTTTGAACTCAATAGCTTTGAATTACCCTGTTAAAGGATTTACAACAAGCCAGTTAAGGCTACCTTGTTAAGGGATTTTCCAACTGTTGAGGTGGTTAGAGATCAATAGGTATTACAATGATCTAGTAACAACACTCAATGCCAATGTAGATCCGCTTAAGCTCCTCTTCACCTTCTGCACTTACACTCTATAGGTATCACTTCTCTCCTTTTGGTCTAGCAAGAATCACATATCCCTTCTCTTGGATACACACACACAACTTTTGCCAACAAGCTCAGAAAGTGACATAACATTGACCTTATAGGAAAATAGATAGGTTGGTAGCATAAACCCTAAACCCTGAACCTGTTAGGTTAAGGAATTCAAATGGTTCAATCCTGACCGTTGAGAACACTGCATTAATTGCACCAGTCTTGATTCAATCCCAAGACATTCTCCATCATCCATTTTCATTGATTTTATGGCAGTTGATAACCCATCACACATTATCACTATTTTACAAACATCGCACATTCCTAAGGTAGATAGGAACAATCTCCTTCATGCAAGATCCTTCACGTGCACAAGGCTAACATGGTAACATGATCTATTCTTTGTTACAATGCTAACTCATCACACAATGTCACTGGTTGAGCCACACGGGCTTGAAGTACATCAACCGAAAACCCTGAAGTTGAAACTACCAACTAGTAGTCATACAATACTTCCATATGCCGATTCCCATAACTATATGTTGGTTCATCATGAACAAACACACTACTTCACTTTGGCACAATTGTCAGTTCGCAGTGTTATACCGGTTCTCTCATATGCTGGTTCTCAACTCTTCAGTTCTCTCATATGTCAGTTCTCACCTCTTCAGCATATTGACATCAATGACAACATACAATGTCATTATTTCCTCATACCGATTCACATAATGCCAACACATTCAGCCTATGCCTACTGGTGTGACGATTTATGCTCGGCGATACAGAGATAGGTGAGATTGGGGACCATCTTTGTCATTTGAGATTTCTCATGCAGAGTTTGTTGCTACTCTGAGAGTGGCATATGATATGAGATTACACATTCTGGATCCTGGGGTTACTGGAGAGTATGCTCAGTATTTATTAGCTCATCCATTTCCTTGGATTACAGATCCAACAGATCCTCCTCCTAGCTCAAGAGATGATGATGATGATTAAGATGATTCTATTAGCAGGAGACAAAGATGTAGATGAGAGCTTAGAGCTACGCATGAGGCTGGGAGAGGTGGAGATGATGGTGGGGATGGAGGTGGTGGTGGTGGTGGGCCTGGACAAAGAGGATGGTGATTGAGAGTGTGGAGGACCATTTGGACTGGCTAGCAGGATTGAGAGACCATGTCCTATGGGTGGGAGAGATATTGGATGGATTGGGAGGGATATTGGCAGGGTAGGGATGAGATCACCTAGAGGATTGCCACTGACAGGGGGCAAGGTGATTGGATTGGATGGGGGTTGTAGGAGAGGTATTGATTTTGGATTGATTCAGCTAGATCCCAGGGTTATTGCAGCTCATGGTGGTGATGATGAGGATCCCGAGGATCATGTTCCACTGATTAGATGACAGGTTTGGAGAGTTACTAGGACTAAGATTCCAGCAGTTGGACAGGTTGGTGGGGAGGGGATTGGGGTTCATGCACCACAACTGGATTTACCAGAGTAGGTTGCACTAGTGCAGGATATGCCAGATGTGGTTATACCAGAGAATGATGTGGTAGGGCATGATACTATTGATAGTCTTAGAGCACATATATAGACTCTTATGACTGAGAGAGACACAACTGTTAGGAGACAATAGGATACTCAGTGTCTTCTAGATCATATTTAGCAGGTTGGATCAGGTATTCTCTCAGCGGACACTATTAGAGCATTATTTCAAGCCGGGAAGGAGACTTCCTACTAGCAATGATGATCTGAGGAGGCAGTTGTAGAGAGCCAGAGAGTAGGTAGTTATCAGACCACTGTGTTGATGGAAACTAGCAGTGGTGGGGTCATGGGACCTCCTCAGAGGAGTGGTGAGCATGGTAGACATGCATCTGGAGTATCTTCTCACCCACAACCATAGAGACAGATAGATTCAGGTGGTAGTGGTACAGGACAGCTATGATTTGATTTGGAGCATTTGTATTGTTTATTTGATATCATTGTATACGTGGACTTCTATTGTTTTATGATGATGCTTTTATTTATGCATGTTATTCTATTTGATGATGTTCTATATGCTTATATGCTTTGATTTTATGGATGCAATTGAGTAGATGAACAATGATATGATGGTAATAACTTACATGATGCAAATGATAAATGTTTTTTATTTTTATGATTTTACATATCCTAGATGCAAATGAAATATGATTACTTAACTTAAATGATATAAATGATCTATATGAAAATGAAAATGAAATGATTGCTTAATGCTTACGATGATGTATATACAAATGAAATGTTTTTTGGATTTTTATGCATGCAACTAAATGATAAATGGAATGATTAATAATAATGATACACTATATGGTTAATGAAATGCACTTAATTGAATGCAATTAATGCAATGATTTACATGGATTTACACATGAATGATTGATTTGTTTTTTATTTATATGTTATGCTTATAATGATTATGAATCTATGTGAAAAAGATGCAACTAAATGATCTTTAATGGAATGATAATGTAGATAATGATGATACACTACATGGTAAATGAAATGCACTTAATTGAATGCAATTAATGCAATGATAAAATGCAGCTAAAATGAAATGAATAATAATTAAAAATGAATGCACCTACAATGATTAAATGCAAATTGTTTTTGTTTGTCCAAGTATACTCAATCTTTATTTATAACCATTGATTTGTTAATGAAATGATATGCTTATAATGAAATTGAACATGAATGCTTATAATGCAGATGAATAATGAGGTAATGAAATAATCTAACTAAAAATTGTACTACCATTCTTCAGATGCTATCGAGTAATAGTGCTTGATTTCATCATTGAGCTTTAAAATGTTGTAAGAAAATACAAGCAACTTGACATAAATATTCAAGATGACTTGAGAATTCCTTACATGGATTTTGATATAGCAAGTTAATACAAGAAACTTGATATAATGGATCAAGTTGACCTAAGTATTGCTTGCAGAACAGACAAGGATTATCCCCTTTCGTGCATGACTTAGAATGTCCTCCTTGATCTTTTGTCAATCATATCCTGAGACAAGTTCATACCATAGTAAGAGATAAACCATAGACAACAATCAAAGAAAATAATCATGCCCCATCATAGCTCCTCTAGTCATGGACATCCTTGAGTTGTATAGAGTACATGATTAGCAATAAAATCAAAATATAAACACTGAATCTTGTATGTCACTCTCATGTTCTTACGGTCATTAACTGATGTAATCATCTTGATGAATGATCTTTGATAATTCTTTGTTACTTGTTAGTTGATTATTTGGTTTCTGAGTTGCATGATTCAGTTGTTGATGAAATGCCTTGATTTTTGTTGCTTTGTTGATCATTATCTATTTTCAAAACCCTAGGTGTTTTTGTTTTTTTTCTAACTTTTCTGAATGTTTTGGATTTTTCAAAGATTCAAAAGATCACCTTAGCAAAAGGAATTAGGATTTTTCCCCAAGCGGAAACAAAAATTATTATGGATATATGAAAAGATCAATATCCAAACCATGACAAGATACAAATGCAGATTGATTGATTCTAATAAGATCTAAGACAGTGACTGCGACAAGTATGTCAAAGATTAATAATTATTGGTAAGCTGCATATTTCTTGCTAAATGGTTCAGAGAAAATGTATGCAAAAGATGGAATGGATAAGCTAAGATAGATGGAAGTGATAAGTGTGAGAGGATGGAGTGGATAGGTGTGCAAAGTGATCTCATGGATGGAGGAACTCACTTTTTAGATAGTGCCTGTTTACCAGGTTTTCACTATCTAAATTTATTGCATTTTTGTTGTATTTATATATACTTTTTATTGAGTTTTTCAGGACTTTATATGCTTTTTATTGATTTTTTTTTTAATTTTTAATTTTTTAATTTTTTTTCAGGACTTTACATCTCAAGCATAGAATTTCTTGAGATGGATAGAGTTGATAGGTTCATCAAACCAATAACCTTCGGGGGTAGATAACTTGTATACTCCTAATCCATATGTTGCTATTATGACAAAAGGTCCTAGCCAATTTGGTTCAAATTTTCCTTTTTTTTCTCGGTCTTGCTGATTTCTCGGATTCTCCCTTAGAACTATGTCTCCAATATGGAAAGTGTGTGGCTTGACTCTATGGTTATAGCTTCTTGCCATTCTTTGTTGGTATACTTTCAAATGGTCTGTTGCATTTTGGCGACGTTCGTAAATCAGTTCTAGTTCCTGGAGTCGAGAGACTCTTTGTTCTTCTTCTAGTATAAGACCATGCAAGGATACTCATAGAGAAGGTATCTCTACTTCTATAGGTAATATAGCTTCTGATCCATAGACCAAACAATATGGAGTTTCCCCTGTTGGAGTGCATACACTAGTTCAGTATGCCCACAGAGCAGGATTTAGCTAAATGTGCCAGTCTTTTCCAGCTTCATTGACTATTTTCTTCAAGATTTTCAAGATAGTTTTGTTTGATGCCTCAGCTTGACCATTACCTTGTGGATAATATGGAGTAGAGAATCTATGTTGTATATGAAACTATTCACATAGCTCTTTCACATCTTGATTTTTGAACGATCTTCCATTATCAGTGATAATGGTCATAGGAACTCCATAGCGACAGATTATATAATTCAAGATGAATGAGGATATTTGTTTTCCTATCACTTCTGTTGAAGGCACTACTTCAATCCATTTAGTAAAATATTCAGTAGCAACTAGAATGAATTTATGGCCATTAGAGGATGAGGGATTGATCTTTCCTACCAAATCCAGGCCCCATTGTGAAAATGGCCATGATCCTATCATTGGATATAACTCTTGTGTTGGTGCATGAATTAGATTTCCATGAATTTGACATTGTTTACACATTCTAGCATAGGTGAATGAGTCTCTTTCCATAGTAGGCCAAAAGTAACCCATACGAATAAGTCTCTTAGCCAATGTTAAACCACTTGAGTGTGTACCACAAATACCCGCATGAATGTCATTAAGAAGTCTCTCAGATTCATCTTTTTCAAGACATCTCAACAATGTACCATCTAGACCATGCCTATATAGGATATCAGCAATAATGGTATAGCGAGAGGACTGACGGATAAAGTTTCTTCGTTGATTACGAGATAATTCCAAAGGAAGGATATGATCTTTTAAATATTGGTAGGTTTGACCGTATAAGGATTGACTGGTTCCTAATATATGGCAAATTTGATAGGTATGCTGGGATTAAATGGTAGGGGTTAAGATATCTTCCACAAGAAATTCATAACGTTGTTGATTCTTGTTATTTTGCAAGAGAGATGCTATTGTAGCTATTGCATCTATTGCTTTATTCTCATTTCTAGGAATCTGGGTGAATGTGATTTCTTTAAAATGTCCTTTAAATTCCTCCACTAGTTGTTTGTATGGCATAAGCTTATCATCCTTTTTTTGATATTCATCATTTATTTGATTAATGACAAGTTGTGAATCACCATAGACATGTAGTTATTTGACATTCCATTCAATGGCCATTTTGAGCCCTATAGCCAATGCTTCATACTCTGCAGTATTATTGGTGCACGGAAATCACAATCTATATGATTTCGGAATTGTATGTCCTTGAGGTGTGATAAAAAAGATTCCTGCACCTGATCCATATTGAGTATAAGAACCATCAAAGTACGATTCCCAAAAGTTTGTACTTGCTCTCAAGATATCTGCATCAAGAAATTCGATGTGCAAAGGCATGTCATTTTGTAGAGGTGCATCAGCTAATTGATCAGCAATGACTTGTCCCTTGATGGCTTTCCGATCAACATATTCTATGTCAAATTCACTTAGTATCATAACCCATTTGGCTAGTCTCCCCGTTAATGTTGACTTGCTCAATAAATATTTGAGAGGATCTATCTTTGCTATTAGTTTTACAGAATGAATCAACATATAATGTCATAGCTTCTGAGTTGCAAATACAACTGCTAGACATATCTTTTCAATTGATGAATAATTTAACTCATATCCAACAAGTGTTTTGCTGATATAATAAAATTCTCTTTCTTTTCCTTCATCATCATGCTGAGCTAGGAGAGCGCCTAATGATACACTTGTTGCTGAGACATAGAGTAACAAGGGTTTCCCTTTGGTTGGTGATATCAGTACTGGAGGACTCATAAGATATTCTTTTATTTGCAAGAAATCTTCTTCACATGTTAGATCCCATTTGAATGGAACATTTTTATGTAGAAGATGGGTGAATGGAAGATATCTATCGGCCAATTGGGACACAAATCTTCTAATTGATTGCAACCTTCCTTGTAAAGATCGCAATTGAATTATGTTCTTAGGTGATTCCATCTCCATGATAGCTTTAACTTTTCCAGGATCGACTTCAATGCCACGAGCTGATATAATGTACCCAAGGAGCTTTCCAAAGGTTACCCCAAATGCACATTTCTTTGGATTTAATCTCAATTGATATCTTTCCAGCATGTCAAAAATCTTGCTTAAAATGTTCAAATGTTCTTTTCTTGTGTGAGAGTTTGCAAGTATGTCATTGACATAATCTTCCATAAATGTATGCATCATGTCATGAAAAATTGTCATCATAGCCCTTTGATAAGTTGCTCCTGCATTCTTAAGCCTAAATGGCATAACATTCTAGTAGTATGTTCCCCATGCACAGGTGAAAGCTATCTTTTCTTGATCTTCAGGTGTGATTCTTATTTGATTATATCCTGAGAAGCCATCCATTAATGAAAACATCTCATGTCATGTCAATAAGTCCACTATGATATCAATGTTTAGTAACGGGAAATCATCTTTTGGACATGCTTTATTCAAATCTCTGAAATCTGTACAAACCCTTATGCTTTTATCTGGTTTTGATACTGGTACAATGCTTGAAACCCATTTTGGATAAGCCACTGGTCTTATGAAACCTACTTCTAATAGTTTCTTGAGTTCAGTGTTTACAAGGAGAGCAATATGTGGGTGCATCTTTCTTAGCTTTTGTTTAACAGGTTTTGCTTTTAAATCCACATTAAGATGATGCATGATAAGATCTGGGTTAAGTCTTGGCATATCTGCATAAGACCAAGCAAAATTTATTTGCCTTTGTTTAAAGAATTCCATGTATTCTTTCCTCTCTCTTTCTAAAAATGATGCAGCAAAATGAAGTATTTTAGGATCCGTAGATGTATCAATGTTTACTACTTCTATTGGTTCTATTAGGATAGCAGATCTCTCTTGAAAATATGTAGGAAAAATGTCAAACTTTCCATCTTCTAGCGCCTCAAGGAGGTTTTCACCATCAGATACACCCTTTATTTTCTCTTTTGATTGATCTAATGTTGCCATGAAATGGTTTTCAACAATAGGTCTCTTTCCTTGTTTTATTTCATTTTTGTGACTAGAAAGTTTGGCATTCTCTTGTCTATGAGAAACATCACTTGATTCTGTAGTGGAAGATATCTTAGGTGGTATGGGTTCAATAGTGTTAAGGTATACAGCTAAGTCATGATCATTGGAAAAGACATTTAGTTCAGGGTTATCTAAATTATCCCAATCAATTAGTTCAGGATGAAGAAGGGATAAATCATAATCACTGTCATTATTAGGTGTTTCGACATTCATGACATAATGATCATAATTTATCATAGAATAGGTATTGTCATAGATTGAATGTTTTTGAGAATTGTCTTTCTCAATATTTTCTGAATTAGTCTTAACAAGATTAATATTAGCATTTTATAGTTCATACTCAAGTGGTTCTTCAATTGACGTTTGTCCCTTAAATGAATGGATTATATCAACACACACATCTTTGGTATTGCAAATTTCTTCCTGATTGACTCCATTTGCAGTTTGGAGTTGATAGACTTGTGTACATATTAAAGAGGATTCTATTAACAGATTTTATCTCCTTTCAAACTCAACTTCTTCTGGACTAATAGTTAATCCAACTTGACAATCTCTTATTTCTTCTATGGTTCTTGCATATCTGATTCTTGTTTGCACTTCTTGTGGCATTGTGTCGCTGTTTTTGTCATTCTCTTTTCTTTTTGCATACGCCTCTTTTCTCTGAATTCTGAGTTTCTCTTGTCTCCTTTCTAATTTTATCTTTTGTTCTGTAATAGACAAGTCTTCTTTTGTAATAGTTGCTTGATCTTCATTGTGTTCTTTACTTGATGTAGTAGATAAGGCATCTGGTCCCCATTCATACTCATTGGAATTTGTTTCTGAATTCTGATCTAAGATTACTCCACTATACCATACTAGAATGTCGTATGGTGCAAAAAGTTCTCCGATTTCTATCATTTCTATTTTTACTGCTTCTGGAATATCTTGTTCAGATTTTTCTTTTGTTTGTATTTCTAGGACTTGCTGACAAGATTTTTCATTCCCTGGGATGATAATCTCCTCTTCTTTCTTTTCATGTTCTTCTTTCTCATTTTGTTTACTGGTTACTATTTTGGCCGCTTGATGTAGCTTTTCTTGCCAATTGTCTCCTTTAGAAACTGATTTCTTTCTCCATTTTTGTTGTTGAGTATTGTGTTGCTTTTGATTAGACTTAAGATATCCTAACCCAGATTTATCTTCTGTGGATTGTGAATGTGGACAAATAGGTTCTGAAATACCTTGATGTAGCTTTTCAATTGGTCCTTTTCCTTCATATCCCATCTTTTGCATGATTTCATATCCTTTGCCATATTGTTTTATAGGAATATTGACTTCTGTTGTTGTTGCTATAGTTTTATCTTCATCCTTGTATAACTAATCAAGAATACTTTTGTCTTCATTTTCTTCTTTAAGAGTTCTAGGACTAACAAATGTCCCTTTATACACATGTTTTGATTTTCCTAATGATTTTGATTGAATATCTGTAGGTTTTCCATATGACTTAGGGGAAAGTGGAAAATTATTCAAAGAATACTTTCCCATTCCTTCATCATTTAACTTGAGCTTTTCTTCAAAAGTTTCCCATAACTTTGCTTGAATTTTCTTGGTAGGATATATTGATTCTCTGTTATGTGGAATTGTGGTATCTTGTGTTGGCTTCATATTATTGCAATATTAACTAGAATATGCAATTATAGTGATTTCTTTTCCTTCATGAGGAAATTTTACACATTGATGGTATGTAGAAGGAACTGCTTGCATCTTGTGAATCCATGGTCTTCCTAAAAGAATGTTGTAGGAGAGATTCAAATCTAAAAATTGACACAATGTATCCTTTTCCATAGGTCATATCCTTATTGGTAGCACAATAGTTCCTTTAGAAGAATGTTCTACTTAATCATAAGCCTTGATGGTTATTTTCTTTTTCGGGTCCACTGCATTCTCTGAATATCCCAAAGCTTTTATCAAACTTAATGCACAAATATTTAAGCCCACTCCTCCATCTATGAGTACACGTTTGACACAATTTTTATTAATGGAGACTTCAACATGTAAAGGAGCATTGTGAGGATGTTGTAAGGATGCATCATCATTTTCAGAAAATGATAAGCAATGAGGAGCTATAAGATGTCCTACCATGTTTTGGAACTGATCTACATCCAAATCTTTTGAAACCGTTGTTTCCACTAAAGTTTTCTCCAAAATTTCTTTATGCATAGGTGAAACTTTGAGAAGTTCTAGAATTGATATTTGAGCGGGTATTCATTGTAATTGCTCTACTAAATTTTATTGTTGTGATGTAGATGTTGGGTCTTTTGTTATACCTGGAAAGGTTACCTTTGCTTTGCTTCTTGTGATAACATTGATTGGTTTTGAAGATGGATTTTCGTTAACAATGATTACAATTACTACATCATCGTATGTATAAGCGTAATTCACTTTGGTTTTCCCTTTGTCATTTTCTAATCAGGATGATTCACCTTTATTATAGTTCAGAAGTGGAGTTTTAAAAGCTAAGTGTGATTCGTTTGTCTTATGGCTATCCGCTGTGATGGTTCCATTATCAATTAGATCTTGGATAATGTGTTTCAATATTTGACAATCATTTTTTAAGTGTCCTTTATTTCATTGGTAATTGCAAAAATGATTGTCATTCCACCAATTTGGCTTGACTGGTGGTTCATAAATTCTTGCTTCTGGTAAAACAATCAATTTGTTAGCAAGCAAAGTTTTTAGAGCTGATTCTAAAGATTCTCCAATGTTTGTGAATTTTCTCCGAGGATTAGAGAAAAAGGACTTGGCTTTATTGTTTTCTATATTGTTGTTGCTTGGGATTTGACTTGATAGATTGAAAATTGGTTGTTGTTGTTTTGCAGTATTGTTATCATTATTTCCTTCATTGCTGACATTCCTATTCTTTGACCAGAACTTGGGTATGTCATTGTTGTTGTTCTTGTTGCTGTTGTTGTATGAATTATTGTAAAGTTTTAGTTCTCCTTTCTTTACCATTGCGTTCTCTATTTTCAGACCATTTTCAATCATTTTGGCAAAAGAAGGAGGACATTGCATCCTTAGTCGATAACTCATTTCACTGATAAGACTATCAATGAATATGTCCATTCTTTCTTGATCGGGTACATCCTGGGGATACCTATTAAACATGCATTTCCATCATTGTAAAAAGATCATGAAGGATTCACCATTCTTTTGTTTAACATTGCAAAGATCTAGCATTGTTATTTCATTCCTTATATTGTAGGAATATTGTGAAATAAATCTATTTACAAGTTCTTCAAAGGATTTGATCTCGGATGGTAATCTTGAAAACCACTCCATTGATTGTCCATTTAAACTCCTAGGAAAAAGATGCATAAGGTAAGTTTCATCATGAGCAAATTCCATGCTCATGGTACAAAATTCCCTAATGTGATCTTGAGGATCAGATTTTCCATCATATTTGTCATATTTAGGGATCTTGCAATGTTGCGGAAATGGTATCATATTTAACTTTTTATCAAAGGGATATGGGCATATGTCTTCTAATGAATACTTTTTGGAACTTGTCCTATTTTTCATGTCTTGTATTTGTTGTTGAAGAGTTTGTATTTGTTGAGTAAGGTTTGATAAGGGATTATCTACATAGTCTCTCCTTGTTTCTTCATGAGTCTTTTTGTCACTATGCTCTTTTCTTTTATCCTCCCTTTCTTTCCTCGTTTCTCTGTTACTTTCTTTGTTCACATCTTCATTATTTTTCTCATCTGTGTTTTGGGTGTTACTTGTCTTTGCATCTTGTTTCAAGATTTTCATGTTAAAGTCTTGTGGTAATTTAGCCCCAGATTTTGCCAACATCAAGAGATATTTTTCTTTTTGTTTTGCCAACAATTTTTCCATTAGCCTATCAAATTTGAAATCTTGCTCAAGATCTCTAATGGTGCTATTGACTACCTCTTCGTTAGCAATAGTAAATCCAAAAGTGTGGAATACAGGAGTATCTTCTTCCTCCATTTGTTGTTGTTTTCTAAGTTGTTCGTGTTGGGCTCTAGTCCAAACTGGCATGTGTTTATTTCAAAGTTGTCAAAAGTTCCCAAGGACAAGGTCAATAGGTGATTATTGGTTTAGGAAGGTATGCTTTATTGATCTTACCACTATTGTTTGTTCATTGGGATAAAGTGTCTCTTTGTTGAAAAGCCCATCTTTGTAGAGTTTCACCATCAAATTCTGTACCACAGCCACGTAAGTAGTGACGAAAATGGTGTAGGAATGTCATATGTTTCAGTAAGATCTTGCGATTGATATACAAGAATCTTATTCTCTTCTGAGTAGTTTTGTAACTGGGTTTTCTTTTCTTAAGGTGATATTTAAAAGTCATATAAGCATTTGACAGTTTACAAGTTTGATTCCAATGTTGGTTCAATTTTGGTTTTGATGTAACCTAAGTTCAAAATAGGAAAGATATATCCAAGATTAGGAACCTAGTATAGATTGATCAAGCTTTGTGATAGAGGATTTGATTATCCTGATGAGAGACTTGACAAGGATGTTGATTTTTGCACTTAAGATATTTGAATCAATAGCTTGTTGAATGTTGATGTTTATAGAACCTTTTGGGAATAACCTGTAGGATTAGGAACCTAGTTGTTTGAGCTATTTTTGAAAATATGTGATGTTTTAGAGACAAACCTACTTCAATAATTATTTTGATGTTTTGATAATTTGATTTTGAGTTGGTGTTTCAAGCATTGGAATGCTTTTTGTATTATCCTTTTGATCACACTTTTCCAGAAATTTGTTGATTTTGTTCTTTTGTAGATTATAATTTTCTTCAATTTTTGACCATTTGGAACATGTTACAGACATAGAGGACACAATTTTTAATAAATAAAAAGCACAGGCAAGTACAAATCCCTATGGTAGGCTAAGACAATAGTTGTTGAATCTCACATGGAGTTTCCCCTAAGGCTACGCTTATTCAAAGCGGATATTTAGATGCTTGACCCCACTGGCTCCACCCTTGACACTCACTTTTTCGAGGCAGCCGAGCACTAGTTTCCATGAAATCTCCTCATGGAAAACTTTATATCTCTACTAGGAACTGTATGTGTGTGAGCCACTTCAGAGGTCCGACCTCCTACGCCAACAACTAGAAGGATTTTGGCAACTAGTACATGTGGTATTTAGTAAAGACTTCTGGTCATGTGGCCATACATGCGGCACTTTCAGCTCTGTAAATACAGAAGGTTCCTAGCCTATGAAGGTTATGCTCCATAGGGTTTATGGGGAAACATAGTGTCGATATGAACTTATCAGCACATGTTGTTTGAACTTTTGTCACAAGCATGATTTATTTAAAGTGGATCGGAAGGACTCGGTATTAGCCCGTTTCCACTTTAGGTCATTCCTCTCTCACTGGCCCCCTCAAGGCAGCTCGAGAAGGCAAGCCCTCTAAAGGATTAATTGCTTGAAAGCAAAGAAAGTGTAAAAAGAGTGGGTTTGGCTTTTTGATCACCCAATTAAGGGGAGAGCATATACCTACCACTTTCAAGACACAGAATACAAGTGTTATTTTTAACTTTCCATAGCCATGTGATCTATCCTCTACTTGGAGATGATGCTCCAACAAGCATGGTGTTTATTTTATCCCTTCATAGCAAATGATTTTCTAATCTAGAAATTGGAAATCCTGGTCAGCAAAATGAAAATCGTTGCAAAGAGTAACTTGCTTCGTAAGAATGGACAAGTTGATTGTTCTTTTTAACTTGCAAAAATAAGATTGATTGTGCTTTTTTTTTTACTTTTGCAAGAAAATGAAAGATTTTTGTTCTTTTTAGAGCCCAAAATTTGAGGTGTGAATCCTAATTTTGCAAGAAAGTAAATGTTTGATTTGTTTGTTCTTTTTACCTTGCAAATGTGATTATTTTTAGAGCCCAAAAACAAGTGAGGTACTTTTTAGAACACCAAATTGAAAAATG